>NW_022111369.1:62554639-62555718 GCF_000313985.2 Echinops telfairi | reverse complement strand
CCGGCTCTAGTCACGCCCTTGTGGGCCAGTTGCAAGAGTCCCTTCTTCTTCAATATGAAGCTGGAGCCAATAAATATGCTGGAGCTTACTGCCAGTGCCAAGCCCACATAAAGACTGTACTTGTTTTCCGTGTGTGCAGAAATGCTCAAGTTGGTTAGGCTTGAATTCAGATCTGTGTAGACGGCAGGAGCAACCACCAGCTGGGACACATTCGTGATCTCACACCAGGCCCTGGACGAGTTCGGACAGACCAGAGAGAGCACATAACCTGTGGGAGGGAAATGCCAAAAAAGGAACGACATGTATACTGATTTTTACCCTTCTTTCTCTGAGACAGACTTGGTGGATGGTACTGCTTTCTATTGCAGAAGTGGCCACAGCTCGAAGGGCAGTCTCGGCTGGGCATGCACACGTTTTTTTTTAAAAAGTGCTTAAGAGTGTTTGGTTGTCCACATTACAAAATGAGAGCTCTTGCAAAGCAAAAACAGCGATGAGATACCTCCTCTTAGCGGCTAGCCTATAGAGTAGGGGGATAAATAGTGCATTCCGATTTCAGGAATAAACAATGAAGGTGGGAGCGGGGAGGGAGCACTAGAATTGATTGTGATTACACAACTTATTTTAAGGCAATTTAACCATGGGGGTGGGAGATGTTCTAAAATTGTGGAAATGATTGCATGACTCTTCTTGAGATGCTTGATTGATTGAACTATTGAATTGTATGATATGTGAATTAATTGCCAATAAAAATATAAAATGATGATAATAATGCATTCAGAGAACATGTTTCAAAGTGGGTCACATTTCCCCTACCACTTTCCCTGAAGGGAATGTCTTTTCAGTGCTATAAATCCACCCTTTCCTAAACTAAATAGAATTTATTTAGATCAGCGTAGAATGGTGCTCCGAAAGACTGTCAACAATTTTAGGAGTAGATTGCCAGGCCTTTTCCCCTGGGTGCCTCTGGGTGACCTCAGACATCCAATCTTTCTTTTCATAATAAACACAGTAACTGTCGTCACCACCCAGCTACTCCACAGAAAACAGAATCTAAATGGGAAGATGAGGTAAACTTTAGG
>NW_022111369.1:62545062-62552502 GCF_000313985.2 Echinops telfairi | reverse complement strand
GGACAACAGAAAAGTGGGTGAAGGGAGATGTCAGACAGTGTAATATATGGCAAAATAATAATTTATAAATTATCAAGGGTTCATGAGGGACGGGAGAGTAGCGAGAGGGAAAATGAGGAGCTGATGCCAGGGGCTTAAGTGGAGAGCAAATGATTTGAGAATGATGAGGGAAATGAATGTATGGATTGTGAAGATTTGTATGAGCCCCTAATAAAATGATTTTTAAAAAATGGGGACAGGGCATTGTTTCTACATTATGGTTTGCATATAACAAAAACGGATAAAGAAAAAATAACTACAAATTGAAGTCAATCTGACCCAATTCTTTCTCAGAAGCAAAACTTCAGTGCATGGATCAATGTCTGCCTGCAGGCGGTCTGCGCTCTTCTCAGCTTCAGAACAAGCCAACTTAGGACACAGCCACACAGTTCAAGTCTGGGCAATGTTAGAATCATTCAAATCAGGGTTTCATGGTGATTTTGCCTACCGCGATCTGAGTATCAATCATCTTTTGTTTCAGAGATACGGAGCATGTTCAGAATTAAGCTTCTAGATGTTCTAAGGAGAACTATGTCAGGGATATGCTCTAATGCTGAAGAATTTTCAGGCAGCTGATTTGAATAAACTTTCAAATCACACATTTTCTTTTTGTTGTTGTTTCCTTGTTTGTTTTTTTAATCATTTTATTAGGGGCTCGTACAACTCTTACCACAATCCATACATACATCAATTGTGTAAAGCACATCTGTACATCCATTGTCCTCAAATCACACATTTTCAAGCAAGACTGTTGGCAGAAATCCTGTTCTGGACACTGTCCATCTCATCTAAACCACTAGAATGGAGAGTCATTGTGGATATTTTTATTAGTAAGATTTTCAGCTGCATTCCTTCCTGAAAAAATGTCTGACTTGACTTTCTAGTGAATTCCATGGTTGCATTCATGTGCATGTCGTTAACATAACCATCCCAAAACTTCATCTCTGAATCAATGTGGGTGGATCTCATTCCAGGGAAACAGTATTCTTTCTAATCTGGTGTTGGAGCAAAATGTTTCCGACATTTACAGAGGGGGTGGGGGCGGAGGGTGACAAGCAGGATCCAGTGATCTTTGGGGCATTTTGCAAGTTCTTCTAGCAGCAGACATGAAGGCTGCAAGCTGTACGAGAGAGCTTCAGAAACATTCGTGGGAAGATGGAATTAAAAGATAAGGGCATTTCCCTGTGCACTTTTTGAAGCCCCCTTGTACAGCAAGAAAAATAATGATAGTTTCATCTGGTCATTGACCTTAGAACTTACATTGTTTCACACGTGTTGGGAGCCTGTTATGGAGAAAGCCTATGACAGATACTGCTGAAGGAGGAAGTGAAGGGGTGGCCGGTGGCCGGTGGAGGAGGAGTGTTGCGGAGCTGACAGGGAAAGCGGAATGAAGTCCTGTAATACATGCGCAGGGACTTCAGGGGAAGCAGAGAGATCTCAGAACCAGGGTAGGTTTCTCAGGGTCTGAATAAGCAAAAAAGCAATGTGAGTTTAATCTAAGTACCATATAGACAGGAAAAATTCAATGCATGTGTTTTTCATTTTTTAATAGACACTGACTCCAAAGTGATTGGATCAATTTATACCCTTGCCACGAGGGTATAAATCTAATGCTAAATTATTTATTCCAGGTATCACAGAAAGAGAAAGGCCAATGCATTTATTATTTTTCATTTTTAATAGACATGCCAATAGCCCTTTCAAGTGACTACCAAACAAATAAAGTGACCACCAATCCATATCCTCAACAACAGGATATACCTTTAGCGTTAAGCTACTCATTTTACTAAGTATTGACTAGTGATTATTTGGGAACTGTATGCTCACTACAAAGAAAGCAATTCACCATTTGTTGTATCTACCACTCCACGTAAGAAACAAAACATTACCCCACCAAGTTAACAACTATTTTGATGTTGTGTTTAATAGAACTTTGGCTTTTCGGTTTTGCCTCTTCTTGTATTTTATAAAATTGTGCTCATACAATCTGTGCTCTTCAGTGATTTGCTTGGTTTTGAGATTCGTCATTGTAGACACATGTGGTCATAAAGTTTGATTTCTTGCCCAATGCCCTGTAGGATCTTACTGTATGCTTATATCAAGTTCAGTTCTTCCATGTTACAGTTGATAAGACACTCGGGTAATTTCATGGTGTTGCTCTTACAAATAGCACTGCTAACATTCTTATACAAAACTCTGATCCATGGGAAATTGACAGTATTGAATAGCCTTTGACTCCACAAAGCCAATAATTTCAGGTGGTCCATCTTAATACGTACCTACTAGTGAACATGTGCAAAAGCTTATACACATGCTCAGATTACTTTAAGATGTAAAACAAGTTTCTTGTTGGTCTATACAAGGGGGTTTCAAAAAGTCCCAGGGACAATTCCATTCTCTTTTAATTCCATTTATTCCATAAGCTTTTTGAAGGCCCCTCATCTGGCTTGCCCCACCTTACTTTCTACCGCTAATTTATAGGCATGGGCAAATCCAGTAACCTCTCTTGGCTTCAGTTTCCAACATCTGATCCAACGATTCTAGAGATATCTTCAGAGTGTAGCCTTTGATAATTCTGTGGCTTGATCACATGCTATCTTTGTTCCCACAGTAATTTGCTTTCAAGCCTGGTGGCTCAGAATGGCTGCTGAAGGACCAGTCCTCAGCTCACAGATGCGAAAACGTGAAAGAGATTTTAAAGAAACTGATGCCAAGCTATTAGGTGGCTTGTCAAATCATGTATCTGCCAAAACTGGGGCCAAATTACAACTGGATTGACAAAACTGGATTTCTTTCTGTTCAGAAAAAATGTAAAAATAAATGTGAAGTCCTATTACATTTGTTTATGGAGAATAATAATTCAAGATGATCACTTCACTACAGGGAAGCATCTCTCTGGTTTCTAAGTAAGAGATTGCACAGGCTACATTTTGAACGAGTGCAAGAAGATACTTCCAGTTTGAGCACATCATGGTTTGACCAACGATCTATCCCATTGGGAGAATTTTGCAGTCTTTCCTCAACTCAAACTTCCTGTCATCAAGTCGATGGTGGTTCATAACAACCCTACAGGATAGGGTAGCACTGCCCCTGTGAGTTTCAGAAACTGTAACTGTGAGAGTAGAAAGCCCCACAGTACTTTCTCCAGTGGAGTGGCTGGTGGTTTCAAACTGCTGACATTTTGGATGGCAGCCCAACTCGTAACCACTACATGACCAGGACTCCCTTTGGCAGTATAAGCTGACAAATAAGCACTCCTGTTCCTTTCCCAAGAAGACTGTTCTTTTCCTGATGACGGACTGGATATAACTTGGTGACAAACAGATGTCAGTAGGTGTGATACAAGCTCCTTGGGGTGGATCTTCCCGAAGGGGCTCCTAGCCCTTCAGTCTGAGGTCATCTACAGGGAAAGACCAGCCCAGTTGGACCTGTAGCCCAAGCAGAACCACCTGGGTGAACCCAGCCTAGATCTGCCTAACCCCAGCTGATCCACAGGCACAAGTGCAAGAACATATCATTGCTTTAAGTCACTTAGTTTGGGGTTGCTAATTTATGCAGGAATTGTTGACATTATTTGCCTATTCATATTAGCATAGGAAGAACTCTAGCTCCCTCATCATCTCATCCTCAGATACCAGCCATTGCGTCACTTCTTTGCTTAAGGTTCCCCCAACAGCCTTTCATCACAATTACAAACAAACTCACTTCCAAGCCTACTGCCATCAAGTTGATTCCAGCTCACCCTACGACGAATTTCTGATGGTTTGCAAATCTTGATGGAAACAGACAGTCTCATCTTTCTCCATTGGAGTGACTGATGGGTTTGAACCGCAGATCTTTGGTTCGCCGTTGAATGCTGACACACCAGGGCCCCTTCTAGCATACTTCTAAACTTTAGAGCTTTCCATGCTGAATCTTGCTTGCCTTCGACATCTTATTGCAGAACAACCCACCTTTCTCCTCCTTGCATTCATTCATTCAACACATATGGATTGACTTGAGAGAGTAGGTTAGGTGTATTTTAGAAACAGGTGATAGATACAGCAGACCAAAAAAAGGTCAAACCCACCGCCATTGTGTCCATTCTGACTCATTGCTTTCCTGCAAGACAGAGTGTAAGTGCCTCTTAGGGTTTCCGAGGCTGTACCTCTTTACAGAAGCAGAAAGTCTCATCATTTTCCCTCGGAATGGATGGTGGGTTCAAACTGACCTTACAATTGGCAGCCCAAAATGCAACCCCACTACATCACCAGGGCTCCTAGGATCGGGGCCAGGGAACTGAAAGAAAACAAATATCGCTATGGCATGGGCCATAGACATGTTTGGGTTTTCCAGTGCATACAAAAGTTATGTTTATACTTTTGTTTATGTTTCAGTTCATGGAAAAATAGAATAAAAAGATAATGAAGTTCCTCTATGAACTTTTTGAAGATGTCTCTTAACTATGCAGTAGCATTATGAAATAGTGAAATATGGTGAGAATTACCCACTTGTGACACAGGCACAAATGGAGCACATGCTATTGGGTAAGAAAAATGCACTCTAAGACTTGCCAGGGTTGCCAGAAACCTCCAATTTGTAAAATCAAAAGAAAACAAAGCCAACACAATAAAGCCACGGTAAAATGAATTATGCTTATATTTAGCTTTTTACAGAGTACTGGCTGGAATAGCCAGCTTCTCCTCACTGTACCTGCTTAAAATGCCAACTCCATAAATAGGCCTTCCCTGTCTATCCAATCTCAAGTCACTTTCCATCACACCATATTATTTAATACTCCAATCAAAGCAAACTTCCTCTTGTAAAAAGCATATAGCCATATATCTACTTGACATGCTTACTCAATAAAATAGTTTAAGAGCTACCGTGCAATTATGTTAGGTATTCAAACTAATGCCCACTCTGTTAGGTATCGGCTCCATCTAGAGATCACAAGATGGACTCTAAGAGTCCATGTAATACCAGGCAATTTCTTATTGCCCATTTCCATGCTACAGGTCGTCTTAGAAGACTGCTGGGCACCTAGTGGTCAGCCAAACAGGTCAAGGATCTCTTTTTTCATGGAGCTGACATGTTTAATGAGACAACGGAGAAATGGAGAGAGCAGAATAAGAATGAGGAAAAATTTACAGCAAATTTGGGAATCAAGTCATATTGTAGGCATGTATACAGGAAGAGTCGGGGGAGGGGTCGATCCATTTTGGTCAGCTAACCAAACTGAAATTGAGAAGATGCTGTTGAGTCAACAAAAAGGTATAAAACCTCTATGTGGAAAAACAAGATCTTGCCTCTGTGTGTATGTTCAGAAATCAAGGACTCAGAGGATAATTGACTCTCAGATTTTCTACATAAGCTGTCACTGTGTTCACGCTTTGCTTATTACCAAAGTTACGACATTGTTAGAGATAAGTAATTGATGCTCTGTAGTTGATGGCTTCAAAAATTCACTGCTACCAAGTGGATTCTGACTCATAGTGATCACACAGGACAGAGTAGAACTGCAGGTTTCCACTGGAAATCTTTACAGGAGGAAGGAAAAGTCTCATCTTTCTCCCCCAGAATGGCTGATGGTCTCAACAGTTGGTATGTGGTTAGCAGCCCAACAATTAATGCACTACAGCACCAGGTGATGGCTGTCTTTTATATACTTCATGGTGTCATATTTGGCTTCCAATAAAGCTCTATTGGCCTCTAGCCCCAAACTGTGACCTGTAGAATGTGCTATCTCAAAAACCTAAACACACACACATATACATACACATACAAGTTTTTTTACATTTGGATTTTTTAAATGGGTTTGGACATGATCTTTTGAAGCATCCTTGGCTTCAAAAGAAAAAACCAAAGTATGGAAATTACTTTTTTAATTTTTATTAGGCCAACTGAAAAGCTCTATCCCCAGATTTCAGGAGACACCTTATCATTCAAGTCTCTCCTCAAATATAATTTTCTCAAAGGGGCCATCTTTGACTATCTAAATCTAAACATTCACAACTCCTTTAATGTATCATTCATGGGCAAATCTGTAACTCCCTTTTCATTCATTTGTTTCTGTCTATTGTCTGTCTTCTAAATTATAAGCATGAAGGTTGGTACCTAGTCTTAGACTCTAGAACCAGATTATCTTGAAAATCCCCTTATCCCGGCACCCAAGTCAGTGCCTGGCACATGAGACCCTTGCTTGCTATTTTTGAAAAAATGAGCGAATAAACAAATGCATGTAGAGTCTAGTTTCTGTACCTACTGAGCTTGAATATTTACTTTTGGTAAGTAAACACATGTGCAGAGTTGGAATAACATCCAGAAATTCCACTACTGGTAATTCACACACTCCTAATCCTTACTGATCCTTCGGTCCACCAAAGGAGGGAGTGCTGCGGGACTGCCTTACCAGTTTTGGAGTGATTTAGAGAAAGGGCACACGACCTGACTATCTAGGAAACCATTCTAAACGCAGCTGCCTTCCAACCAACGCCCACACTGCAGTTTTGAACAGTTTGTGGGTTATTCAGATATTTTCTTTCCTTATACCCCTTCTTATTTCATTACCGTTTATATTCTCCTTATCAAGGAATAAAATGCAAACGCCAAGCGCAGAGTAAATTTTGGGAGCCCTGGCGGTAACGCCTAGGGCTGCTAACCGTTAGGTCAGCAGTTCGAAACTACCAACTAGTCTGTGAGAGAAAGCGATGAGGGTTTCTATTCCCATCCAGAGTGACGGTCTCAGAAACGCACGGGCACAGAGCTACTCAACCCTATAGGGTCGCCATGAGTCCTAACCGACTCGATGGCGGTGAGTATCGGACAGTATGGAAAGAAATCGTTCTTATCACTCCTCTCTCCCCCACCCCCTTCCTTTTTCTTATTACCAGCAAGATTTAGATACTGGCTTTCCCCCATGATATCATGAAAATCATCTTCCGAGTAGATACACATACCTCCTCTCTCCAAATCCTCCGCCACGCCCTCCTTTTATCGAGGCTCACACGCGACGTGACAGCCTGCCCAGGGGACAAACGCACCCAGGGGCGAAGGGCTACGCCAAGGGCTCTGGCCCCCTCAATCTCAGCCCAGCAAGGACCCAGTTCCCGCTCCCCTTTCCGGTGGGGCTCTCCCCGGAGTTGGAGGCCAGTGGGGGTGGGAGACGATTCCATCTCCACGTCCCCCTGCCCGGGGACCGGCGGCAGCTCTCTCCCGGGTCCACCCTCGGGCTGCCAGCGCTGGACGAAGCTCGGGATTCCGGCCGGCCGCACCCCTTGCCCCAAGAGGTGACATCGCCGGCAGACTCTGGGAGCGAATCTGAGCTGGAGAAAAGTCCTTCTCAAAAGGCAGTGGCACCTAGAGCCTTCGCCCAGCGCCCGAATTTCCGCGTCACGATACTCAGTACCCAGTAATTTGCAC
>NW_022111369.1:62542570-62544810 GCF_000313985.2 Echinops telfairi | reverse complement strand
GGCAGCCTCACCTGCCCCTCCATGGCCCCGGGACGGGGCTTCCCGGACAGATGCTCGCGCTCGCTGCTCACCCACCCGGGCTGCCTCTCCTCCTCCCCATGGATCCCGCGCTCCGGCAGGGCTCACGGCACAGCTTGGGTGTGACCTGGCCCCGCCCAGGACAGCTGCAGCCAATGGGGAGGCTGGGTGGATCCTCCGAGGGCCACGCCCCCAGGTACCGGCGATCTGGCCTGATCCCAAGTGCATGGGAGTCCTGGGGCCTCCGTGTGACTGACGGGAGGGTCACGTCTCCCCTGCGGCGAAGTCTGGAAGACAGATCCCTCCTCTCTTCCGGTGACGAGGCTTAGAGCGGGGCCACCGCAGAGGAAACACTCGGGGAAGCTAGGGGACATAAAGTAGCGCGGAGGCCACCTTTCAGCTCCCCGGCGATTGAAAGGTCCGGTGCTCTGGACCTCGTTGGCTTTCTGAGCCTTCAGAGTTAGCTTCTTGGTAAGAAGTATTCTGGGGACTTTGGGGGCAGATCTTGCCCTTCCGTTTGATCACTGGTTTTGCCTCAGAGTGCTTCTTCCCAAATTCAACCAGCAATTTCGTCTTTTTCTATTTCCCAAATCAGTTTGAAATACTTAGGAGAAGGGCAATATTCAAACTGAAACCACCTATCTCCACACATTCATAATAGTTAACCTGTATTATAGGGAGCCCTGGTGGCACAGTTTATGCATAGGGCTGCGATCCCAAGGTCAGCAGTTCGAAACCACCAGGGTAAGATGAGACTTTTTAATCGCGTAAAGAGTGGCAGTCTTGGAATCCCACAGGGGCAGTTCGGCCTTAAGGGTCACTGAGTCGGAATGGACTGGATGGCAGTGAGTTTGGCTTGGGAACATGTATTGTAGGAAAAAGGCTTTCTATGCCTCTAAAGTTAGTCTTGGAAGCCCACAAAAGCAATTCTACTCTGTCGGAAACTGGCTTGGTAGCAGTGAGGTGGTTTTAAAAAAAAATCATTTTATTGGGGGCTCGTACAGCTCATCACAATCCATCCATCCATCCATTGTGTCAGGCACTTTTGTACATTTGTTTCCCTCATCATTCTCAAAACATTTGCTTTCTACTTGAGCCCTTGGTATCAGCTCATTTTTCCTCTCCCTCCCTGCCCCCCCTCCCCCATGAACCCTTGATAATTTATAAATTATTATTTTGTCATATCTTACACCATCCGATGTCTCCCTTTACCCACTTCTCCGCTGTCCGTCCCCCAGGGAGGAGGTTATATGTAGATCCTTGTAATCTGTTCCCCGTTTCTCTCTCACCTTCCCTCCACCCTCTCAGGCAGTGAGTTTTTAAAAGTTAGTTTTCTGTACTGTGGTGTCTTGCGTGTTGTTATGAGGCGGGAAACTATGTTACCCACCTCCCTCTCTTTCTCTCTCTCACACACACAAATACCAGCACACACATGTACTGTCATCCAATAGATAGAGTAAAACAGCCCCTATGGGTTTCCAAGGCTGTGAATCTTTATGAGATCAGAAAGTTTATCGTTCTCCTATGGAGTGGCAGAGCTGATGGTGGGTTTAAACTTTTGACTTTGCCTTGAGGTTAGTAAGTAGCCCAGTACATAAACCACTGTGACACAGGGACTCTGATACCACCCACCAGTATTTCAAATATCATCAGGGTCATCCAGGGTGGGCATGTTTCAGCCGGGCTTTGTGGACTAAGATGAGGAAGAAAGGCCTGGCTATCTACACCTATGAACCTCTCCTGGATCTCAAGAGAACGTGGTGGGACTTGCTGCTTCGGACATGTCATCAGGTGGGATTACGTTATGTTTGGTAACCAGGGAAAGCCTTGGTGGGATGGATTGGCCCTGTGGGAAAGAAAGATTTCTCCCAAGTTGCCTCCCCCAAATATATGGCAAACTTAGATGCTTGCAAATGACTATACAGTTGGAGGTCATCAGAAGTAGATCAGGGCTTATTCTCCCTAGGGGTTATCAGCCATTTAGAGCAAGCAGTCACCACCGTTTATCCCACAACAAGTAGGGCCCACTCCCTTTTGATAAGGATAGTTGTCTGTTTCCTTTTAGGATATCCCAGAGAGGTCAAGCCCACCCAAGGGTGACCAAGGTTAGGCCACCATCATGAATCTAGGGTCCGTCCATCTTGTTATATGTATACCGCTAGTCCCTCCCATTCCTATCATGGTTACACCCCTAGCTCATTCCCTTCCTGTCACACTTATGC
>NW_022111369.1:62540798-62542147 GCF_000313985.2 Echinops telfairi | reverse complement strand
AGCTGCATGTCTTATATCCTTGCTATAGCATAAATAGGAGGCACTTTATATGTATTAACGAATTTAGCCTCACAGCATAGCCTACTCACCTCCAGTTTGTACATGAGGGATCACTCCTCTAGTCAGTGGAAGCCTTGGAATCAGGCAGTACACAGAGAGCCCCAGGACTGGCTCTTAGCCATTATGTAACAAGAACTGGCCACAAAGCTGCTACCTTCTTCACCATCGGGGATAAGGGTGTGGTGAATATGTGCTTGTGGGCATTTCAGCAGGAAGGAAAACAGTCTGCTCCAGGTGGTCAGGAACAGTGCAAGATTCATTACATTACCCAAGAGTTTCAGAGCCCAGGCTCCAATCTTGCTTTTCTGGTTCTCAGGCTGATTGGAAAAGAGTTAAGTACTATTAGTCAACACAACAAGGCATGACACTGCTTTTACACATGAATAAATGAATGGCTTTGTGAAGAAGGAATAGTGGGAGGATGGAAGGTAGGAGGCAAGTGGAAGTTAAAGGGGAGGGAGCCCAGGGGAAAGATAGGCAACCAAAAGACATGCCTGTTAGTAGTGAGCTTTTTGACAGGAAGCTTTGAAATTTAGATTTCTTCTTTGAACTACCTGCAGGTAGCTGCACTGGGAGGGGTGTGCTTGTGGTTTCACTCTTACCCTAGCCAACCAGTATTCCATTATTTGGAATGTGAGTTGGATAGTTCTCTCACAGGATGCTGGTCAGGTGGTTGTGGGCCCACAAGGATGGCGTTTCACTGGTTGATCTCCCAGTAAGGAATTGCTAAACCCAAATGAAGGCCGAACATGTTGGTGGGACAAGAGGAAAGTAAAAGGAAATAGACGAAAGAACCAGGAGGCAAAGGACATTTATACAGGTCTAAATACAGGCATGTACATATGTAAATATACATATATAACCAGAGGGAAATAGAACTATGTACTCATATCTATCTGTTAAGAATGAAGGTGGCAGATGGACATTGGGCCTCAACTCAAGTACTCCCTCAACACAGAAACACTTTGTTCTAATAATCTGGCATTCCGTGATGCTCACCTTCCCAACATGATCGTGAAGACAAAAATGGGTGTATAAGCAAATGTGGTGAAGAAAGCTGATGGTGCCCAGCTGTCAAAAGATATAGTGCCTGGGGTCTTAAAGGCTTGAAGATCAGCAAGTGGCCATTTAGCTGAGAAGCAACAAACTCCACATGGAAGAAGCACGCCCACCTGTGTGATCATGAGGTGTCGATGGGATCAGGTATCTAAGACCCAGAACAAATTCATACACAATGTGAATGGGGGGCATGGGAGGGGGGGAGTATGGAGTGGAGACGCAATGCCCAT
>NW_022111369.1:62535035-62536065 GCF_000313985.2 Echinops telfairi | reverse complement strand
ACACTGTGTCTCCAGTGTTGTCCCCTGTAGGGCTATGGGTCAGTGAGGGATGTTGTGTCTCATAGTGGGGCCGGCCATGTGGTCTTCTCTGTGGACTGGCTGCTGTGAGCTGGAATATCATTCTCAAGGCTTGGTGGGCCAGGATGTCCTCCTCTCTCTCTTCCTCCCCTTTCATTTACTCCTGTGTGCTCTGATCAGACATGTCCCTCAGTAACACAAGAACACTTTGTTCTAACAACCTGGCATTCTGCGATGCTCACTTTCCCAACACTATTGGTTAAGACAGAAATCAGTGCATAAGCAAATGTGGTTAAGAAAGCTGATGGTGCTTGGCTATCACAAGATAAAGCATCCAGGGTCTTCAAAGCTTGAAGATTAAAAAGTGGCCATCTAGCAGGGAAGCAACAGAGCCCACATTGGTGCGAATAAGGATTGGAATGGAGACCCAAAGCCCATCTATAGACAATTGGACATCCCCTCATATTAGAGTCACAAGGAAGGTTCAAGCCAACCAGGGAGCAGTATAGCACTGATAAAACATGCAACATTCTTCTAGTTCTTTAATGCTTCCTTCCCTCCCCACTATAATGACACCAGTTCTACCTTACAAATCTGGCAAGACCAGAGCATGTACACAGGTACAGATAAGAGGTCTCCACACACCGAATCCAGGACAAATAAACCCCTCAGATACAGTAATGGGAGTAGCCCTACCATGAGGGTAGGGGGAAGATGTGGGGAGGAAGGGGGAACTGATCGCAATGATGGATGTATAACCCCCCTCCCACCCACCCTTCACCCCCATGGGTGATGAACAACAGTGAGGGGAGTGAGGGGAGACAGCGGATAGTATAAGATATGAAAATAATAATAATTTATAACTTACCAAGCGTTCATGAGGGTGGGAGGGTGGAGAAGGGAGAAAAAAATGAGGAGCTGATACCAAGGACTCAAGTAGAAGGAAATGTTCTGAAAAGGATGATGGCAGCATATGTACAAATGTGCTTGACACAGTAGATGTGTGGATTGT
>NW_022111369.1:62532867-62533634 GCF_000313985.2 Echinops telfairi | reverse complement strand
TTGATGAGAAACAAAAATGTGGGCTACCTGAATCGGGGAGTTTAAATACGCGACTATGATGAGCAGGACAGGGTGGTCATAAGGCAGTTGCTGTTAAACCAAAAAATCAAACTCACCACCATTGAGTCAATTCCAACACATAGGAACCCTGTAGGACAGAGTAGAAGCTGCCCTGTGTGTTTCTGAGACTATGATTTTCTACCAGAGAACAAAACCTCCTCTTTCTCCCATGGAGCAGCTGGGTGGTTTGGAACTACTGACCTTTCCGTTAGCAACTCGATGAGTAGGTGTTTTTAAGTGGGTTCTAACAGCAGAATAAAACAGCCCGATTCTGCACAATTCTCCCATGTATTGCGACATTTGAGCTCATGTGGCATGAGCTGTTCATATCCTGTTGAGGTCCTGACTCTTGCTCATGGACCCTTTACTGTATCCAGAAAGAATGTCTTTCTCCAGCGACTGGTCGCTCCTGATAACAGAGCCACAGTAAGGGAGATGAAGCCGCGCCAACGTCACTTTTACGGAGCGTTTGGGCTATACTTCTTCTAAGACAGATTTGTTTGTTCTTCTGGTAGTCCACGATATAATTCCCTATTCTTACCGTCATCTTATTTTTAAAACAGCAGTTCTTTCTCAGTCTTCCTTATTCATTGTCCAGCTTTTGCATGCCTACGAAGCAACGCAAGTACCCTGGCTTTTGTCGAGTGCAAGTTAGTCCTCAAAATGACATCGTTGCTGTTTAACATTTTCAAGAGGTCATAAGGTCA
>NW_022111369.1:62525098-62530648 GCF_000313985.2 Echinops telfairi | reverse complement strand
TGGATTGGGATAACAGTTGTATGAGCCCCTAATAAAATGTTAAAAAAAAAAAAAAAAGAGTTACGTGTCAAGATCTTCCCTTGGGAAACTTCTTTCCATGCCTTTGTTCTAACTACCGAGAAAGGCTTTCATCGGCCATGGATGTAAATCTGTGTAAGGGTTTTAGGGTTACAAAGGAGATGTCCAAAAGATAAAATAGAGTTGGGTCTCAGATCTGGGCTGGTCATTCAGATACAAGGTACTGGGCTTCAATTTTGGAACCCTCACACAAATTTGAGTGAGCTTCAAAAAGTTTGTGGAAAACAATGACATTAAAAGGTAATGAAATTTTACTCCAAACTTTTGGAAGCCCCCTCATGTCATAGAGAGTCACTGAAAAAGAGAAGGCCTTCGACAAGGTGGACGGACACACTGACTGTGACAGTGGGCTTAAACATAAGAACAGTTGTGAGGACGGCACAGGAAAGGGAGGTGTTTCGTTTTGTTCTAGCTCGGGTCACTAAGGAGCCCTGGTAGCATCGTGGCTAAGCATTGGACTGTGACCTGCAAGGTCAGTAGTTTGAAATCACCAGCTGCTCCTCGGGAGAACGATGGAGCTTTCTACTCTCATAAAGAGTTGACATTATGGTATCATCATAATAAATGAAGAAAGGGTTGAAGTTGTCAAGGATTTTGTCTTGCTTGGATCCACAATCACTGCTTATGGAAACAGCGGTCACGAGATCAAAAATTGTACTGCATTAGGTAAATCTGCCTCACAAGATGTCTTTAGAGTGTTGAAGAGCAAAGATGTTTCTGTGAGCACTAAGATGCACCTGACCCAATCGATGGCATTCTCCATGACAGCATACGCATGCGAAGTCGGACATTGACTAGGAAGACTGAAGAAGAACGGATGCATTTGAGTTGTGGTGCTAGCAAAAATTACAGCAAGTATCATGGACTGCTGACAAGACAAAAAATCTGTCTTGGAGGAGGTATGGCTAGAGTGTTCCTTAGAGGTGAGGATGGCAAGATTTCATGTTACACACTTTGGACATATTGTCAGAAGAGACCAGCCCTGGAGAAGGACTTGTGCTTGGTAAATTGGAGGAACTCGGAAAAAGAGGAAGGCTCTCAATGAGGTGGATTGGCATGTGGCTGCCACAAAGGGCTCAGACATAGGAACAATTGTAAGGAAGGAGCAGGACCGTGCAGGGGCAATTCCACCCTGTCCTGTGGATTGCTATGAGTCGGCATCAACTAATGGCACTGGGTGAGTGAGTTGAGTGAGTGAGTGGGAACCAACCTACTCATACCTAACAACGACTAAATATCTCTGAGGCACTGGCAGGCACAGCTCCTTACTTTCCAAGCTGAACTCCTCAACTCTGTCCCTGTCTGCTCTTTTTGGCTTCCCTTCCAGCTCATTAAAAGACTATTTCTTTTCTTTAGTTGCATGGGTAAGGGAATCTAATCATTCTTGATCCTGCTCATATCCTACATCCACTTGACCAGTAAAACTTAGTAGTTTTATACTAAAAAGATATCTAGAAACTGACCTCACCACCTCCACTTCCATCACTGTGGTCTGAACCAGGCATGTCTCACTAAACGGCTGTAATAACCTCTGAACTGGGCTCCCTTGCCCCACCCTCCCATGGCCTGGTTTCCACATGGCATTTGGAGCATCTTTTAACCCAAATCAAATGACATTTTACCTCCACTTCTCCAATGGCTTGCATCCGACCTTCCCATTGGCCTATTAGACTGTCTGAGATTTGTCCACTCCTCTCCTTCGTTCCTCTATCTGGGATCCTTGTCCCATAAACACTCCTAGCACTGTTTGCCTATAGGTTTGGCACATGTAGTTCCTTGTCTGTCACATTCTTCTTCCAGATGTGGGCATTGACTATATCGCTCACTATATTTAGGTCTCTGCTGAAGGAGGCCTGACCACCTCATCCCCAGCTGACTACCCACATCACTCTCCACCTCCTTACCCTGCTTCCTTCCTTACCATATCAACACCTAACTTCTATGTTTAATAATCTTGTTTAGTCATTTCCCCACCCTACTATAGTATACACTCATTGGCAGCAGGGACCTAATTGTGTTGCCTGTTGAATTGCCAATGCTAAGAAGAGAGCTTGGCACTGATGTATTTGTGGAGTGAATGACTGTGCATGACATTCAGCTAGATTCTAGAGATAGAGTAAGGAAGCATATAAACACAGACTCTGCCCTCATGGAATTTGCAATTCCCACAGGGGAGACAGTTAATTCCATACTATTTAATTATGATGTTTATAATAACCTAACTGGGGAGACATCATTTGAGTACTCTGGCTAAAGGTCTTAGTGTATTGGAAGATGAACTTCCAATGATTTAATCATTTAGAGTCAAATGCCAGAACTCCTCAGATCATCTCATCTTGAAAATAAAAATACAAAAGAGTTAATGCCATACACATGAGCATCTATGCTTATAGTTTTAATAGGATTGGAAAGATTTAGATGGGGCTGACAAAGCAAGACAGGGAACCGGATTAAAGTAGCCTAAACAGATTAAGCAATGTGGGTTCGTTCTTTCCCTCAGTCAAGGTTACTGCAGGTCTGCAGAAAGGAAATGCAGTGATAGGTAGACCAAACCAAACTCACTGCCATCAAGTCGATTCCAATTCATTACAGCCCCGTAAGACAGGGGAGAATTGCCCCGGTGGTTTCTGAGACTGTAAATGTTTACAGGACCAGAAAGTCTCTTCTTTCTTCTTTGGAGAAGCTGGTGGCTTTGAACTGCTGACCTGTAGCTAGCAGCTCACTTTGTAACCCCTTACATCACCAGGGCTAGCCATTACATTTGAGGGAGAAAAAGAAAATACAACAAAGTCCTCTTATTATTTTAAACCTAAATAAATAGGTGGGGGGAGCTGTTAATAACCTCCCTAGCTGTCTAATTATGTCAGTAATTTTGTACCCAAAGCGGTACATTGTTTTGCATAAGATTTGTTGTTTTATATTGTAGGCCTGTAATTCTTAAGAAATTACTCGTTTTCATCTCTCTGGTAGACATTCCAGATATGATCAACTTTAATACACAGTTAACATTTACCCTGAGCCACACTCGGGATTACCGCCAGGGAGTTTTAATTTAAATTTCAGAAAAGACATTTTTCTTCCCTGAAGTCTTTCAACTCAGTTCCTTTCCTACTACAATCTTATTTAAGATTCATTGTGTGTGTTGTGTTAGCATGCATAGTTTCTGGCCGTGTAGCCTGATCACACTGCATCCTGATTTTTCTCTTGTTTCTCTCCTTCTTCTGTATGGTCTGGGAGGAAAAGGCTCCTGCAAGCTCAAAACAAGGCACTGGGGCCCAAGAGGGGAGAGCTCTTGGCTGTGAAAGGAAAGGTCAACAGTTTGAGCCCACCTACAAACTCGGCGAGAAAAAGACCTGGTGAAGAGCTCCCACAAAGATGGTGGTTGTTGGCTGTCACGGAAAAGGTTCTCACTCATCATGACCCTGTGTGCAACAGAATGAAACACTGCCCGGTCATGCGCTAGCCTCAAAGTCATTGCTGCGTTAGAGCCCATTGTTGTAGCCACTTTGCCATCCTTCTCCTTGAAGGCCTTCCTCTGTGTCGCTTTACCTAGCATGGTGTGCATCACCTGATAGCTTGTCCAAGGCATGTGAGATGGTCTAGCCATCCTCCCTTCTAAGGAGAAGTCTCCTTCCAAGACAGATTGGTTTATTCTTCTGACAGTCTACAGGGCATTCATATAGAAATTACAGCCTAGAAATCCCTGTTTTATTGAGTCTCGGTGTAATGACTACGAGTCAGTATCAACTGGATGGCACACAACACACATGCTCTGAACTGTACATTGTCAAAAAACAAAATCAAATGACAATAAAAAATTATTTGCCATCAAGTTGATTCCAACACATGGCAATGCCTTATGTATCTAATAGAACTGTGCAGCTTCAGGTTTTTAAGGACCTGGTGTTTTGGAAGAAGACTGCCCAGCTTGGCTTCTCCAGCACCTATGGGTGAGTTATAAACACAGATGATTTGCTTAGTAATTGAATGCACACTGTTTGCACACCTAGAGTGTCCTTACCTCATGTAGATGCTCAGTAATTATGTGTTTAATAAATGAGTAAACACTTGAACTAATTCTGTTTTATGAATGAACATCAAGCATTGGTAATATATATACACATATTTCTTTAAAAAATAAAATACTTTAGTTCCTTTGTAAAAATGGAAAAATAACGGTTTAAATTATTTCATTTGGTCACATCTTGCTAGAATTATGTAATAAGTTATATAGAAGCAGACCATAACTAATGACTCTTTACCATAAATATGTACCTTCACATATATTTAGTTTTGCTTAATAGCAACATGTACCTGGTTGTTAAAAGTTCCCATTACATCATATTGGACATGATTGAGGCCTCAGAACTATGCCGGGTATGTTTTAGTTTGAGAGTTCTTCAAGAATCTGACTCACAGTGATCCAATAGGACAGAATAGAGGACAGAATAGACCTGCCCCAGAGATTTCCAAAGCTGTAAATCTTAATGGATACAGACTGCCGCATCTTTGTCTTTTGGCTGGGCTGGTGGGTTTCCACTGCTGATCTTCTAGTTAACAGCTGAGAACTTCAACACTGGGCTGCCAGGGCAATGTTTTAAGAGCTTAGAGAAGGAGAAAAAGAAGAAAACGATGATGAGTGAGTCCCTTGATATAGTAACCAAGTGTAATATGCTATAATCTGGTGTCCTGGTGGCATGCTGGTTATGAGTTGGATTGCTAACCCCCAAGTCAACAGTTCGAAACCACCAGCATGCTTTGTGATACAGTCGAGGCTTTCTACTACCCCCAACGAGGTATAGTCTCAAAAATCCGCAAGGGAAGTTCCACCCTGCCCTATAGGTTGGCTACAAGTTAGATCTACTTGATAGCAGTGAGTTTTGAGTGCCATTCATTCTCACAAAAACCTTATGAGATCGATCTAATATTTCTGTTTTGCAGCTAAGCAAATTGAGGCTCAGGAAGGTTCAGTAACATTCTCAAGATTAAACAATGAATAAGCATTTTCCCAGGGAGCAAATAATATTGAGCAAATAATATTAGTGATGCTTTTAGAAGGGGAAAAGTTTATGAAGACATTGGGAGTGCTGATAAAGGAAGGTGAGTTTGAGAGAAAACACATGAGTCATTTGGAATTCGTAAAGTGTGTGTGTATGATTCACTGGGGAAGGGCTGGCTTATAATGACCAGTTCCATGACATTACATAAGCGGAAGTTAAGTTGGAAGGAGGAAGGAAAATATCCTAGAGTCATTGTTTCGCCTGATTTGCTTAACTTATGAAAAGTGTTCAAGAAAGTTTAAATAGTCCCTAAATCACAAGAAAAAGATCATCCCAGGGCTAGATATTGAAGCAAAGTCTTGATTTGAACATCTTGTTTCATTTTTAAGTATGCTAATTGCCGTTTACAGCTTCAGTGTACAAAGAAAGAGTAGAGGGAGATGGACCTAAGTAGCCCATTTCTTTTTTTTTA
>NW_022111369.1:62520753-62523316 GCF_000313985.2 Echinops telfairi | reverse complement strand
GCTGCACTCCCCCAGTGCTTTGCCTTAGTGTGGTGGGATCAGATCGGGTGCAATTCCCACACTGTGTCTCTGGTGTTGTCCCCCAGTAGCACATTTCTTAATCAGAAAATACAGTTTCATCTTTTAAAATAAACCAGGCAAATTTATGAGAATACAGTGTCTTATCTGCCAGGGGGTCAGTGCTGCCTGAAGGAAACCTTAGGTCTAATCGAAGAAAATACAGGTCGCCAGGTCCTGTGCTATCTTCATAATCATTGTTGGCACGTATAGGTCCATTGTTAGGGTTACTGCGGCACTCCATCTCAACGAGACTTTCCATTGCTTTCCCTGATCCTGGACTTCACCAACCATGATGTAGTTTTCTAGCAATTGAGCTTTTCTAAGGGCATTTTCAAAGCAAAAGAGCCCAAACCTGACCCTCTTCAATCCTAAGGAACATTTCTGTTGTCTTTCTTCTAAGACGAATTTGCTCATTCTTCCAGCAGTTGACTGTCTATTCTGTCTTCTTTGTCAACACCACAATTCAAATGCACCAGTTCTTCGTCTGTCTGCTTCTTTTTCTTTTGTTAATTGGGCTTTAATACATATATCATATAGTTCAACCACGTTCAGTAGAATTGTACAATTGCTATTGCAATCAGTTTCCAAACATTCTTTTTCATACCTGGACTCCTTGACATCATCTCCCTATTACCCCCCCCTCCCACTGTAGTCCCCTCCTCCTTGATCCCTTTTCTACTTGCTGTCCCCACAGGTTTATCAGTCTTGGGTCTCCAAACCAAAAAATGTGAAAACATAACACAACTTCAAGAGGGTGAACCCCAATGATATAACATCTCTGATATACACCCTAATATGTACAAACAAAAGCCAAGCAAAAAATTACAAACCAAAAATACGGCAAATTTTGGAAACCAGATCAGGTGCAGCCTGCATCAGAGGCGGAATACACTGACAGAGTGTTAACTGTTGAGTCAGAGTTAGGCCTTTGATCTTCTACACTTCTCTCCCAAGCTCCTGTTTTGTAGTCACTTTCTTCCCATCCCTCAATTTTAGATAGGGCGAGTTCTCTGGATGCTTATTACCTATGTGTTTCCAAAAATGAATCTCAGCCTCTCACTGTCATCACCTTCTGCACACCAGATTTTCACCTTTTAGGCTCTGTGTCTTCTTTTTAATTATCTAACTTTCACACGCGTAATAGGTGGTGGAAAGCAACCATTGCACAGGACAGGTACACCCTCGTCAAAGTGATATATTTGCTTTTTAACAGTTAAAAAAAACCGTGTTTGCAGCAGAGAACCAATAGAGAGGTCTGAGGGGCCAGCCCCAATCCCAAGCATGTGGACGGCCTTCCCTCCCCCAAGAAGAATTCACTTCAGAGGGCAGCACTGAAGCTACAGCTCAGGGAGAGGGACGTGTCTGATCAGAGCGCACGGGAGCAAATGAAGGGTGAGGGAGAAAGGATGGAGCACGTCCTGGCCCACCAAGCCCTGCGGAGGATATTCTTGCTCAGAGCAGCCAATGCATAGAGCTGGCCCCACCACTAAGTCCCTCACTCACCCAGAGCGCTACAGGGGACAACACTGGAGACACAGTGTGGGAATTGTGCTCGATCTGACCCCACCACACTGAGCTGAAACACCAAGGGCGTGCAAAAGAACAGCAAGGGGAGCAGAGAAATGAAGTCCCCAGGGAATACCAAAAATAGATTGTGAGGCCAGAGTGTGGCACCCCATCAGACTTGACCGGAAAACACTCATACAGATCAACAATCTGACCTTGAACTATTTATAAGCTTTTCTTTTTTTTTTGTCATTGGTTTTGTTGTTGTTTTCTTTAGTTACTTTGTTTTGCGCATATTGTTATTTCTGCATGTCTTTCTAGATAAACAATCTGTAGGAGAAAACAATGGGACCGAAGGTTCTGGGGGGACATCGGAGAGGGGGAGGCAAGGGAAAGGAAGTGGGGTTAACAAACTCAGGGAGAAGGGAAAAAACAAGTGACCACAATCAATGGCAAGGAGGGTGTAGGAGGCCTGGTATGGCTTGATCAAGGGCAATGTAACCGAGAGGAATTACTGAAACCCAAATGAAGGCCATTGGGGGAATTCGGTCCTTCTGGGGTTCACATCACAGGTTCCTAGTCACCTCACTGTGAATGGTGCAACTCACACAGTCACCTACCTTCATGTACCGCTTGGGAAATAAGTATGCGTGGAAGACCCTTGCTTAGGAAATGTCTCCACAGCTGGGGCCTCCAGTATCTTTCTTAATAGGAACTTCTTAATGGCCTTGCCTTTGGGCACTCAGCAGGGGGCCTTCCTGTAGTGAATAAGCTGCCACAGCCTAGGCCTTTCTTTTTTTTTTTTAATTTTAAATCATTTTATTGGGGGCTCTTACAACATTCCATACATCAATTGAGTCAAGCATTTGTACAAATGTTGTCATCATCATTTCCAAAATATTTTCTACTTGAGACTTCGGTATAAGCTCCTCTTTTTGCCCCTTCCTCCCCCATCCCCTCATCCTCCCACCCTCATGAATCCATTTTTAAAAAAAAA
>NW_022111369.1:62467426-62520030 GCF_000313985.2 Echinops telfairi | reverse complement strand
TGTTGCTTCTGAACTTGATGGCCGCTTGATTACCTTCAAGCCTTTAAGACCCCAGACGCTATACTTTTTGATAGCGGGGCACCATCAGCTTTCTTCGCCACATTTGCTTATGCACCCATTTGTCTTCAGTGATCCTTTCTTTGCGTGATGTTGTTACACCTTTTCTTTGTGATCTGGAAGTGAGGATGTGGGAGACCTGCCTTTCAGGTGACTTCCTTAGTATACAGATTGAATAAGCATGGAGAAAGGATACAACCTTGATTGACATTCACCTTTCCTGATGTGAAAGCACAGTCTTCCTTTGTTCCGTTCGAATGACTGCCTCTTTGTCTATGCTCATGTTTGCCAGGAGCACAAATAAGCGTCCTCGAATTCTTTCCCTTCATAATGTTACTGGTAGCAATGCTGTGGAACTAGTTAGCACTATGCATCTACCTATTGTAAAACCGAGTGGAATTTAAATTACGATAACTATGACATTCATCAAGTGACTGCTGTGTACTGTGTATGATGCATTCTTCATATTGCTCTGTCGCATTTGCTCCTCACAAGTCTGCCAAGTGTAATCAGGTTGATGCCCTGGAAAGTAGAACTGAGGTCCCGCAGGCTCATGGCCAGGCTAGTGAGCAATGAAGCCAGTGTTCTTTGCTGTGGCTGTTAGACTTGTTATGGAAACAGGTGGTTGGCCCTCATTTTCTGTACGCTCTTACCTCCCACATATGAGGACATTGTTGGTCAGGTGGTAGAATTCTCATGATTCATGTGGAAGCCCCGGGTTTGATCTCTGGCCAATGTACTTCATGCTCAGCTTGCATCCATCTGCTAGTGGGCTTACACTTCGTTACGCTGCTACGGAATCACTTTTAGCAGAACTTCCAGAGTAAGATGGACTAGGAAGAAAGGTTTGGTGAACTACTTCTAAACACCAGCCAATGACAACGTTTGGAGGATGACAGCATGATGCACAGGAGATCATGGGGGTGGGGCCAGATGGGGCAGCAGCCCCTCCTCTTGTGCTTGGGGTGCTATGAGCTGAGAACGGACTGGACAGCAGCTAACGATAACCTTCCAGAGAGCCAAGGCAACCCATTTCTCTGGGTTCAGAGCGTCCCAGGTACAGGCTTGCCAAATAAAAGGCAGGTTACATGATCATTTCAAATAATTTTTTTGTTATGGGTTTGTCTCATGCAATAATTGAGACACACATAAATTGTGATGGTCAATCTGGGTGGATTGGTGGGTTACAAGATCAGGCTGCTAATCACAGGGTGAGTAACTTGAAGTCACCAGCCACTCTAAAACCCAAGGGTTTTAGCTCCTGAAAGGATGTACGGCCCCAGAAACTCACAAGGGCAGTTGAATTCTGTCTGTAAGGTTGCTCCGCGTCAGAATTGGCCCAGTGGCAGTAAATGTGGCTTTTATGTGTCTGAAGGGCACAGACTTTTCCAGCCAACGTGGACCCAAATGTAAATCCATTTTTCAACATTCAAAAAGACAAATAGACACTCCCCACCCTCAACCCCAGCTACACACACACACGCGCGGATTTTTCCTTCAAGCTGGGCTACTAACTTCAAAGTCAACAGTTCAAAACTGCCAGCTGCTTCACAGGAGAAAGGTGCAGATTTCTATTCCTGGAGAGAGTTATAGTCTTCCACCTCTATGGGGACAGTTCTATTCGGAGGGAGCTATGGAATTGGCTCCGTGGCAGTGAGTGTGGTGGTCCTATTGGGTAAGCATCGGACGGACTAAAAGGATGATGGGTCAAAGTCACCAGGGGCTGCACAGGGGCAAGTTGAGGTCCTGTAAAGATTTATAGGCTTGCAGTGGGATTTGGGTTTGAGTTTTTCCTTCATGGGTAAATTAGCTATGGTAGGATGGGCATATCTTTTCAAATGCAGAAATCCTGATGTCCATTGGCTTAAAATAAATAGCACATTACCCCCCCTTCCCCCCCTCCCCCGGCAAATCTGTAACTCCCTTTTTAGCAAACCCAATCAAGCATAAGCTAAAGGTGGGTTTACAAACATTCTGTAATTATAAACCAAGATCCAAAATCAATGCCATCAAGCAGAAGCTGACAGGGTAGAACTGCCCCCCTGGCTATCTGAGACTGTAACTCTTTATGGGAGTAGAAAGCCCCGTCTTTCTCCCTTCTATAATTGCAGCCTACAATATTCACTTCTATCATGTATTTATTTCTATTTCACAACACTGACTGGGAGAAACCAGTATTTACAGTAGAGCCAGCTAAACCCATTATCTTTTAAAAAATGCCCAAGTTCAATGTTCTCTTCTCCACCCTAAACAATTCCATTCATATCCACCAGGCCTGCGCCTGGTGTCAACCATCTTGTTTAGCCAGCCCGGCTTTTGGACCAGGCCATTCCAGAAGTTTTTCTCCCTCTAGCTGCAGTTTAATATCTATTAGCTTCCTTTCAGCCCTTACAGGTAAAACCAACAAAAATTACCTTCTAAGAATATAGTTTCACTTCCCATGTGCCACTGTTCTGTCTCTTAGAAAGCCCCAATGCTCCCTTGTGTCTGGAGCTATTGCAGTGAATCCTCCTTCTGATGGCAGCTGAGAAAATGTGTGAGGACCATGCCTCACTCTCTGTGGCTTCACTAGGGGGAAAGAGAGTGTACCTTGACATACAGAATTCTTTGTAGTGTTTATGATCAGTTTTAATAATAGAATAATGTGATAAATACTATTGGTAAATTGCTTAAATGTACTATTTCTTAGATTTTATCACTGCGCCCAACTAAATTGTTTTGTAAGACATCTTTCCACACTGAATTATAACATCAATATTACAACATTATTTGGTACCCACGGGAAGCCTGTTTTGATCTTTCTCCTTTTCCTTTAACTACTACTTCATTTTCAAAATCATTAACAACATAGTTTCATTAATGCTAGCTTCACAATATTGGACTAAGAGAATTTGACAATATCAACAATTATCAAAAAACCATCAGCAACAAAAAATAACAGTTTGTGTTTGTAGCACATGCAGATGCAACCACAGGATTCAAAGAGTCATTGTAATTGGGTAAGAATATCAGCTCTGAACACAGCACATTAGGTAGTTCAAACAGTAAAGTAGCATCACTTTGTAGCTACACTGACACAGGTAACCTGGGCTTACAAAAAAAGGTTTCTGGGGCCGTAACTACAGAGATATAGTCATGAATATGAATCAATTTCTGCTGAAACATTGCATGCAATTTTTATTGGCGGCTAATTTGGTGTCACCCCTCTTGACAGTGTCACCCAGTGTGGTCTGCACTCCCCACAGCGCCTAGGATGCCAGTGAAGTATGTAGGATGGGGTTTTGTCAACCTCACTCTAAGCATCTAAGAACAGCATTCTGGCTGTTCCTCTTCCAAGATTAGACTTGCTCATTCCATGATGGTCCATGGTATATTCAATATTCATCATAATTCAAAGTAGTACTTCTTCTTTGGTCTTTATTTATTCATTGTCCATCTCTCACAGGCATATGAGATCATTGAATATACCATAGCATACCTTAGTCTGCCTTAGTTATCTAATGCTACACAAATGTGTGACTTTAACAACACACTTATATTTGCCCAGAGTAGGAGCTAGAAGGCCAAATTCAGGGAATCAGCTCTAAGGAAAAGCTCTATCTCTGCCAGCTCTGGAGGAAGAGTCTTGTTTTCTCTCAACGTTTGTGGGCATGGCATCCCTTGGAGATCCCTTTGTACCTTAGCATCAAACTTGCCCTGGACCTTGGACGCGCTCAGTGTAGGGATCCTCGGTTCAAAGGACACACTCCATCCTGATTTTTTCTTCTTCTTGGGGATGGTCAGTTCCCTCTCCTCTCTGCTCCTTTTTCTTCCTTTTGTATCTCTTTTAAGGAAAAGGTTTGTCCTGAGGAAGGGTGGTACTTAAACATGGGTGGGACTTGAGTCAGGTTCTCTTTAAGGCTGTGACTCATGATACATCCCTCCTTCATCCTTTCTAGTTACAAAATGAAGGATGATTACATCAGGTCACAAAATGGAGGACAGCCACACGATACTGGGAATCATGGCTTAGCCAAGTTGAAAAGTTGTTTTGAGGAACGCACTTCAATGCACGACAGTCCTCAAAGTGGCCTCTTTAGTAGGCCACTGGAGATCCCCTTGCAGAGGGGTCTCGGGGAGGAGATGAGCCAGTCAGGGTGCAATGTAACAATGATGAGAAATACAACCTTCCTCTAGTTCCTAAAGGTTTCCTCCCCGCTCCCACTACCATGACTCGAATTCTATCTTGCAAGACTGGCTAGACCAGAGGAGGTACACTGGTACAGATAGGAACTGAAAATACAGGGAATCCAGGACGGATGAGCCCTATAGACCAGTGGTGTGAGTGGCAAAACAGGGAGGGTAAAGGGAGAATGGGTAGGAAAGAGGGAACTGATTACATGGAACTGTGTGTGACCTCCTCCCTGGGGGACAGACAACCGAAAAGTGGATGAAGGGAGACGTCGGACGGGGCAAGATATGACAAAATACCCATTTGTAAACTATCAAGGGCTCATGCGGGAGGAGGGAGCGGGGAGGGAGGGGAAAAATGGGGACCTGATGTCGGGGGTTTAGATGGAGAGAAAATGTTTTGAGAAACGATGTACAAATGCGCTTTACACAATTGATGTGTGTATGGATTGGGATAACAGTTGTATGAGCCCCTAATAAAATGTTAAAAAAAAAAAAAAGTAACTTTTTGCTTGTCTGATAAAAAAAAAAAAGAAAAGTGGCCTCTTTGATTGTTAACACCTCGAAGAGATCTTGTGCAGCAGATCTGTCCATTGTCACCAACCAATAACTTTTTGGTATAACTGTCTCATACAATATTTTTCTTTGCTAAATTTGGCAACCCTACTTGGAAGTGGACCCCACTGAGTCTGTCTGACCCCATATGAGTCATTGTGACCTAGGACACATTATTAATCTTCAAGTCATTCTTTCCTCCTGTATAAAACAAATTAGTTAAAGTATCTACTCCGTAGGATTGTTTCAGGATTTAGAACATTCAGTTTAGCACTAAGAATGTGAAGTCTCAAAAACAAAACAAAACAAAAAAAACAAGTCTCTACTCCTCTTGAGAAGTTTTCTTTGTCCCTTTATTAATTTCTTAATTTACTTCATACCTGTGATTTTTACATAGATTGCTATTTCAGGCTTTTCACATGTTTACAATGAATAATTGTGTACGCATAGTTTTAAGTTCCTGTCAGGTTATTCAAGGAAAGGGGCTTCTTTTCCTAAGTAGATTATGTTGATCTACTTAAAGAGGAGCCTATTATAAAAGGACTGACAAGAACACTTTAGGACAAAGCTAAATAGCAACATAAGTTTCAGGGCAGTTTATGACAGGAATGATCTATCAAAAGCATGCATATAAAGAGGGTATGCGTTTAAATAGTGGAATTAAATATATATTTAGTTCAAAATGTTTATTTGGTACAATAATCTATGACCTGTGATATATTAAAATATGATAATAAAATATAAATGATTTATTTAACTCAATCATTTGTTTAACAAAATCATTTATTTAATTCAAAAGAGATAAATGAAGAGTCTTTGAATTTATATGAGCATACCCATTGAGCGCCATGTGTACTTTAGTAATCCAATTTTTAAGAAAGCACTAAATAATCACAGATGTACATATAAATTTAAGAATAAGAACACTCATTGTGAAATTTATTGGACTAAGATAATTGTTCAATGTCAGGGAAAACAACAAATAAATTAAGGGATAATAATGGAATAAAATAGAATACTATGCAATACCTTCCAAAAGAATGCTTCTGATAAACACCTTGTAATAAAAATGATCATGATATACTATTAAATAATCAGAATAATTTTGTTTTAAAATCCCATGCAGATATAGGGCTTAAATCAAAATGCTAATATTGTTTATCCCAAGATAAACATGTTGCATCTTTATCTTCTTCCTTTCTGAATTATTTCAGTTTTATTGAGTGTGTTTTATTTGATGCTTAGAAACAAACAATATTTTTCTAAAAATCTGGAACCCAAAAGCCAATTTTCCAAAAGTACTTTTCAAAAGTCCCACTGCCATCAAGTTGATACTGACTCCTATTGACCCGAGAGGACAGGGTAGAACTGCCCCTGTGAGTTTCTGAGGCGGGAATTCTTTACAGGAGTAGAAAGCCTCCCTCCTCTTTTCCCCGTGGAGTGGCTGGTTAGTTTCCCCCTACTTTCCTTGACCAGGCATCTTGAGGAATCTCATCTGCAGAGAGCTTTCTAGCTCTACTGGCAACTGCAGCCCTTTGGCTGAGTTGTACAGTCATTAATCAAGACCAGCAGAAGTGCTGGAAATAGAATGATATCAGTATGAAGCTGGTGGATTTAAATGAAGGCGCTTTTGTTAACTACCATATCTTGTTTGCCTTTTGTACACCTAGACCGGGGGTTATTCTCAAACTCATCCTACTTCATTTGTTGACTGGCTATATTTCAAGTATGTGTATTCTTATGCAAAATATATAACAGAAAACTATCACTGAATGAGAACACCCTATTTATGTCACCATAGTTTTTCATATGCTGGTACCATATTTGTACATGAAATCGTGTTTTGAAAAGAACCTAGATAATCCTTTCCTCAGTGTAGCTTTGATGTTTGACAGCATAAAAGTAAGGCAGTGCATCAGGTAACCTCTGGCTAATGTTACTTTCACATTTTTTAAGAAGTGCACCTTTGGGAAGCCCTCTTATATCCCCAACTCACATGCATATTCATAAGCTCAGGCTCAAGTGAAGGATAACGGTGATTTGGTTGCTGTTATTTTCATCCATCTACAAAGCCGCAACTCTAATACTGACTCAAAAGGAAATCCTCTTGTCATTGCCACCGACTGAACTGTTATTAATTTTTTTTACTCCTGGAAATGAATAAAAAAATTATTCATTTGTGCATATTTAAAGAAGAGTGGAGGGGGAAAGACCCTATATTTATTGCTTAAAAATAAACTAGGGCCTGGATTTTGATAATGTCCAGATTTACAGCGTATCCTTGCTTGTTTTGGATTTACCACTGACTTCCTTATCTAGAAGACACAGATATATTACTTAAACTACCACAGGTAAGAACTCCATGATTGTTATGATTGTATATAGATAAGTGAGTGTGGATGGATATTTCACGAATGCTTATACCTCTGTTTTACTTTATTAATGGATAAACTTTTGCTTTATTTTCCATGTTACATTTTCCCACCAGATATAACTGATGATAGCTTATATTTTTCTTAAATGCTTTGAGTTTTTGACAGATAGCTGCGTGCTCTGCAAATCCATGACTTTAGCTCAAAATAACCACAAATCCAGACCTGGCACTATAACTCTGCTAAAGCCTGATTAATACAACCTGATTTTGGCAAAGGACTATTTCAGTTTAAGAAGTAAAAAAACAATAATTTAGGGGTTGGCATATGTCGTACTGTGTATATTATCAACAACAGAAAGTGAAATAAACCCTTTAAAAAACAAGAAAACCTTTCAAATGAAACCTAGAGGCATCAAATCGATTCCAATTCATAAATTGCCTCCTCTTTCTCTAGGATAGGTCTGAACGTGTTAGCAGCCGGAGGGCTAGTCACAACCCACCTCCCCCCCAAAATTTAAGCAGGTCTCTTTTCCCCAGGGAAGTACCATATCTAATGTTTTTGTCTTTAAAAATATTTAGGAGGAGGGGAGTGGGAAGGGAGGGGGGAAATGAGGATCTGATACCAAGGGCTCAAGCAGAAAGCAAATGTTTTGAGAATGATGATGGCAACAAATGTACAAATGTGCTTGACACAATGGATGGATGTATGGATTGTGATAAGAGTTGCACGAGCCCCCAATAAAATGATTAGAAAAAAAATTAGGAGGCGCCATGGTGGTGTAGTGGTTACAAGTCGCTGCTAACCTAAAGGTCAGCAGTTCGTAAACACCAGCCACTCTGCAGACTCCCATAAAGAGTTCTGGTCTTGGAAACCCACAGGGATAGTTCTACTCTATGCCATAGGATCTCTATGAGTTGGAATTTACCCAATGGCAGTGTGTTAAACATATTTGAACATAGAAGACCTTCAATTCCATCTGTATATTAATAAGTAATACTTAAAAATAGGAATTCCAACTCATTGGAAACTTGTTGGTGTCATGCATGCTATTACAATGTATTCTAGCAACCTGCACACATCCTTGTAGACATGAGGCAATGAGCTGGGGAGATTAAGTAGCTCACCCAAGGCCACACACAGCTAGTGCCTGATGTGCTAGCAGTTGCATCGCCCTGCCTACTTTTAGCTTGCCATGATAAGGATTTGTATTTAAACTGGATTTTAAAAAGTCCTTATCCATTCCTGTTATACTTCCTTTTTTCTAAATTGACAAACTTAACTTTTCATATTTACTGTGTCAGAATTTATATGCTGTTAATATATGTGATTTCATTCTATATTAGAAAGTGGAACATTAAACGGAATATCTTTTTAAATGTTCCTACCAAAGATATGTTGCATAATTGTCTTTTTACATCCTTATTGTTGTTTATGTGTACTTTCATGAATTCCATACTGTCTTTCTCTCAGTTAGCAGCCATAAACACCCCCTCACTCAGGTCATAGTTAGGCTCAGGCTAGTGGGGAGAGAGAGAGAAACAGAGATGGAGAGAGACAGAGACACAGTGAGAAAGGAGGTAGGGGGAGACAGACAGTGAGAGAAAGAGAAAAGGAGGTGGGGGGAAAGTAGGACACAGGAAGGAAGAATTAAGAAAAGAAAACTCAAATAGAGCAGACTTGCTATTGTAGACCTCACTTTCTTCAAATGGAGGTTATTTTTGTAAGTTCTGACATTAAGATGGGCCCAGAACAAAAAGATTGGATGAAAGATGTAAATATTTACATTTAAATTGTTGTGAGCTGTCATGTTGACTCTGACCCAGAGTGACCCTATATGACAGAGCAGACTGCTCCACAGAACTCCCAATTCAATAAGACAAATCAAAGAAATACAGTGAAGAGATAAGCAGCCCTGGTGGCACTGAGTGTTAGGCACTGGACTGCTAACTACAAGGTTGGCAACTCAAACCCACTGGCCTCTCTACAGGAGAAGGTTCCCCGGCTGAGAACCTATATATATATATAGGCTTGCGATGAGTTGTAATCCATCGCATGGTGGAGTTTTGGGCTGACTTTTGGCTATGAACAATATGATTATCTACCAAGTAAACTCAAATAGATCGATTTAAAACTAGTAAAACTCACAAATCAGTTCAGTAAGATGATAAGCTACAAACTTTCTATGTAAATTAATATCTGTCCAATAGTCTACTAATTAGACAGCACAATAAAAAAAAGGCGTAAATAAAATAGGGAAATACTTAGAAGTACATGTAACAGGAATATGCATACATTGTTTCAAGCAAATTACAAAGATTTACGAAGAAGACTTTTAAAAGCCATCAGTAAATAGATAAAATAATATACGATGAAAAAGTAAAATAGGTTGATTCTCTAAAAACTAATAAGGTCTTTAATAAAAGCAGAGCGTGAGTTTTCGTATAGATAGTTGCTAAAATAAAGGCGAAAGAGAATCTATAAGAATAGCTCTTGCTGTTAGGTGCCATTAAGTCAGCTCCGACCCAGAGGGACCTTCTGTACAACAGAACAAACACTGCGCAGCCCTGCGGCATCCTCACAATTGTTCCTATACCTGAGCCCACCGATGTAGCCACTGTCAGTCTTTACTGAGGGCCTTCCTCTTTTTGGCTGTCCTTCCACTTTACCAAACACGATGTCATTCTCCAGGGACTGCTCTCTCCTGACAAGATGTCTCAAGGATGTAAGATGAAGTCTTGCCATCCCTGCCTCTCAGGAGCACTCTGGCCTTATTTCTTCCAATACAGTTTGTCCTTTCAGCAATCTATGGTAATTTCAGTATTCTTTTCCAGAACCACAATTCAAATGCAGCTATTCTTCTTCGGTGTACCTTATTCAAGGTCCAACTTTCACATGCATAGAATGCCATGGAGAATAGCATGGCTTAGGGCAGGCCCACCTTAGTTCTCAAAATACCATCTTTACTCTTCAAAACATTAAAGAGATCTTGTGCAGCACATTTGCTTAATGCAGTACGTCTTTTGATCTCCTGACTGCTGCTTCCATGAGCACTGATTGTCAATCCAAGTAAGACAAACCCCTTGATGACTTCAACCTTTTCTCCATTTGTCATGATGTGAGGATTTGGGCCTTTTTTGACATTGTTTTGGAGTCCAGACTGAAGGCTACAATCTTGATCTTCACCAGCAAGTGCTTCACTTCCTCCTCAAGGTTGTGTCATCTGCATGCTTCAGGTTGTTAATAAGCCTTCTTCAATCCTGGTGCCACACTCTTCCTCATATAATCCAGCTTTCTGGTGATTTGTTCAGCATATAGATTGAACAAGAATGGTGAAGGGATACAACCCTGAGGCACACATTTCCTTATTCCTTGCAGTATACCCTTGTTCTGTTCACACAACTGCTTCTTGATCCATGTGCAAGTTACGAATGAGCACATTGAAGTGTTCTGGAATTCCCATTCTTCCCAAGATTATCCACAATTTATTATGGATACTATGCAGTTAAATGTCTTTGCATAGTCAATGAAACACAAGTAAACATCTTTCTGGTATTCTCTGTGTATTATTCAAGGTTACTAGAGAAACAAATCCAGAGACACTCATGTGTGTGTAAGAGAGAACTTTATATCAAGAAGTAATTATGCATCAAGAAGACGTACCAGCCCAGTTCAGATCAAGTCCATACGACCAATATTAGCCCATATGGCCAATACCAGTCTATGAATTCCTCTTCAGACTCATGCAACTCATGCAACGATGCTGAATGCAGGAAGATCACAGGCCAGTAGGTGGAAAGTCTTGTGGATCCAGTGGTGGTGGATGCATCTCCAGGGCTCTGGCTGCCATTAGCGTGGCTCCATATGGCTTGTCAACAAAATGTGAAGCAGACAGAGTAAAGCAGATGGCGTGTGTGTCCCACCTCCAGGGAGGAAGACAGGAGTTCCCAGAATCCTCAGGAGAAGGTCATGCCCACACAGAGGCATCACTGGCTATGACCTGATTGATAGGCTAGACTCCACCCCTTCGCTCACATTGACAGATTTATATAACTGCCACACTCTGCTTTCAGCCAAGATCCATCTGGCATTAGCGATGATATCCCTTGTTTCATGTCTCTACTGAATCCAGCCTGAACTTCTGGAAGTTCCCTGTCAATGTACTGCTGCGTATGAGACATGTTTCAAAAAGTCTGTGGGAAAAGGCCATTGTATATTTTTAATAGTTTTATTGTCATGTACTTCACATGACACAATATAATCATTCAATCATGTGAAGAAGAGTTGTGCAATCATCACCACGATCAATGGCAGAATATATTTTCTCATACTCCTGGTTGTCTCAAGTCCATAGAATATTCACACGTTTGTTCATTTTTTACCTTTTTTACATGCTGTTTCTTCTTCTAAGAATGCCTATTTCCTCCACTGTCTGCACACTCCACTCATCTTTCAAAATCCAGTTCCATATTCCCTCCTTTGGGATGTTTTTTGGATTCCCCCAGTTCTTTAAGAGGGGATATGTACAGGGGATTAGCCTATAATACATAATGTTGTCATGAGTTAGCATGCGTTGTCTTACTCATTTCTCTCCTTTCTCTTTTCTTTATCTTCTTCAAGACTTTATCAGCCAATATTTTGCCTATCCACAGTAGATATACTAAACAAATATTAAGAAGCAAAACATTTTTAAAATACAAGTTTAGTTATTTGCTATCCATACATTTTTTGCAAGTAAAATGATCAATAATGTGTTCCTCTGGGAATATGATGCAAACCTCTAAGAATATTAAAGATTTTACCCTAAATTTGGAAAATACGCATTGTGATTGACAGTATCTCTACATAATTATGGCTCAAAGTGCTTGGTTCTGTCAATTTGCTTTATGAGCTTATTCCCTATTATTTTTATCAAAAAAAGTTAGTGTTTCCTTTGTCTATGGCCTATAAAGAGAAATAAAGCAAGTTCCTTGTCCCTGAGGAGTTGGCGATTATTGGGCAAGAAGAAATTTATGAAGGTTGAACAATTCTGCATTCTTTGACTTGTATCATGTCCAAAGAGAGATTTTGGAACCCTTTGAAGTGTTCTGGTTTGTTTTTTTTAGGGTTTTCTTAGCTGTAATCTTTTTTTTTTAACATTTTATTAGGGGCTCATACAACTGTTATCCCAATCCATACACACATCAATTGTGTAAAGCGCATTTGTACATTGTTTCTCAAAACATTTGAAGTGTTCTGTTTTAGGAATAAAAAGCAGGCTGAAAGGTCAAGATCAGGGCTGTAGGGTGGGATGAGGTATGATTTTATAAATGAAATTCATGTAGGACAGCCGTTGCTACCCTCAAGAAAGAGCAGGTACGTTGTGATGGAATTCTTTCCCCATAATGAACTTCTTCGTATTAAACACTCCTCCCCCCATTATCCAGTATGTTTGGAGAAAATCTATCAAAATTACCCATATGGGATTTAACAAAAACCAAAACTATTTAAAAAAATTACAGTGAAGCCCCTAAGAGCCAGAACTCAACAGGACTGTCTTATCAGAAGGGTCCCATTACCTTCTGATCTGACCTTCTGTCTTGAATTGAACTGCTCAGCAGATCTTGAAAGACACTGTTTTGGTCAGCCCTTGCTCTCAAGATCATATTGGTAAATTCAAGACATATCCCCTGTTATGATGTGTTTCATGAAGTCTTCTTCATTAGTTTCTATCTTGCTTAAAAGACTAATAGAGGGATCAACTCTTTTGGCACCCATTGTGGCAGTGACATAACCTCCTGTCAACCTGAGTGAAGGGGTGGAGTCTAGCCTGTCAATCAGGGCACAGCCTAATTGATGTCTCCTTGTGTGTGTGGCCTTCTCATGAGGATTCTGGGAGTTTTCCTCTCTTCCTCCCTGGGAGGTGGGACACACACTCTGTGACACATTCCAGTTGACAAGCCACAGGAAGCCATGCTGATGACAGCCAGAGCCCTGGAGTTGGAGGAGCCACCTGGAGATCCACACTAGGGCTGAAATGCTTCCACCGCCACTGGATCCACCACTAGCCTGTGATCTTCCTGCATTTGGCATCATTGCATGTGCCGCGTGAGTCTAAAGAAGAATTTATGGACTAGTATCAGGCATATGGGCTAACACTGGACTTTTGGGCTTAATCTGGACTGGGCTGGGATGTTTTCTCAATATACAATTGCTGTTTGATATAAAGCTTTCCTATACACATATGAGTCTCATTGGATTTGTTTTTCTAGTCTCCCTGGACGAACACATCCATACAACCAAAAGCTCACTCAAGCCAAGATCTTTGTTTAAAACTGAAAATGTGGTCTTTTGTGGGATCCTAACGAAAGTAGCTATCAGATCAATGGTAATAGTATGGTCTTTGTTCACAAATTCTCCACTTGTCAGTGGTTGGTTTACCTATCTTTGAGTACTTCCTGATCTTCCTTACAACATTTGATCTATACAGCTTGCTATTTTTTGTGAGCAGTATTCCTATAAACTTATTGCAAACCTCAATAATTTGGGAAAATGTCCGCCTGAATTTTGTTCAACATTTGAAATTAGCCCTGACTCCAAATTCCCCTGCCCCACACCACAACATATATATATATATATATATAACTCCCTCCTTATGTGACAAGTGTACTACTGAAAAAATTGTTTGCAGCTATCCACTGATGACATAGACATGCTTCAACATGTTTTGTTTGGACAATCTTGTGTATGTGTTCACAGGGACCATAGTCAGAATACTTTCTGGCTTATCCATGTTCATGCAAACATAGCCCTACCGACAAGGAAGTAAATGTTTAGGGCCAAAGGAGTGACTTAAAACTCAGGCAATACGTCTGAATGTGAAATTAGAATAGGTTTTCTGACTGACCAAGCTTGGCAAATCCCTGTTACGATGGACATAGATGGCAAGAGCATTAAGTTTTGTCTGTCTTCATTTTTTATGAGAATTACAGCTTTTCTATAACCCTATAAAGATTACTATTATTTTCTTTACAAACAGCAGCTTCAACAATTTGGTTTCTTAAAATGGCAATCTGCTGGGAAAGATGAAAGAAAAATGATTATTTTAATCAGTTTAGCAATTTTGTTTCCATAAGGAAGTGTTGGTTGTCTCTCTCTGAACTTGGGGACTGGATTATAATACAGTGAAGCCTGTGAGACCCAGAACTCAGCAGGGCTGCCTTATATTTGGGGTCTCAAATGTTTTCTACCTTTAATAGGGTGCAGTCACAAATTTTCTACTCGATTTAGTGGACAGTATTTGAGTTTTCCTTCTTTGACAGGTTTCTGCCTTCCATGGTTTTTGGCTTTCACAGGTTTGACTGTATTAATTTACATTTGTATAACTCTTCACACTCTCCAATATTATTTTATGTGTGTATATGGACTTCTAATATTAAACAGGCAATTTGAAATTAGTCAGGGCTAGTTTCAGAACAGGCAAAGCCCATTCTGGATGGTTACACAACCCCATCAGCATCGCTCAACATGAAGAGAGCACCTTACCGCTCAGCATTGACATGCCAACTGGACAGCATGCTCTTCAGATAAAAGTGCTGATGGGTTAGCTAGTATTCAAACTCACATTTAAAAAACACTCCCCACCTCAGCTCTTCTCATGACACAAGTACATGTTCAGTTGAAGAGAATACAGATGAACCCTAAAATGGAGGCAAAACATTCAAATGATCTCGTCACGAAAAAGTAACCACGTTTAATATTAGAAGTCCAGCTGGTGGTGGGTTACACACCTTGTGGAGCTGCTGACCACAAGGCCAGCAAGTTGAATCCATCAGCAGCTCCCCAGGAGACAGATTTCTGCTCCCATAAAGATTTATCTCTTTGGGAACCTACATGGGCAGGTCTACTTTGTGCTACAGTGTCGCTGTGAACCAAGATCGACACCGTGGCAAGAAATCAGGTTTAATGCTAAACTACTATCCCTTCTATGTGTATATACAGTTTTTGAAATAAAATGAGACCATACTGTAAATGCTTCTCACACTCTGCTTTTCCATATACAGTGCATGAGCATTTAAGTTGTTAAATATTCTTCTAAGAAAAAATTTGAAATCTCTTCTTACTCTAAACTTAGTATATGCTTATATAAAATTCAAATAATATACAAGTATATGATACAACTTGGCAGAGATATAAATATCATTACAGGTTAGTTCTGGATTTATTTTTATGAGGTCTGAAACTCAGTGGCTGTGGTGACAGAGAAGAATAGAACTAATGGATACTAAACATCTATCTTTGAATTGGGGTTCTTTATTCTTCTGGAACCAAACTATGATTACAAAGTGCAGTGGACTGAATTGTGGTCACTAAAAAGATACGTCAAAGTCCTAATCACTGTAGCTGTGAATGTGACAGTGGTGAAGCGGACTTACTTGGTGTGGCTCTTCCAGCAATCGTTTTGTAACTCCCACCCAAGGACTGGGTGGGAGGAGTCTAACACGGGGGTTGGTCAGGTTTGCGATTCTGTTTAGTGCAAGAGTGAGCCATCTCAGAGGCAGGGACAGCAAGCCCATGACCATCAAGAGAGAAGAGCCACCAGGCAGCAGAGCAGGTGTGAGATCTCTGCTTGAAGTGGTGGAGACCCAGAGGCACCACACTATCTGTGGTTGTCAAGACAAGATTCCCCTGATCCTCTGCATGCGGGGGTGGCTTGAGGTAAAACTTCCTGGAAAGGCAAGGCTAGACACCTACCAAGCACATTACAATGAAGAACAGGATGTTCGGTAGCAGTAGTACCTTCAATTACTTTCTCCTGTGAAAGCCTGATGCCCGTAGGTAACCACAGTAGATCAGAATGCAGAGGGTAGATTTATGCAAATAAAAAGGAAAATCACTGCTGTGGAGTAAACTACAACTCATACGGACCCCAAGTAGGGTTCCTGAGATACAGTAAAGAGGAAGGCAGAGATTAGACCAGAAAGCATCTTAAAAGCTCTGTTATCCGAATGAAGATGAGGGGTTACTGAGGATGCTAATTGGGGATGCTCCCAGTTTTTGACTTTAGTGAGAACATAAGGAGAATGGCGCAGTTATACGGCAGTCTCCATTGGCAACAAGAGATGGTAGTAATTCATGGTAGAATTGTAGGGCATCAATAGTTCACAATAGTCAGTATTTCAGGAGAGAAAGAATAAAAGATGACAATCCAAGATTGAAGTTGAGTAGATCAGTGGGATCAGAAGGTGCCACATATTAAAGTTAGTAAAAGCTGCAATTCCACCTTGACCAACTTGCACTTTATGAATAGCGGCTGAGCCACCACTTTCCCCTTTGCTCTCATAAACTTCAACTACCATTTCCATGCAAGCGTTTTCTTTACACTGGGTTGCAATTCATACTGAAGGCTTGCAACCCTTGATGTTTGTCAGCAAGTGCTTCTAATCCTCCTCACTTTGAGCATGCATCTTGTGTCATCTGCATATTACAGGTTAAAAAGTCTTCCTTCAATCCTGATGCCACATTCTTCTTCCTATAGTAGCTTGTTGGATTATTTGCTCAGTGTGCACATTTACGAAGTACGGTGCAAGGTTATAACCCTGACACACATGTTTACTGACTGTAAACCATGCAGTATTCCCCTGTTCTGTTGGAACAACTGCCTCTTGGTATTTGTACAGGTTCTGCATGAGCACAATAAAGTGTTTTGAAATTCCCGTTCTCCTCTTAGGGGAGACAAAAAAGGATATTACTGTATGTTTATGCCAATAATACATACCTCATACATTTGTTTGCATACTGACCCCCCCCACCACCACCTTGATGTATTTTTATAGCACCACCCTCTGCTTCTTTTCACATGCTTGTGCCATTTCATAAAAGTGAGAAGCTAAAAATCATAGCTTTATTTGTAATTGGCTAATTTTATTTAACATAAAGTCTCCAGGTTTATCGGTGTTCCAAGATGTTTTGAGGGCTCTTTTTTTCCTGAAGAGCACATTTTACTTAACTGTTCTTCTTTGAAGGGCATTTGGGTTGTTTCTTTTTGCTATTGTAAAAAGTGCTGCACTGAACCTAGGTGTGTCCATGTCTGCTCATGTCACTTCTACTAGTTCCCAAGGGTACATACTAGGAGTGGGACTGCTTAGTCATATGGCTGATCTACCTCTACTTTGTTGTTGTTGGTTGAGTAACTGTCAGATCATTTTTTGCAATGTCTGTATCGTTTTGCCTTCCTGCAGTCAATGAATGGGGATTCTAATTTCTTTACCTCCAGTCTAACACCTATTATTTTGTTTTATTTTTATCTTAGCCAACCTAGTGGGAGTAAAATGGTAACTCATTATGATTCTCATTTGCATTTTCTAAAGCCTAATGATCTATGGAGCATCTTTTCATTTACTGCTGGTCATTTAAATATCCTCTTTGGTGAAGTGTCTGTCTTTTTACAAGGTTTTGATTGAATTTTCATTTTATTGTTAAGTTGTAGGAGTTTTCTATATACTTTAGATATTATATCCATGTGTTAGGTTGGGTTCTCTAAGGAAGCAAAACCAGCGATGCTTTCATGTGTGTGTGTCTGTGTGTGCAGAGAGTATCCTACCAAGAAAAAGACTCACACAATTATAGACATTGGTAACTCCAGTTTGTGGGTCAGCTGGAGGCTGAGGAAGCAGGAAGACAAACTAGGAAGACCATAGGCTGGTGTATATAGAAGTGAGTGCATCCAGGGTTGGCAGGTCAGATGGCAGATTACTGATGGCTCCCTGGATTGGAAGTCAGTATGGCGGTGGCTGGCTCAAGTCCAAAAAACTGCAGGTCTATGAGCCAGATGTGGGATCTAGACCCATTATGAAGTAAACAAGCTCAAAGTTGATGTGTATGGGAATTAGGCCACACCCATGAGGAAATTTCCTTTCAGTTGTATCAAGGCTTTGACTTGCATAAGGGGGTTGGTTGCAGGACACTCTAATTGTCTTACAACTTATTGGCTGCTTACAATAGAGCCTGATATGGAACTAATTAAATTATGTTACATAACATTACAGGGATTACTATACCTTTACTGGGAAACCTCTGAGACCCTGACCCAGTCAAGTGAAACAACTCAATAATCACAATCCTTATCAATTATGCCATTCTCTAATATTTCTTCCCAGTGTGTAAGTTGACTGTTCCTTTGATAACAAATCTTTTGATGAACATAAGCATTTAACTTTTAAGAAGTCCTGGTTCTCTAACCGGCCCCGCCCCACCACCCCAGATGATTGTGCATTTGTTGTGTTGGATGATCTATCACCACCCCCACCCCCCAACGCCAAAAAAAAGTTCTAAAGTTTTGTTCCTATATTTTCAGCCAAAGACTTTGTGGGTTTTAGACTTAACATTTAGGTCTTTAATCCATTTTTATTAGTTCTTGTGTGTGGTATGAAGTATGAATATTGTTTAATTTTTCTGCATGTGCACATCCAGTTTTGCCAGCATCATTTGGTGAAGAGACTATTCCTTCCCATGAAGTGGATGTAGCTCCCTTGTTAAAATTATCAGTTAACCATAGATGACTGTATTTATTCCTGGGTTTTTAATTCTCTTCCTTTGTTCTATGTGTTTATGATGATATATGTGTCAGGTTGTTTTGATTACTGTGTTGACATAATGCATTTTGAAGTCAGAAAGCGTGAGGCCTCCTCTTTTTTTTCCTTCAAAAGTGCTATCAGGAGAGAGACTAGTACCTGGAAAAAGGCATTGTGCTTTGCAGAGTGTCAGCACATAAGAAAAAAGACCTGGGATGAGATGCATTGGCCCAACGGGTTCACATACAATTGTGAGAATGTAACATGACTGAACAAGTGTTTCATCCTATGGTACATATGTGAGCTAAGAGTCAGAGCCAATTTGACAACACTTAATGACAACGATCTAAGTAAGCAATGTGGGTTACTGCAGTTTGAGCTGTCTATGGACATATTTGTTCTTATGTGCATGTGTTTTCATTTCTATTGGTCAGTAAATATATTGGAATCACTGTGTAACAGAGTTGGCATATGCTGAGATTTGAAAGAAACTGCCAGTTTACCAAAGTGGTTCTACCATCATTCCTTTCATCAGCAATGTGTCCCTTCGCTTACCAACATTTGATGCTAGCTTTTATAATTTTAGTGATTGTAGAGGTTATGGAATAGTATGTCACTGCTGTTTTAATTTTTATTTATCTAATGACTAGTGTGTTAAACAAGGCACCAGATGGCACAATGCTTTAACATTGGGCAGCTAACCAGAAGGTTGGTGGCTTTAATATCCCAATGACTCCATGGGAGAAAATATCTACTCATCTATCTCCATAAAGATGCCATTCTGGGAAATCCTACGAAGTAGTTCTACTTCATCTTACATACTTTGGACATAGTATCAGGAGAGACCAGCCCCTGGAGGTCATCATGCTTGGTAAAGTGGAGAGGCAGTGAAAAAGACCAAGGCCTTCAACAAGACTGATGGACACCATGGCTGTAAGAATGGGTTCAGGTGTAGGAACAATGGTAAGGGTGGTGCAGTATCATGCAGTTGTGCATAGGGTCACTATGGGTGAGAACTGACTCAAGGGCGCCTAACCACCACCACTGCCACAGTTGAACTCAGTGTCACTGTGTAGTTATGAGGATGGGTGGGCTCAGTGGTACACCCCCACCCCCACAATATCAAGCACATTTTCATATCCTTATTGGCTAATTTCATTACTTATTTTAGGAAGAATTTAAGTATTTTGTCATTATTCATACTATTTTTTCTTTGTATTGTCTATTTCTATAACACCTTTATATATTCTGGATACACGTCTTTTCCAGATAGATGTACTGTGAATATTTTTCTGTGACTAGCCTTTTCATTTCTCAGTCTTTTGATGAACAAAAGGTAAATTTTTGATAGCAGTTGGTTCGTCTTTTTTTTTTTTAATCTGTGCTTTTCTGTTTTCGCCAACCAATACATCATGAAGGTTTTTAAAAAAATGTTTTCTTCTAGAAGTTTCATAATCTAGACGTTTCATAAAGCTTCTTCTAGAAGTTTCATACAATTTATATTGTAAATCTATGGTCAAACTAGAATTAGTTTTTGTGTGTGGTATGAGATAGAGGGTAGGGTCGTTCTTTCTTCCACGCACTTTTAAAACCAGTATTTACTTTATCGACAAACGAAGACCACAATGATTTCAAGTTCTCAAAGTGAAATATGGCGGTCATGGAATCTGACATTTCTAGATGAGCTTGTACATTAATTGTACGATTGAATTCTAGTTTCCTTAGATTTTTTTTGGCATCTCTGAGATGTACAACTGGCTAATATGCTCAGCTGCTAATAAAAACCCTCAAGTCCCCCCAGGGATACCTTGGAAGAGGGGCCTGACAACTACTTTAAAAAAGCAAACCCAAACCAAAACAGCCATTAAAAAATCCTATGGGTCCCAATTCTCCTCGACATAGATGGGATCTCCTTGTATGGGAATCAACTCCATGGCAGCTGGTGGTGGTGACAGATTTTGCAATGGTATTTCCTTGGCCTCTGATCGAGCAAGGAAGTTTCTATGAGGGGACACCCCAGGCTGTCGTTATGTCAACCCGAACAACGGTCTCTGATTTATTCCTAATGATTATCAACTCCCCTGCTCCCACCCAGCCTCCTCTCCTGCAAAGCTTTGTTTTGTGACCTTGTTAATTTATCACCCAATATTGTTTTCACACATTTTTAATTTTATATTTTTAATTTCTTTAGAATAAATCAAGATAATTCTGTTAATGCAAGTAATTTTTATGTTTATGCAATAAAAATAAGTTTGTTTTTTCACTTTTACATTATTATTTGTGCTTTTGATGAAGAAGCAAAAACAATCAAAATAGTCATTATTTTTAAGACACACAGTTTGGGCTTTGTTCAGGATGGACCAATTTCAACTCAATGTTACAACTCTTCCAGTCTTCACAGATCATGAAGCCACACTAGAAGGACAGAGGCATGGATACTACACATGAATCTGCCATATCTATCACATTAAGAACCATTGCAAAACAGATATTCAATTCCATTTCAAAATCATTGCCAATCGAGGGAGGTTTCATAATGGAAAGTTGTTAAAACTGAAAGATGAAATTCAGTTCTTCAGTTAGCATTGATTGAGTACCCATTCTGTGTAGCTACTCTGCGAGAGCTACAGAAGCCTCTGCCCTAGAGGTCACAGTCTACTTGTGAAGAAAAGTGCAAAACAATTTACCATTGAGGAAATCATTGAAATGTGTGCAAAATGCAGTGGCAGAGAACACAACAAAGTGATTAGCTTAATCAAGTTTAGGGAGTCAGTGCGGACGGAGTTCACATTAGCCAGTCCAAGACACAAGGCAGGTGAGCTTTCCAGATGGAGGGTGCACCTTGGGAGAGGGGTGAAACTCCCTTACCCGTGGCTCGCTAAGGGAACTGCAAACAGAACATCCTTCATACCTTGGAAGTACCATGAACGGTTAAAAGGGCAAACCAATCTGTTTTCAGATTACTGCCGGAGTATCCTTAGAGGGAAGGCAGACGAGACTTTGGACGTTAGGAGAGACCAAACCTTGGAGAAGGCATCATGCTTGATAAAGTGAAGGGCCAGTGAAGAGGAAGGCCCTCAAGGATATGGGTTGACACTGTGGCTGCAACAATGGGCTCAGGCATGGGAACAATTGTGAGAATGGTGCAAGACTGTGCAAGATTTCCTTCTGTTGTGCACAGGGTCACTATGTGTTGGAGCTGATAGATGGCACCTAACAGCAACGTGCGTTACCACGTCCATGGATATAGTTGCAGCACGTTTATAAAATGTCCTGTCAAATATTTACACACATGTAATTCTATCTCCCTCCCAAAACTGCTAAACCCACATGTCTCCCCATGCGTCTACTCATAGATCAGTTATTGTAGGATTGTGTATATAACAGCATTTATCTTTGTTGCCTTGATCTCTTATGCTTTTCCTGGTGTCCTTCCTGCCATCATTCTTTGCTCCTCTCTCTCTTACTGCACACCGCCCTCCCCTTTACCCAAGTTCTATTCCTCTGCCACTCCCCAGATGCCAAAGCTACCTCTGGATCAAGGTTACAAGTCACATGGAATAATTCATACAGCCCCTGTAGTCGGTGACGTGTTTGGTAAGCTATACACAGGGCTCTTTGTCTTGGATTTTGGAGAACTTGATTATATTATTGGCAATTTCTTTTGGGTTTTCTCTTATTTGTGGCTCATTCAGCTTCTTGAATGTTTATTTTGTTTCCTGGTATTAGGGAAACTTCCTTTTAATAGCACTTTGTCAATTTTCTCTTTGCTTTTTTTCTCTTCCTATTCTGGAATTGTTTACATGCAACTTATTCTTCTTGATTGTGTCCCACATAGCTCTTAAATGTTCTTGTAATGTTTTGTTGTTGTTGTTGTTCCTCTTGCAAATTAACATTCCAAGATTTTTATTCAATCTCACCAGTTTAGCCTTGCATTGATTCCATTTTGTTTTGCTTTTTCCATATATTATCTATTCCAGAAATGTTAGTATTGATCTTCTGGTTTTCTATTTGCTATTTTTGTATGGCTTCTAATTTTCCATTTATTTAGTCAATTTGCTCTTGTGTTTTCCTGAGTTCTTGTAATTTTTTTGTTTTCCTTGAATTTGTTTTTCTTTTTCTTGATCTTTTTCTAACCATTCCAAACCAAAAAACAAACTCACTGCCATCAAATCATTCTGACTCAGCGACCCTATAGAACAGAGTGGAATGGATTCCATGGACTTCCAAGACTGCAATGCCTTACGAGAATAGAAAGCCACATCGTTCTCCCACAGGGCAGCGCGTGACTTCAAACTGCTTTGTGGTTAACAGCCCCAGAGTCCAAATAGCATTTTTTTTAAAACAGAATTCTTATAAGGTAGTTCCCAGAGTCCAAATAGCATTTCTTAAAAACAGAATTCTTACAAGGTAGTTCCCATGTCATTTATTCTTTAAAAGTGTCTTCTGGCTCTGTTTTGGTCACTTGTTGGAACCACCCTCCCTTGTTGCTTTGTGTGAACTGAAACTGTTGTCTCCAAGACACTGTTTATTTCTATTTAATTACTGAATGAATGTTGATGTGCTCTCAGGCACTTACCACCTGTCTTGCAGTGGTGTGAGAATGTAAATGTGGTTGCAGTTTTCTGTTGTTTGTGTGCCACAGTTGAGCTTGGGTTCGGCTAGTTTTGGGTGCTATTTGTTGACTATCAAGTAGTAGAAAAGCAGAAGTGGCCCTTATTTGATGGACAATTCTTCAGGATGTGCTATGACATGGCCTTGTGGATATGCTGGCTACCTCTCATAGAGTAGGTCAAGAGAAACAAAAAAGGAAAAAATAAGTAACAGCAAAAAGAAAGCAATAAAAGAGAAACTAGTGGGGAAACAGGCAAACAGCAGTAAGGAAAAAGACTTTAATTCCTACATAGCAAAAAATGGTAAATAAAAATAAGGGAAAAATAAGAAAATAAATAAATAAATATAATAAACAAAATCTAAGGCGTTAGCAGCGAGCAAACGGGAGAGTAATGAAACAAATAATATAAAAGGAAAAAGGACTGAAAAGAGAAATTAAAAGCAAAGACAGAATGAATTAAATAAGGGAAAGAAAAGGAAAAACAAAATAAAACTAAAGAAAGGAGAACATTGTGGGAGACAGCGCATCCAGGACGGGTTGACACCTTCTACCAGATAAGCAGCTCATGGATTGGCTGGTCTTGGCTGTTGTCTCCAATGATAATGTGGCCCAGGAGTGGGTACTGGCCCTCTGCCAGTAAGTGGTGCCGTAGGTTTGGTTGTAGCTGGGCTTGGTGGGCATGTTGTTGTCTTCCCTCCAGTGGTACAAGAAAAAATATACAGCAAAAAGAAAATAATAAAGGAAAAAAATAGAATAAGCAAAAAACTAGGGAATAAGCAAATAACTAGGAGAATAGTAAAGGAAAAAAATCTATGAAAAAAGAAAAAGAACAGGAAAATGACAAGAGAAACAGAAGGAAAGAGGCTAAAAGATGAAAAAGGAAAAATAAAAAATAAAGAAAAGAGAATATGGGGATGGGACAGGGTACCGCTGCCAGTCAAGCGCTCAGTGTGGAGGAATGCAACGGGAACAAGCTGGGGCCTGAAGTCCTGGGTAGAGTTCTATCCTACCTCTGTCAAAAGGGACCCTTGTGGCTCTGCTGGGTAAGCACTGGAGCTACTAACAACAAAGCCGGCAGTTCAAAGTTACCAACTGCTCAAGAGAAAGATGAGACTCCTTGTTCACATAAAAACTTACCCCGGGTAGGGTTGCTGAGTCAGAAACGACACAATGGCAGTGAGTTTGGTTAGATGTGGTCTGGAGTCAGGGCACCTGATCTGAAAATGGTTCGTTCCTCCTCAGATGGTGGTTGAGGTCAGGGTGCTTGTTCCTGGAAGGAATCCTTTCAGGGCCAGGGAGCAGCAGGGGACAGGGCAGCTGGTTACGGAAGGAGATTGTACCCTTTCAGGGGTAGACAAGGATCTGGCACTGTGTATTCAGCAGGTCTGGTGAGGCAGCATTAACGTGCCCTCAGATTGGAGAGTGGTGCACGCAGTGCCCACTCCTTGAAGGCAAAGCTGTGACCTCGGGTGGAACTAGTGGCTAGGTGGATAAGGGTGGGACCTGGTCATACTTCTGGCCACCAAGAGGGAATGGGATAAGGGAAAATTACCTTTCTTGTTGCTGTCCACCATTGTGCATTTGTGGAAGTCAGGATACTTGACGGCTGTTACAAAAATTCAATATGGCAGTGCTACTGTCAGGTTGGCTGGCATTCTACCCATTGTCTCCCCTCTCGGTACTTTCGTTCAGCTTCATGTTAGTCAGGATTTGACCCACTTCTCCATCCTTTTCTCTGAAGCTCAGGACTATAATCTGTATGCTTCATTTGGTTTTCCCCGTATTTGTTGTAGTCTGTGTAGCTTGTCTGCCTAGTTCGCCACCTTGCTGGAAGAACTGATTTGTTGTTTTATGATTCTGTTAGTATAGCCTTAGAAGAATGGTAGATTAAATTTGGGGTTATTTATGTAAATATGTAAAAACAAAGTCTTCCTACTAATAAAAACTCTTTTTTCTCAGATACCATATTAATATGAAGACAAGTATAGTGAAAACACAATTCTCTTTTGTAAATATCCCCAATGTGGTTTTACCAGATATTGAAATGGAAATAAGAAGGATGGAAAATGGAGACTGCAGGTAAATCTATGGGTTATTTTCATGTAGTTTTATTCCAGTCACAGGGTTTTCATCTAATTGCATTTAATTTCAATGTAACTTGAAATTTTATAACCCTGAACATAATGTTTATTTATACTTTGGAACAGTAAAAGTTGTCTAACAAATGAATATAGAAATTACTGTTCAATCAACAGATACACCTATTAAGCACTTTGCTGAGTATTTCCTCAATCACTAATATGGTCTTTTCTCATGAGAGATTTCAAATCTAAAGGGCAACATTGCCATAAATAAATGTGAGAATGTATATAGAGTAAGAAATGTTAAAAACATGTCTTAAAAGTGATTATCCTATAAATGAACAGAGTATGTTTCGGTGTGATTGAATTTCTTTTTAGTGGTATTATTATTACACGCTAGCTCATATAATTGTATAATACAATTTGAAATACAGATATCACACTTCATATTAATACATATTAACACCCATGATGCACCAAACAAGAATGTGAAAGATCCCGCAAGGAGTTTCTAAATTAAATGCATTTGACTGAATTGTGCAGATAATCTTGACATAACTTTACATACTCTGTACAGTTCTCATTTGATTCATTAAAAATTGCTGTGCATGGACCGTGAGAGGGAAAAGAAAGAGTTGGGAGTCATGCGCAGCCTAGTGGGAAACTTTTATACACACAGCAGTTTAAAACATTGGACTAATTTCTCTCTTCCCCCCGTTGGGCCGTAGCTCTTTTTCTGAAGATGAGAGTGCCTCTTCATTTGAAGAATCAGAAAGCGAAAACCTGCCTGCAGGAGGAGCCCTTAGGAAGAGTTCCCGCAGAAAGCGAGGACCTTCACAGAGGTGAGCACTATGACGGTACCTCAGTATCTGCTCTCAAACGATTACTTAAATGAGGGGTCTTCTCCTGTCCTCAGAGTGAACTTGGCAGATGTGGTTGCTATCCAGTCATTATGCAGGACCTTGGAGGACTTGCTATTTCTGCTCCTTACTCTCTTCCCCGCTGGAGAAACTGCTACTGTTTCATGATTATTCAAGTAATAAGCATTTTTTGTATACTGATCAAATTCCCTAAGAGTCCCATCTGCCCATAAGAAACCTACTGCCCCAGCCCTCCCTAACGTCCCATGCCTTTATGATCCTTTTCCCAGGACTCTGAACAAACTGTGTGAAAGAGGTATTGTCCTGCTAAAAGGCTCTATTACTCTTGAACTTATTTTCAGGGAAGCAAAGCCCTACAGTGAATATTCATAGAAGAAAAGCTAAGAACTCATAAAACGAGATAGAATGGGTCCTGTATTCTTCAAATACCGGAGACTCGCGGATGTGGCAGGGGTGCAGTGTTGGTGTGCATCACCAGCCAGGAAAGACTTTAACTTATTTTCCACCCCCAATTTTTCTTTTTAAATATTTTGTTGTTGTTTTGAGAATATACACAGCAAAAATACACTAATCCAATCATTTTTTCCTGTACAGTTCAGTGACATAGCGTATTTTTTGTTAAATTACACGATGATTCTCATCCTGCTTTTCTGAGTTGTTTCTCCTTCAATAACACAGACATACAGCTTCCTGAATTCTTATCTAATTGTTAGCGTTGCTGTTGTGACTCCTATGATTTTTCAAACAGCATAATTCTCAAGGCAGAAAGTTTTTATTAGTTAAAGCTAAACTGCTGTTCGGTTCTAATTGTGAGAAGTCAGAATTGACTTGATGGCGGGTGAGCTTTATATTTTAAAGAGATATATACGAGTTAAGGGAAATAGTTGTGAAGATTTGTGCAGCCCGTGGCTTCAGAAAGTCTGCAGTCCATAAAAATATGAAATTCTGTTTAGCATCCCCCACCCCCGATCAGTATTCTGCTGTGGGATATTTCATCAAAATATTCAGTACCAGTAGATGGACACCAGTCAATTCTAGTCTCATGGCAAAGGAAGTCATAGTTCATGGAGGTAAGTAGCACACATTCCAAATCTTCCTATTCTTCTCTTTTTTTGGGGGTAGGGGGGAGACAAGTTTTAATAAGATACGTAACAACTCCAAGTACTAAGCATGATAGCAGAATTCAAATTCATGGGTTTACTTTTAATTAGCATTGAGAGCAAATCCATTCACTGAATCCTATCTTACTTTTGATTTCACAATGCATTGTTGAGTTTTATAATTAAGGGAGGGGGGATGTCCATCGAATGCATCATTTTCTAAAAAAATGCAATGAACATTTCCAAATCACACTGAGGATAGCCGGAAAGTTAACTCTATTAATAGAATTATGTGAAGAACAATTTTATCCTGCAGATAAAAATACACATCTTGCATACACATGTAGGCTCCCAGATGAAATGATTCCACACCAAATAGAAAAAGGGCTGATCCTTGGTAAAGACATTTTAGATTGCCAACCTGAAGTTAATACCATTGTAGGAAGAGTTGAAAACAGAAGGCTACGAGGTCAACTAAAGGACGGAGGGCAGTCTTGCCGTCCGCTCTCCACAGTAACAGAGTTCGGTGAGGAACAGGAGACAAAGGCAGATATAAGGCACAGAAGACAGGCAAAGAAAGCCTCAACTCTGGCTGAAAATGGAGAACCAAGCAAAGTTCAGAACAGACATGACATAGCTGCAGCGAGATGCTCAATTCTCAAATGTGGTGGTTGGTCGTTACAGAAGCTATTATGGTCTTCAAGTCAATTTAGATAAAACATCTGACATTTAGTGGAGAGCCAGTGTTACAGCAACCAGAGAGATGGCTCAGCACGAAGTTACCATTTTCAAACTTTCCCAATAACGTCGAACCCCCAGACGCTCTTTGCTTCAGATCATGTAGCTGAAGCCTACAGTCTCTAACTGAGAGGGAGAGAGAACACAACGCTCCAAATGGAAACACTGCTGACATAGGTCAGGGCCAGAAATGTCACTGGAGACATGCACAGCTTCGGCCCTGGCTCTTGGGCATCTTGATAAAGAGGGGACTGGACCAGGTCTTTTGCAAGCAAAGCATTCCTCTTTTTGGCTGAGAACAAATTAAACTGCGATTGTTCACAACAACTCCAATTTTGGTGAGGAGAGTGGGGGTGGGGGTGGGGTGAGAAGTTAAGCAAGAAAAGGAAGTATTACAGAAATTTCATGGAAGGGCAGAAGCATTAATGCTGTAGGCAGAACCAACTTGTACACAGAACTGGCCTCATCACAGAAAAGCTTCCACATTTCCAACTGATGAGAATGATGGCAATAATACGTGGGATTCTTGATCAATGGGAACCATTGACTGTCTCTTTCCCAAGCCTAGAGGCTCTCCTTTTTCCCAGATCCTACATTGAAAAGACCATGGTGGCAAACGTCAGCCAGCAGTCGGGGAGGTATGTTGGAAGAAAAGAAATTACCTTGAAATAAAGCAGCAGGTGTTTTTGGTCAAATTTCAGACCTGTGTAAATAGAAATGGATTGCTGGCCCACCAGGTAAAAGATGAAGGGAGGCTCAGGAAAGTAGTGAGTGCCCTTGGCTTTTGTCATCGGCGTTGGCGTCTGTTTTTTAAACCTAGTTTACTAAATATTTTTTCTTTGGGATCTGTTTATAACAACTCCAAGAACATTTTCATGTGAGGATTCAAACTGGTCATATTAAAATACAGCTTCAATATCAAACTTTTCACAGTTTTACAGTATTCAAAAATGACAGACCTGGCTTCAAAACAAAACCAAAAAGGACTATTATATCCCAAACATAAGAAAACAATTAAATAAACCACTTTGGCATTTTCATAACTTTATAGTATAAAATGGAATATTATATCTATTACTGGCAAGGCGATACAGATACACTATCTATTTGATATATGTGTTCTATTTAAATACTCTATATAAAAGACTGATGATCTTTTTCATGAAAGAAGTGCACCCTGAATTTTTTCTGCCAGTTTATAATTTTTAGCTTTTAAAAGTCAAAATGTCCTTTGTCTCTTTGAAATTGAAGGCTGAGTTCAGATTCATTCATTTATTTATTTGTTTCTTCTGCCAGACTTCCTGTTTTTAAAAATAATAGTGTCTATGGACGTCTACCAGGGGGCAGTGAAAGATTAGCCATTAAATCACAAACAGCTGCAAAAATTGTGCATTCGCCTTGCTGCAGCGGGTTCATCTCTGCAAACCTCCTTAGAATGTTGCTGACCATCATGTGAGCAGTAACTGACGAGTTCTGCTGTCTGGGGATGTCAGCCTGCTGGGTGGTACCTGAAGCCATGTCATAGATGATGGGAACTATAATACTACCAGGCTCTTGGGGGGGCCCTGATGTTTTCTGCGTCAGTTGAAGAAAAAACAGCACTTTGGACTTCAGCACCACAGCAGGAGTCCCCGGAGGGGCTATGGGAGGTGCACTGGGTGGGATTGTCAGGCAAAATTGAACGTTCCACTTGAGCTGTGTTGCCTGGTCAGGGAATAGCTCTAGCGTCATAATGTGCACACAGTCTCTGAGGATGTATGTAGGTGCTCTTAACAGCTTGGTGAACGCTATTAATGTATTGGCTTTAAATGGTGGTCCTGCAACTCTGGTTTCAAAGAATTTCTCCAAAACTTGAAGCTCATCTGGCTTCCACTGTCCTGCTTCGTCAGGCATCACTTTCAGCTGAAGTGTTTGGCTGGTTTGGGGGCTAAGGGCTACTCTGCATTTCAGTGCACCAGTCGTAAACATGATCACACCTGGCTCATTGGAATTTATCAGCTGTAGCGCTTCTTGTTGAATAATCCTTTGAAGGAGTCGCCTCATGATGACTGATCCAAGGAATCTCTCAAGTGGCGAACACAGGTAACTCCCTGCCAGACCAGGTATGAGGCCTGGTGTTGGAGAGGGCAGCAGTAAAATTTTCAAGGCACTGTGCGTGAGGATGGTTGAGATAGATGTTGCCCAGGGGCTCTGGGGGAGTTTGCGGTGTGGAGGCGTGTTTGTTGGCATTGTTTGGGAACTCGTGCCAGCTCGAGGGGAATGAGGAGCTTCTGGAACTGGAGAAGGCAGCAATGGGTTACCTGGTGACATTCCAAGCACGCATGTGGCTGGGGAGGGGCCAGACACTTGGGGAGACCATGGCCAGTTCCCCGCTCGTTCACTTGGTGAGACCACGGTGTATGGAGAACTAGGGTCAAGGGCTCTGTGTGGACTAGCAAAGCTGGACCCTGGTCCTACTGAGATTCCATGAGAGGATGGGGGAGGAGTTGGAACAAATGATGCTGGTGATGGGGCTCTCAAAGCCCCACTGGGGGAGCTGGCAGCATGCAGGTTTCCTGGGGACTGTGTGTGCATCAGAGAGGGAACCTGATTGGCTGCACTGTGATAAACTCTAGGAGGGGAAGTCAGAGGATACGTGCTTGACGATCCTGGTTGCTTCGGAAATGGCTGTTGTTGGGGTGGTGGCTGGTGCTGGAATTGGGATATTAAAGCATCCATCGTTTCTCCTCCTATAGGAAAAGAGGGATTATCATCTTCATTCATAGTCCTCCTTCGGGCATCCTGATAGCTGTCAACAAACATATTCAGGAACGTCTTTAATCCTGGCACAGGATAAAAACCTTCAACTAATTTGCTATTATCCAAAAGACTATAGGCACCATCCCGAATTGCCACAACGCCTTGACTCCGGCAGTATATGTCAATGCAATACATGTTCCTGAAGGCCAGTCGGATGTGGGTGGGTGACTGTGGCAGAATAGAGAAGCATGGATAGGCAGTGTTGGTTCTCTGGGTCAAGCCTAACATGGGCACGGTGGGAAGCTTGTTGATGGCATTCAATGGAGCCTGCGTATCAAACAGTACCTGTACTAACTGAACCACGTTTGGTGTTTTGTTGAACAGTTCTTGAAGCTGATGAAGGATGGTACTGTGGCAGTTACGGCAGCCTGAGTTTGGGCCAATCGTTCCTAATGAAATGTGAAATTTCTGATGTATGGAATTCCATTGGATACTAATTGAGCTTCCCTTGGTGGTTCCATAACACAAGACAAGTTTTCGGTAATTATAAACACGGACTTCCGCGAAAATACTTAGATGAGCAGGTATCTCTGGTAGAGAATGTGCATATTCCAACACACACTCATATAATCGTGCAATGCTATTCCAGTCATTAAGGAACATCTCAACCACCTTTCGACCACCAACAGGTCCAGACAACAGATTTTCATAGGTCAGATACACATGCCTGGATGGCTCTTGCTCCCTGGTTGAAGTGCCATTAAGTGGACAATCTGCAAACACTAGCTCCACCACCCATGTGCGGTTATTTCTACCTTGTAATCGAAAAGTGCAATCAAGAAGTGAGCGGTCCAGAGTCTTTTGGGTTTCCTCACTTACCCCCTGACATGGAGGACTTCTTAATAAGCGGATTGCATGACTGAAGCCATCTCCTTCCATCTGCACTCCTTGATGTGGGATCTCCAAACTGGAAAACTCCAACTGAAGTCCTACAAATGGCATGTTCCTATCGCACATAGCAACCAAGTGAGCTAGAACTTTATTGAAAGCACACATTTCTCCTGATCGTTGGGTCCTCTTGGGTTCTAGGGGACATGGATCCCCAGACAACTTGCGCTTGGCACCGCTTCTCAGCGGTTTCCCAGCTTTCACATGCATGCCCATGTCCTGGATGTTTTCCTTGAACTGCTGCAGCATGACTGCGGCGACAGGGGTGTCCTCATAGTACGTACCGTTCACAGATAGGAAGTAGTACTTATACGCAAGCTCAGTGGGTTTATCGGGAACCTCCAGCAACTCCACAACAATGTAGTATTGTGGAAACCGGGTAAGTTTAATAAACAACTTATTCTTAGAAAGTTTGCCAATAGGATGGGTTGAGTAATTGGAAAGCTGCAACTTTTCACTGCAGATGGCAGGCAGATGTTTTATAGATTGTTTGCAACGCTGCTGTCCAAGCCAAAACTTAAGTTTTTGAATGCATGGGATGATCTGTTTCACATGATCATTCACAGATTTCTCCATGTCATCTAGAGTAGCCTGGTCAAGTCCATAAAGCACCAATTGGAATATTCCAGAATGCAAATCAACAAAAACATGGAGACACTCCGAACTATTGCAGGGCTCCAAGATGGGAACTACAAGGGCTGGAAGTGCAGTGTTTATGGAAGAGCTTTCATTGCCATTGAAGCCCCTCAGAATACCCTTTAGCTCCTGGAGTTTCTGATGAGCCCTTGCATGGACACTGTCAATCAGGAGTTTTTCGATAGATAAGTGATCAATCTTCATTGCTCTTTCTACTAATTTGGAATCAGAAGCTGGCAGGGGAGGGTCATGAAAAATTTGTAAAGGCTTAGAGACATCATTCTCGTCGATTTTAATTGTTACTTTGTGAACAGATGCTGTTCCAGTTTTTCTCCCCAGAATCTGTTGGTTCCACATGGAGAGAGAGAGGTGCTTTCCAGCATTATACCTTTCCACTTGCACAAGGTCTCCCCACCGTTCTCGGATTAACATCAGCGTTTGGGAATGCAGCACTTCTAATTGCAGTGACAAGCAGAACGAATGCAGACAGTTGTACATGTCCTGAAGAGGATTCTCATCAGCAAAGAGCCTGGACTGCACCAGCTGATGGATAAAGTGGACTTGCATACTATGGACGAGAGCGCGGCCATCTCCAGTTTCCTTATCCTTAACCAGAATTTCCAGCTTGAGAAGACACCATGGCACATCAGGGTCATCGCCCATCACAGTCAAGGTGGCTTCGAATTCTCCTTCAACTCGAAATTTCACTCGGCCACTGGCCACTGTCAGATTTGCTAACTGAGGAGGGAGACGCGTGGTGACAAGCCGATGTCTTAGAATCTGGTTCAGCTGATGAAGCGCGGTTTGCTTCTCACTGCTAGTGACTGAATCGGGAGGAATAATCCTCTCCCTAATGCAGGTTGGCAGCCGTGGGTAAGAGCCGGTTGTTAGTACATCGATGGCATAGGGGATGGCATAGCCGGGCAGGCGTGCATGGACCAGAGCGTCTCGAGCTAAGGAGGCCAGGCGGTCAGCTGTGTCCACAAACAGGATGGCTTGGCGATCTAAAAAACTGGAAATCGTCGCACACGTTCCCACTTTGCCAGCATGAGTAGCCCACTTTACCACAGCTAGTAGTCGAACGAATAGTTGGCGTGTTCGGCTGGCAAACTGCACTATTTCGATTTTCCTTTCGACATCCGATTTCCTTGGCAGCAGGTCTGTCAACACCAGGAGCTCCGAGTAGGTCCGGTGGAGCAACAATTCGATGAGGCTGCTGAGCCGGTAGCCAGGGCTGGCAGCGGCCGCCGGGACTCCTGGGGGAGCTGGTGCCTGGGCTGACGCGGGGCCTCCCCGCAGCGCCAGCGAGTGGTTGTCCAGCCGCACAAGGGCCATGGCAGCGCGGGGTCGGGACTGGCCCTCTGGCACACGATGCGGCCCTCCAGCGCCCGGTCACCGCGCCCAAGAGGGTGCGGGTAGACTGTTGACCGCCTCCCGCCTGGCAGCCTCCTGACAGGAAACCGTGAGCGGGCAGCGGAGGACCGCCCCCACGACGTGACACGCGCCCGCCGCCGGGACTGGAGCGTGGGAGCCGGAGTGCGGGGCGGGGCTGCAGCCGCAGACCTGGAGCTGCGCCTCCCGGACCAGATCGGAAGCCACTGCACAGAGGAGCAGCCGCAGCGCCCCTGGTGACTGCTCCCAGCTGAGGTCCTCAGGCCCTGGCTCTGCTTTTTCTGTTGCTCTCCAGTCTGGATGAATAGAGAACAGTTATCTCTATTAGACTTGAATACAAAGTGAACCAAATAGTAAACAGAAGCACTAGCCATACTGTTAGCCATTCGAACCCAGAATCCTAAGACTTAAAACCAGGGAATATGCCATGAGGTTTTTAGTTGTACATTTTCTTTCTTTTTCCTTCTTACATTGTTGTCAATACATCTACATATATATATCTATTCAACTTTTTACAGGCATACAGCTTGTGGGCAGCAATGGCAGTGATTGCTTGGATGACCCTATCCTTCATCTACAATGATTTCATCACCAATAATCTCTTTCTTCCAACCTCGTACCCCTGACCAACTTTTTGTTTTGATGCATCCGCCTTTTCTGGCCTTTTTAAATACTTGAAACCATACAGTGCTTGTCCTTTTGTGATGTACTCCTTTCACTCAACAGTCTTTCAGCTCCATCTATGTTTTAGCTCCACCACTTGCCAGTCCGTTTGTCATCCTGGGATGGCTTGTGTGTTGCTGTGATGCTGGAAGCTAAGTCACCGGTATTTCAAATGCCAGCAGTGGAGCTTCCAGACAAAGAACAGACAAAGGAGGAGGACTCATTTTACCACTGGAAGCAAAAGGCTGCTGAAAAACGTATGCATAGCTTTGAAACACTGCCATTTACTGAAAGCCTAAACAAAAGAAGCAGAATATTGTCTGAGCTACTGCTGGAGGATGAGACCTGCAGGTCCAAGGACACTCAAACTGTGAATGAAGAGGAGACGACTTCTTTGAGGGGAGTCAGCCACGGGGACGTGAGTCGGGTAAAGCCCGTGGGAGTGAAACCTTTGGGATCTTCATTTACTGATGAGGCAGGACTCAAGGTCAAGAAACACAGCTGCAAAAGTTTCTAATGACTGGAACTTGGAACGTACAAAGTAGGAATGTAGGAAGATTGGAAGTGGTCGAAGTGAAATGAATGCATGAAGATCAATATCCTAGGTATTAGTGCATACCTGCAACTGAAACAGGCTGCTACTGGCCATTTTAAATCAGGAAATCACATGGTTTACTATGCTGGGAGTAACACAATCAAGAGGAATGGCTTGGCATTCATTGTCAGAAAGGATCTTGCTAAATCGATCACAAAATACAGTGCTGTATGTGACAGAATTATGTCTATCCTCTTTCAAGAAAATCCAATCAATACAACTTCTATTCAAATGTATGTACCAACCACAAAAGCTAGTGATGAAGAAATTGAAGAATTCTACCAGTGACTTCAGTAAAAAATTGATCAAACATGAAATCAAGATGCATTGATAGTTATTGGTGAGTGGAATGCAAAAGCTGGAAATAAAGAGGAAGGAACAGTAGTTGGAAACATGGACTTGGTGTTAGAAACGAAGCTGGAGATCGTATGATAGAATTTTAAAAAAACAATGACTTGTTCATAGCAAATACCTTTTCAACAGCACAAAAGGTGGATGTACACATGGCCTTTCCTGGATGGAAGTCACGGAAATCAAACGGACCACATCTGTGGAAAGACACAATGTTCTACAATATCTCCAATGTGCTTAATATCAGCAGCTAAAATCAGACCTGGGTCTGACTGTGGAACAGACCATCAATTGCTCAAATGTAAGCTCAGGATAAAGCTGAAGAAAATTAAAACAGGTTCACAACAGTCAAAATACGACCTTCAGTCTATCCCACCTGAAATTCAAGAACATATTTTACTTATTGAACACCAAGGGCAGAAGACCTAATGAGCTGTTGGAGAATATTCACGAAGAAAGCAAAATGTCATTAAAAAGACAGGAAAGAAAGAAAGATCTAGGTGGATATCAGAAGAGACTGACACTTGCTTTTAATCGTAGAGCAGATAAAGCAAATGGAAGGAGGAGTGAAGTCAAAGATCTGAATCGAAATTTTCAAGTGGCAGTTCAAGAACATTATAATGAAATGTGCCAGGACCAAGAACTAGAAAACCCAAAGGGAAGAACACACTCAGCATATCTGGAACTGAAAGAACTCAAGAAAAAATTCAAGCTTCAACGGAAATTTTAAAAGATTCTATGGGCAAGGGAACTGATTACAAGGATCTAGATGTGACCTCCTCCCTGGGGGATTGACAACAGGAAAAGTGGGTGAAGGGAAACATTGGACAGGGCAAGATATGACAAAATAATAATTTATAAATTATAAGGGCTCATGAGGGAGGAGGGAGGGGAAAAAATGAGGACCTGATGCCGGGGGCGTAAGTGGAGAGGAAATGTTTTGAGAATGACGAGGGCAAGGAATGTACAAATGTGCTTTACACAATTGATGTATGTATGGATTGTGATAAGGGTCGTATGAGCCCCTAATAAAATGATTGAAAAAAAAAAGATTCTCTGGGCAAATACGGAATGATGCAGGAACCATTATGAGAAGTTGGAAAGAATGCACACAGTCCTTATACCAAAAAAGAACTAGTCCACATTCCACCATTTCATAAGGTTAACGTATGAGCAAGAACCAGTGGAGCTGGAGGAAGAAATTCAAATGGCATTGAATGCATTAGTCAAAAGCAAGCTCCAGGAAATGATGGAATACCCCTTGAAATGTTCATCAAGCTTAAGAAACACTGGAAGCACTCACTCACCTATGCTAGGAAATTTGGAAGACAGCTATTTGGCCGGCTAATTGGAAGAGATCCCGATTTGTGCCCATTACAAGGAAAGGTGACCAAACAGCATGCTTAAACTATAGAATGATATCATTGATATCCCACGCAAGTAAAATTTTGCTCAAGATCATCCATCAATGATTATAGCAGGATAGTGACAGGGAATTTTCAGAAGTTCAGGCTGGATTCAGTAGAGGACATGAAACAAGGTATATCGTTGCTGAGATCAGATGTATCTTGGGTCAAAGCAGAGAATACTAGAAATATGTTTACTTGCGTTACATAGACTACACAAAATAAACTGTGAATAACCTTAGAAGAATGGGAATTCCAGAACACTTCATTGTGTTCATTTGTGACTTGCACATGGACCAAGAGGCAATTGTGTCAACAGAACAAAGGCATACTGCATGGTTTAAAATCAGGAAAGGTGTGCCACAGGGTTGTATCCCCTCACTGGACTTTTTCACTCTCTATGCTGAGCATGTCATCAGAGGAGCTGGTTTATATGAAGATGAGTGCGGCTTCAGGATTGGCGGAAGGCGTATGAACAACCTGAGATATGCAGATGATACAGCTCTGTTTGCTGAAAGTGAGGAGGAATTGAAGCACTTGCTGATGACGATCATGGACTGCAGCCTACAGTGTGGATTACAACTCAGTATAAAGAAGACCCAAATCCCCACAATTGGGCCAGTAGCTAACAGCATGATAAACAGAGAAAAGGTTGAAGTTGTCAAGGATTTTGTCTTGCTTGGATCTACAACCAGTGCTCATGGAAGCAGCAGTCAAGAGATCAAAAGACATAATGCATTATTTAAATCTGCTGCACAAGAACTCTTTAGAGTATTGAAGAACAAAGATGTCACTTTGTGCACTGGACCCAAGCCCTGGTATTCTCCATTGCACTCAATCCACGTGAAAGTTGGACACTGAGGAAGGAAGACTGAAGAAGAATCTATCATTTGAATTGTGGTTCTGGAGACGAATATTTAAAGTATCATGGACTGCTCAAAGGGCAAACCTATCTGTATTGGAAGAAATAAGACCAGAGTATTCCTCAGAGGCAAAGATGGCAAGGCTTCATATTAGCTACTTCACACATGCTGTCAACCAGTCCCTGAAGGAGGACATCATGTTAGGGGCAGCCAGAAAGAGGAAGGCCCTCAATGAATGGACACAGTGGCGGCATCAATAGGCCCAGGGACAGGCACAATTGTGAGGATGGTGCAGGACCATGCGGTTTCTTTTTTGTGCCTACGGTTGCTGTGTCGCAGCCAACTCCATGGCACCTAACATATTTTAGCATGTGTGACGACTTTATGTTTTCTGATGGCTGAGGACATATTTTATCAAATTTTGCATGCATGTATCATTGTACCTATGTCTCAAATTTCGTCTATTCATGTATCTGTTGATAGGTTTTTGGGTTGTTTCCATCTTTTATCTGTTAGGAGTATTGCTGCAATGTATGCACGCTGCTCTAAAAGTCTGTGTCAGAGCCTTCTCCGTCCTTTTATTCTTTTTAGTCCTCTTCCCCCTGTTTCATCTGCCTTTATCTTTTCTTTCCATTTTCCCTGACGAGATATGTGTTAGGTGTTTGGTTGGGTGTTAGTAGCACAAAAGTTGTTTAATTAAGGTCAAAGAAGGTGCTAATTTTTTATATGAACACCGATGAATGGGCAGTTATTAACCACTTTGGTTCATGGCGAGGTTCTCCTGTGGTCAAGAAAACCCTATGGAACAGTTCTACTCTGAAGTCCATGAGGTTGCCATGAGGCAGGGACAAATTGATGGCCACATCTTTCGCCTTATTTTTTTTTCTTTTAGCCCACTGCATTCATATTTGGCAATTCATGTCTCACGGAGGCTTTTTATTTTCCAAAAAAAAAATCAAGGCAATCTTTAGTAATGAGTTCAAATGGAAAGAATTTGCTCTTTAGGATTGTTGCTTTTTGTAGACATTGTATAGATGGTGATTATTCTGATTTCACTGTATTTTTTTGATTTCGCAGGGAACACTATCTGCCCGGTGCCATTGCACTTTTCAATGTCAACAACAGCAGCAATAAGGACCAGTGAGTATATTTACAACAGAAACTAAAGCTTTGTTTTATAGAAAAACTGGCTATAAGATCTGGATCTGTTATAAAGCCAGTATTTATTAGGTAAAATCTATTATAATGACAATGAGAATCTGTTTTTTTGTTGAATGACTGCTGAACAAAAATGCTATTACTCATGCTAATTACACATAGTTGTATTAGGCTGGGTTCTTTAGAGAAGTAAAATTAGTGATGCTTATATATATATAGATATAGAGATATTTATATCAAGAAAACTACTCACACAGTTGTAGAAATGAGCAAGTCCAGGTCTAGGCAAGTCCATGGGTCAGATATGAAAGTGGAAGTATCTCCTGGATCTTGCACTTGTGGGGCCTGATTTCAGGAAAGTGACAGGCTGGTGGCTACAGAGGTATATTAATCCAAGTTCTACAGCTTATATGGGAGGCCCCAGATGATTCTTAAGATGGCAGGCAATATGGCAGGTCATTAGCTCAAAAGAAACCGAAGTTGATGAGTCAGATGCAGCAAAGACCCAGCAAAAAGCAAGCAAGTTTTCCCATGGTATCCAAATATATTGGAAATAAGACACAACCCAGAGGAAGTTTTTTCAATTGTTTGCCCGGGGGCTGTGATCTGAATAAGGTGTTCAATTCTATCCTAATCTTATTCCATTATGGAGGCTTACAACTGATTGCCTGTGATTACATTGTGTTAGGTCAGGTCATTGAGGATTATTATGTTTTAACTGCCAAATCATTGAGAATCCTGGCCAAGCTAAATTGACACAAAACCTTAACTATCACAGTAGTGCTAATTTATTTGAATACGATGGTTGCAGTAGTTTATCAGCAGGGTACTGCCATAAATTCAAGCCATGTTCAGAAAAAAGATATGGATCAGGGGCTATCACTCCTGACTGACATCAGATGGCTCTTGACTGAAAGCAGAGAATACTAGGAAGATGTTTACTTACATTTTATTGATTATTCAAAAAAATTATTATTTTGCTGTGTGGGTTATAATAAATAATGAATAACAATTCAAAAAATGGAAATTCCAGAACACTTAATAGTGTTCATTAGTAGCCTGTACATAGACCAAAAGGCAGTTGTTCAAACAGAACAAGAATTACTTCATGGCTGAACATCAGGAAAGGTATGTGTCAGTGTTGTGTCAGGGTTGTATACTTTCACCATACTTACTCAATCTGTATCCTGAGTAAATAATACAAAACTCTGGACCACAGGAGGAAGAACATGGCATCAATATTAGAAGAAGGTTTAGGAACAACATGTGATATGCAGAAGATCCAGCCTTGCTTGCTGGAATTGAAGAGTGCTTGAAGAGTGAAGAGTACTTATGGAAACAGATCAAAGACCACACACTTGAGTGTGGATTACACCTTAATCTAAAGAAAACAAACATCCTCACAAGTAGACAAGTGGTAATGACACATGAAGAAAAGGCTGATGTTACCAAGGATTTCATTTTACTTGGCTCCACAATCCACACTCATGGAAGCAGTAGTTAAGAAATCAAATGATGTTTATAAATTAGCAAATCTGCTGCACAAGTGTTTAAAAGCAAAGATGTCACTTTAAGTACAAAGTTGCACCTGATCAAAGTCATGGTATTAAATATGAGAAAGCAGGACAATGAGTAAGGAATACAGTAGAAGAACTGATGCATATGAATTATGGTTTTAGCAAGGAATAATGGAAGTACCATGGGCTTTCAGAGAACAAATTTGTCAGGAGCGGTATAGCCAGAAGCTAATTAGAAGCAGGATGGAGACTTTGTCTGACATACTCTGGATATGTCATCAAAAAGAACTCGTCTCTGGAGAAGGACATCATGTATGGTAAAGTAGAGGGTCGATGAAGAAGAGGAAGACTCTCAATGACATGGATTGATACAGTGATTGCAACAAAAAACTCAAATATAACTACACTTGAGGATGGAGCAAGGTTTTGACAGTGTTTTTTGCTCATATGTTCCCTTCGAGCTGGAACAAACTCTATGGCACCAAATAACAACATGTAATTGCCTTTCTCCTTAGATTGAGTGACAAAAAAATAAATGAAGCATCTCTAATATTTTTCATTCTGAGCTAATGGTTAGTGGCACCCTAGGGTAATGGTGCTAGCCAAGGGCCTGTAGTGAATTTAGTACTCAAGTATAGCAATTTAAGCAAATTATCTCTAAATCTTTCAGGGAAAAGATGAGGGGAATCATACTAAGAATACATTTCGGGTATCGTAGAAAATTTAAAAATTTTTTATGGGGGTTTGACTTCTTCAGTTAATTGTTTCATGTCTGAGAACTGTCTCAAGTCTATAAACTATTCAAGGGGCAGTGGCTTTGTATCAATACAAAATGTGCTCAACTATCTGATTAGCCATTCCTGATCTGATTTAGTTTTACACACTAAGCCCTGGGTGAGTACTGGTCATATTTAGGAACACAATATTCTACTTGCTCTCATAGCTCTCTGTAGACTAGACCCATGTTCCCTTTCCAATTATTGGGATCACATTAATTCTAGTGGTTAATCACTACTATACTCAATAAACCAAAACCAAACTCACTGCCATTGAGATAATTCTGACTCATAGCGACCTTATAGAACTAAAATAGAACTGCTCCAGTGGGTTTCTGAAACTATAAATCTTTATGGGAGTAGTAGGCCTCGTCTTGCTTCCATGGAGAAGCTAATGACTTCAAACTGCTGACCTTGAGGTTAGGAGCCCAAATCGTAACCTACTATGGCTACTATTATTTCCAGATTCTATCATCCCTAGTTATCTCAAGGGATCTAGTTATATAAATAGCATCTTCCACGGTCAGACTTGACCTACAGAGCCCTCTCACCAGCTCATTCCTTTCGTATCCTTTGTATACAGTACTCTCTGGGCCCTGTCAGTGAGCATATTCGGCTGGTGACTATATTTCTTATATATTATACCCACCTTAGCATGCCATTTCTCTGAGTTCAATAATACTTTCCTTACCTTGAATGAGCCATTCTGTCTCTGAGGATCTTTGCTAGGGTGCTAAATTCTGTATCACAGGAACATGTCCCATAACATTCTGTATTCTTTCCCTGTTTCCATATCACTGCTTTAGAAGCTAAGTCCCACCATACTTGTCAATCTTGTCACCCATTTCTTCCCAAAGGCAATCTTCCACATCTGCCAGGCAATTCTTACCCACACTTATCCATTATACCTTAAAATCTTGTGCCTTCAACATCCTCCCTCTTAGGTTCACCAGCTGTTACCTCAGGACCTACTCCCCTTTAACACTCTTCTGATTATATCAGTAGTGAGATGCCTGTTCATTTATGTATGAAAGAAAACCCTTCCCAAAATATCTAAGCTAACAATGACTGCCTAAAATGACCCAGGTTTGTCTAACTCTAGAATTCATTCTTCTACTAATAGAGAAAACCAATTGTAGAAAGAGGTCTTTAATAACATAATCTCCACTCAAGAAGACTGTAGACAGAAAAAGGTAGTTTAAAATCCAGTTATTGATTCTAATAATTGGGATTCTACTGTATTAACAAGGAGCTTAATACAACTCATCAAAAATGATCCCATCTTGATAAAATTGAGTATATCTCAAGCTGAAAGAACTGAAGGTAAAATTCAAGTCTCAACATGCAATATTAAAAGAGCCTATAGACAAAATATTGAAAGATATGGGAAACATAAAAAGAATATGGAAGGAATACACAGAGTTACAGTACCAAAAGAACCAGGCAACATTCCACAATTTCAAGACATAGCATATGATCAAGCTCCATTTGAAGGAAGAAGTCCAAGCTGCATTGAAGGCATTAGCAAAAAACTAGTACCAGGAGTTGATGGAATACCAACTGAATGTTTCAACAAGATGATGAAGCATTGGAAGTACTCATTTATCTATGCTAAGAAATTTTGAAGATAGCTACCTAGCAAATCAACTGGAAGAGATCTATATTTGCATCCATTCAAAAGAAAAACGCATATATTCCAACAGAGTGTGGAATTATTGAATAATAAATCTAATCAATCTTATCTGCAAGTAAAATTTTTCCGAAGATCATTCAACAACTTCAGCAATACATCAATAAGGAGCTATCAGAAATTCAAGCCAGATTCAGAAGAGGGCATGTGGCATGAGGGAAATCATTGTTGATGTCAGATGGTTCTTAGCTGAAAACCTGAAAATACCCCAAAATATTTGCTTGTATTTTATTGACTATATAAAGGCATTAAACTGTGTGGATCATAACAAACTATGGAAAACATTCAAAATAATAGGAATTCCAGAATACTTTGTGCTCATTCAGAATCTGTATAAGGAGCAAGAGGCAGTTGTTCAATCAGAACAAGGAAATACTGCATGGTTTAAAATCAAGAAAGGTGTGTGTCAGGGTTGTGTTCTTTCACTATATTTATTCAATCTGTCTGTTGAGCAAATAATCCCAGAAGCTAGACTAGATACAGAAGAATATGGCACAAGGAGTATAGGAAGACTCATTAACAATCTACTATTGAATTAGCTGAAAGTGAGGAGGACTTGAAGTACTTGCTGACGAAGAACAAGGATTGCACTCTTCAGTATGGATTACAATTTAATGTAAATAAAAGCAAAATCATGATAAACAGAATAGACTGATGTCAAAGATTTCATTTTGCTTGGATCCACACTCTTGGAAGTAGTAGCCAAGCAATCAAAAGATATATTGCACTGGAAAAACCTGCTGCACGAGATCTTTTTAAAATATTAAATAACAAGGATGTCACTTTGTGGACTAAGATGTGCCCGGACACAAGCCATGGTGTTTTCAATTGCCCCCAGTGCATGAGAAATTTAGATAAAGAATAAGGACGATCACAGAAGAATTGATGCACCTGAATTATGGTGTTGGTGAAGACTATTGAAAGTACTATTGACAGCCAAAAGAACAAGCAAATCTATCTTGAAAGAAGTACATTAAAAAGCCATGAAGTCTCCGAATTATCCCGATCACAGACTTCTGATCAGGGGGTGGCACTTGCCACCCCATCTGAACTGGTTGGGGATTACTCACTAGGGGGACACATTGAATGTCTAAAGGCTTAACTGGGAGGGGGGACACTAGACTACTTCATCCCTGACTGCAGAAATAGCAATGGGGACATTTAGGATGCTTGCCTTTAGGACATGAATGCTGAAGACTACAAGGGTATATGAGTTGTTAGGTAGGCAGGACCTGGGATATGCAGCTCCAGAATAAAGGGGAATTGGACTGATGGTTTATAACACATCCTTCTCTCTATTTAACAGAGAGATATACATCTGCTCTATATCAGGATCTCTGTTAACGTTGTGATTATCTGTATGTTGACTTATTTATTCTTTTTGATGTTTATCTATATAAGATAGGCAGGATAGGCAATCTTATGAAGACAGTGACTGGTCTTACAGTTCCTGGGGGTCATGGGAGGCAGGGAGCCAACAATGATGGGTACAGGGGAACAGTAAGTACTCTAAAATTGATGGCAAGGAGGGTATAGCTTTTCTGGTTGTGTTTAATCAATCAAATTGTACCTGAGAGGAATTACTGAGAGGTGAATGACAGGTAAACATAGTAGTGCGGTAGGAAGAAAGAAAATAGAAAAAAAACCATATAAATATATAAACATATGTGTATTTGCTTATGTATGTATATATCTATATATTCAAATCCAACAAGGAAGCAGATGGACTTTGGGACTCTACTTAAATCTTACCTCAGTTCAAGAACAGTTTGTCCTAATAATGCAGCATTATATGATACCCACTTTCCTGACACAATCACTGAAGACAAAATGGATGCATAAGCAAATGTGGTGAAGAAAGCTCATGGTACCCAGCTATGAAAAGATAGTTAAACAAGCGGCCATCTAACAGGGAAGCAACAAAGTCCACATGGAAGAAGCACACTAGCCTGTATGATCATGAGGTGTCTGTGGGAAGAGGTAACAGAAGTTCAAAAACAAACAATCAAATCTATGTGAAGAGGTGTGGACGAAGTGGAGGCCCCAAACCTACCTGTAAGATAATTGGACAGTCCCTCTCAGAAGGGCCACATGGAAGGGATGAAAAATCCAGGATGTGGTATAGCACTGATGAGCAACATAACTACCTCTAGTTCTTTAATATTTCCTCCCCTTACTATTATGGCTTCTATTTGTTTTACCTCATTAATCATGTTAAATTTGTATAGTTTATTGGCATATTTACGATCTTTTGGTACATGAGATAACCTTTCAGACACAGTAACAGAAGTTACTGGAGTTAAATTGGGTATGGAAAGGGGAGTGGACTACGGAGCTGATAGCACTGATGAGTGTAAAACCCTACTCGATAGGGAAAAAAAAAAAGGTCCCTGGGGGGTAAGAAAGGGGGAGGGAGGTGACAAAGGGGAGCTGATTCAAGTTCAAGAATAAAGAAAATGTTTTGAAACTGACTGTGATTGAACTATGTAAGAGCTCCTAATAAAATGATTAAAAATTAAAAAAAAAAAAAAAATGCTCATAACAAGGCCAGGATGGCGAGACTGTTTCTTGTACTGTTAGACACATTACCAGGAGAAATCAGGGTCTAGGGAAGACCCCCGAGCGAGGAATTGGCACAGTGGCTGCAATAATGACTGCAGACGTAACCATTACTGTGAGGTTGGCACAAGACTGGGCAGTGTTTCATTCTTTTGTACATAGTGTTGTAAAAACTGATGCATACCTAATAACCAAAAAAATAAGCTCCTCTTGATATTTTTCATGTTTTTAAAAAGATAAATATGAATGATATCAAGCAACTTACATTTTCAACATCTGCTTGCTTTTTGCATGCCTGACACTTAGAAACCATACTCCTTTGTACGTATCATCTCTTACATTTTCCTGCTTTGGCTTATATTTTTATCTGCCTCCATTTTCCTCAGTTTCCACATCCACTAACTAAGACTGTTTTTTTTGCTTGTTTAATTATATGCATCTATTTTTAGTAAAAATTTCCATTAGGATTGTAAATTTCCAGATTCTCAGCCTTAAGAAAGGCCTTTGCGGGAAAGGTTGAAAAGTACCTACGAAAAGGACAAGAAAACCCAGAAGTAAATGCATCTACTTACATGCAACTGATTTCTGACAAAGGGCCAGAAATCATAAAATGGGAAAGAGACAAACACTGGTGGTGGCAAAATTGGATCTCTATCTGCATAAGAATGAACCAAGACCCATAACCTGTCCCATACCGCATACCCCAAAATAAACTCAAGATGGATTGACCTAAATGTCAATCCAAAGCCATAAGGACCACCACTGAGAAAACTGGGGAAAAATTAAGGGCCCCATTCCAGGACATACACAGTTACATACAAATATGATAAAGAAGTATACATAGCAGAAGATAAACTACATAACTGGGACTAACTAAAAATAAGACACTCATCCTGCCAGAAGACTTCACCAAAAGAGTGAAAAGAGAGCTCCCGGGCTGGGTAAAAATCTTTAACAATGACCCGATAGACAACTAATTACTAAAATCTACACAATTTTGCAACGTCTTTCTAAGAAAAAAAATAGTCCAATTAAAAGTGAGCAAAAACCATGTCATGAAAAATGATACTGAGATGGCTAACAAACCCACGGAAAGAAGTACAAGGCCACTAGCCTTCAGCGAATACCCTCTGACCATTGACCAAGGATATCAGTCTACGGTGGTGTAGTGGTTTTGCACTGAGTGGCTAACCACAAAGTCTGTCTCTCTAAATCACTAGCCTTTCCTCTGGAGGTGATGCTTTCTACTCCCGGAAAGAGTTTACAGTCTTGGAAACCCACCAGGGCAGTTCCACTCCATTCTGTAGGGTCGCTATTAGTTGGAATCAACTCAAGGGCACTGAGAGTGAGTGACTGATGAATGGCCTTGCTATCAGAGTGCACTGGAAAGTGGAGCAGTGCAGATGTAATTAGGTTAAATGTAACACCTTATCATTTCTTCTCCCTTTTGTTCCATTTTAAATTTATTCTAGTTTTTATTACTTTGTGCTTTCTTTTTTAAAATGAGTTTTTTCCTTTCTTTTATTTTGTTATTGTTCTTGGGCTTGTGTTCTGCTTTTATGGCATATTTTTCTTTATATGAAATCTAAGATAGGTAAATCTATAGAGACAGTAACTAGATTAATAGTTTCTTAGGGTTGTAGCCAGGGACTTCGGGGGAAATGGGGAGCTAGTAATAATGAGTACAAGAAAGAAGAAAATGTTCTAAATTTGATTGTGGTGCCAATTGCACAATTCTTAAATATATTTAATTGTATGCTATGTGAATTATATGTCAATAAAACTGTTAAAATTTTTTTAAATGGTGGGCAAAGTGTAATTTGGCTAAATAACAGAAATATTTATTTTTTAGGGAGCCAAGAGAAAAAAAGAAGAAGAAAGAAAAGAAAAAGTAAGAGTTTGGATGGATACCTATTATCTTTTCCATTATTTATTTATTAATACTTAAAAATTGTGAATTTGGTTAAGATTTACAGAGTATATCAGTTTGGCATTCAACAATTACATACAGTTTGTTTCGTGTCATTGGTTGCAGGCGTCAAAATATAGCATCCCTCATCCCACTTCTGTTTCTTTCCCATTGCTTTTACTTCTCAAACCCTTCTTTCCTTCTGAACTTTGCCCTTGGGTAAATGCTTCCTTTGGGATTTTGAATTGTGGGTTGTTCTAAAGTGTGTACTTCCCTAGTGTTATTTTTCACCTATGGTTATTAGGGTCATTGATGCTGAGGTTAATGTGGTATTTTAGTCCTTTGACTAATTGTTTCCATGTGTCTTTGATTCTCATCATTCTTCATTGCTTAAGCCAAGAAGAGACCAGTAGTTCGATATTTTTAATTTTAAAAACCTTTAAATACTAATTTAACAACTCACTTTTCTAGCAAATCAGACGGTAAAAATGAAAATAAAAAGGTACCAGAGAAGAAAAAGAAGAAAGAGAAAGAAAAGAAAGTGGACAAAAGCAAAGATAAGAAAGAAGAGTAAGTATTTTAATGACATTGAAATTAGGGCTGAATTTGTGATTGATGGTTTTTATTCATGCAAAGGATAATACTATGATATAAACAAGGAAGCTTGATAATAAAGGATATGTAAATGGATATCAAATGGAATATGTAAATAGCTATCAAATCAGTTCCCTAAAATCACTCGTAGTGTATTACTTTTGGATGCCCCTGTGGCCTGGTGAAGTAAGTGTTGGCTTTCTAGTTACAAGGTGGGTAGTTCAAACCCAGAAACTATTCCTCGGTGAAAGATGAGGATATTTTCTCTCATAAAGATTTACCACATTGGAATCTGAAAACAGGGTAGCTATGAATAAAAAGTACTGGAAGCACTTCAGTTTAGAATATAACTCAGTATAAAGAAAACCAAAATCCTCACAACTGGACCAATATATAATAACATCATGATAAACGGAGAGAAGATGGAAGTTGACAAAAATTTCATCTGGCTTGGGTCCACAATCAATGCTTATGGAAACAACAGGCAATAAATCAAATGACATATTGTATTGAAAAACCTGGCATATAAACTTCTTTAAAGTGTTTAAAAGAAAAGATGCAACTTTAAGGATTAAAGTATGCTTTATCCATGCCAAGATATTTTCAATTGCCTCTTGTGCATGGGAAAGTTAGACACTAAATAAAATGATTTAAGAGGAAGTGATGAACTTGAATGGTGATGTTGGTGAATAAAAGTGAAAGTGCTGTAGATTGCCGGAAGAACAAACAAGTCTGTTTTGGAAGAAGTATATCAGGATGTTCCTTAGACGCAAGGACGGGGGTCTAATGTACTTTGGCCATTTTACCTTGGAAAAAGACGTACTTGATAAAGTGGAAGGGCAAGGAAAATGAGGAAGACCCTCAGTAAGATAGATGGATTGACATGGTGGCTGGAACAATGGCTCACAATGACAATTTTGAGGATGGTGCAGGAAATCGCAAGGTTTTGTCCTGTTGTACATACGGTCACTCTGAGTCACAGCTGACTTGATGCACCCGAGAACAACAGTGACAACAACACCACGAGTAAGAACTGACTGGATGACAGTAGTTTGGGTTTCGGGTTGGGGTTAGCATTATTTTTACTTTTCTTAAGACGATTTTCACTATTCCGCTTAGTTCCCTTCCCCAAGTACTGATGAAGGTTAACTTATTACAGATTAATTTACTACAAGTCTGAAGGACAATCTGGTTCCTAGGATCTTACCATTATTCTATTTTTTTCAAGCAAAACGAAAATTTAATAACGTCACACTTTTGAGTAATAAATACACTTGGTCAATAATTCTAAATAAGGAATCCTCATTATAAAGCTATGTTTAATTCTATGGTGATAAATAATGTCAAACATTAGCTTATGGAAGGGTCATTTTCAAAACAAGCTTGTGAGTTAGAATTTCACAAGGGTGAGGCCAAGTGGGAAGAACCAGCTGTAAACATCTCTTAATAATGGGAACATGAAATATATTAAAAATGAATCTAGGAACATTAGAAGTCATCAAAATGAAAAGGAACCCGGACAGATTGGCAAGCTAAACATTGTAATATAACATAACTCAAAAGAACGACTATTGGCCATTTTGCATTTGACGATCACATGGCCTACTATGACACAGTACACTCAAACACAGGAGTGACTGTGAAGATGACACAGAACCATTTTGTATTTTAATATTAAAATACAGAAAACATGTTGTACATAAGATCGCTATGAGTTGACATCTAACAACAGCTATGCTAAAATAAAAACTTAAAAAGGAATGGAGTACCACTCATCTTCAAAACGAATATTACAAGATATAACCTGTGGTATAAGTATATCAGTGATAGGAAAATATCCATATGACTACAAGAAACATCAGTTATTATTCAAATATTATGGGCTAACCACTTATACCAAAGACCAAAAAATGAAAGATTTTCACCAACTTCTGTAGTCTGAAATTTAATAAACATGCAATGAAGATATATAATCATTGGTGATTGGATGCAAAAGTTGGAAACAAGAATAGTTGGAAAAATACCACCTTGGTGATAGAAATGACTACGCACCTGGACCTTTCTAGATGCAATACACAGAAGTCTCTGATAGAGGTAATGGAGAATGCTTATAACTTCTTTCAGAACAAACCCAAGAACTAATTGAGTAAACCATCAATTGCTCAAACGAGGAGGTACCCAAAAACTGGATTTTTTTTTCTTTCCCAAAGCTATGTCTTTAAATTAAAAAAACAAAACAAAACACAAAAAACCTTATCACCTTCAAAGTATTCTTCATTACACTGAATTTTTGTCAGATCCGTGATTCCATTCTTGGAAACTATTTTCAAACTCATGTGTTTGGATAGCTGGCAGGACCTCCCTCATTTTTTTCTCCACCTCTTCTACCCTATCAAATCGCTTTCCTTTCATGTCCCTCTGAATTAGCAGAAACAAAAAGAAGTTGCACGGAGTGAGGTCAGATGAGTAAGGTGTGTGGGGCAAGAGAGGTATGCTTTTTTTTTTGTGCCAAAAACTGGGGCACTGAAATGACCGCATAAGCAGGTGCATTGTCATGGTGGCAAAACCAGTCTCCCGTCTGCCAGAAATCAGGCCTTTTTTGTTGTACACTGTTACGCTATCTTTTCAGACCCTCTAAACAGAAAGCTTGATTAACAGTTTCACTTGGTGGAACAAACTCCAAATGCACTATGAAGTCAACATTTTTGTTCATTTGGGAAGTTGACAAGACATTCAGAACAAGGTTCGTTAACTATTGACATCTCACTTTTTAAAAAATGAGAAAACCACTCATACACTTGAGTTTTTCCCATAGTGCTGTCCTTGTAAGCTGTGTTCAACATCACAACAGTTTCTGTGGCATTTTTCCCAAGCAGGAAACAAAATTTCACAGCTGCATGCAGTTCTCTTAAATCAGCCTTCACAAAGAATGAGGTTCGAGGTTCGAACAAAACTGCTTTTATGAGATATTCACTGTTACCAGAGAGAATCTTCCCAGGTGACACCACTGGGTACACTAATTCAGAGTGAGTTGCTAGATGCTTGCCTAGCAGGAAAAGTACGTACCACGAAAGCTTTGCTCTGCCCACCACAATTCCAGTTTTTTGGGGTACCCCCTCTTATGTATGTTCAAAATTTTAAACAAGTCTATGAGAGTAAAAATTACAAATTTGAGTATATCCTACCTGGATTAAGAGGCCAGCTCAACAAGAGACTTGATGCATTGAGCTCTTATGACTAAAGACCAGTTGACTTGTGGATGCCATCCAGGACATCATACCTGATGAAAGCAAAAGTTCATTAATAGGAAGGAAAGAAGAAAATGTCACATTGAATATCACAGAGTAGCTAAAGCAAATGGAACAAGCATAAAAGAGCTGAACAAAATATTTCCAAGGGCAGTTCCAGAAGACAACGTATTATAATAAAATGTGCAAAGACTTACAGCTAGTAAGCTAAAAAAGAAAAGCATTGTCAACATTTTTCAAGTTGAAAGAACTAAATAAAAATTGAAGCCTCGAGTGAAAATATTGAAGGATTCTGTGACAAAATATTAAATGGCTCAGGAAGCATCCAGAGGACATGAAATAAATTAATAGTCATTACACAAAAAAGAACTAGTTGACATTCAACAATTTCAGTAGGTAGCATATGGTCAAGAAGTGACGGTATTGGTGGAAGAAGTCCAATCTGCATTGAAGGTGTTGCTGAGAAACCAAGCTCTAAGAATTAATTCTTCCAATTGAGGTGTCGCAATAAGCAAATAAATGCAACTCTGGAAACTCTCACCTGTCTGTGCCAAGAAATGTAGAAGACAGCTACTGGCCAACGGACTGCACGTGATCCTTAACTGTGCTCATTTCAGAGAGGTGGTCTAACAATGGAAAAACTATATCACATGGGAATGAAGTTTTGTTGGCAATATTTCAAAATCAGTTGCAGCAGTCTATTACCAGGGAACTGCCAGAAATTCAAGCCAGATTTCGAAGAGGACATGGAATGAGGGATATCATTGCTGATGTCAGACAGATCTCGACTGAGTACAGAGAGTACCAAAAGATGTTTACCTGCATTTTATCTGTCTGAGCCATAACAATTTATGGATAACACTGTGAAATGGGAATTCCAGAACACTTACCTGGGTGTTTGCAGAACCTGTGTGTAGATCAAGAGGAAGACATTTGAACAAAAAAAGAACACATTGTATGGTTTAAAATCAGGACAAATATGCTTCAGGTTTCAGTCTGTACATAATACATATTCAATCTGTATGCTGATTGATTGCTGCTTGATTCAAATATTCTGAGACGCTATTAAGAACACAGCACTGGGATTGGAGGAAGCCTCATTAACAACCAGATGACACAACCTTGCTTATTGAAAATGAAGTACTTACTGATGATATAGATGACTTCAACTTTCAGTATTGTTCACACCTAAATTTATTAGTTTAAAAATTCTTTACAACTGGGCCAATAAACATTATGATAAATGGAGAAAATATTGAAGCTGTCAAGGATTTCATCTTACTAGGATCCAAAAACAACGTCAATGGGAGCAACAGCTAAGAAATCAAATGGTATGTGGTATTGGCATATCTGCTGCAAAAAGTCTTTCAAGTGTGAAGGAGCAAAACTGTCAGTTTGAGCACCAAGGTGTGCCAGCCTGTTGTATTTTCTTTTTTTTT
>NW_022111369.1:62463500-62466102 GCF_000313985.2 Echinops telfairi | reverse complement strand
TATCATGCTCAGTCCCCACCAGGATTTCAGCACTTTCTCTTTGTTACGTTCCCCTTGATCCTGCCCTACCAGGTCTCCCACACCCACCTCCCCACCAAGCCTGTTGTATTTTCAATGGCCTCATATGCATGCAGAAGCTGAAGAAAAATCTACATCACTGAATTATAGTGCTGGCAAATTATATTGGATATATCATAGACTGCCAGAAAAAAAAATGACAAAGTCTACTTTGGCAGAAGTACAGACAAAATGCCACTTAAGGGAAATAGTGGTGAGATGTTCTTTGGCCATGTTATCAGGATGGACCAGTCCCTGGAGAAAGCAGAGTCTGGTAAAGAAGAGAGTTGATGAAAAATAGGAAGATCCTCAAAAAGATGAATTGCTGCAGCTGCTGCAACAACAGGTTTTGCAACACAGTAAAATCCAGTAACGGTTATGAGAACGCTTCAGGACTCGGCAGGCCCCTGGAGTAGAGTCATTGTGAATCAGAGCCAACCTGATAGCCCCTACTCACAACAACAAAGCCAAGTGGAATTAGCAATGCTGCTTTGAGCAAGAAAGATGGGCTTTCTGATCCCACAGGGTTTTACAGACTTGGAAACCCACACGGGCAGTTCTACTCTGTTCTCAGGGGTGCTGTGAGTCAGACCTGACGCAATGGCATTACGTTTAGTTTTGGGCTTTCATTTACACATCAGTTTATTATGGGTAGTGTGTTTATACTAAGCTTTAATCTTCTCACTGTGGACCGAACATCTCCAACTTACCTCTGTTTTATTGGTTTTCAGTTGTCAGTACAACTCTATTATGTGAAACAAGTGTTCCCATTCCTTGGTAATCTCTTTTATTTCGACTTGCTGCTAGGGAGAAGAAAGAAGTCATGGTCATCGATCCCGCAGGAAACATATACTACAACTGGTTGTTTTGTATCGCGATGCCTGTTATGTACAACTGGACGATGATTATTGCAAGGTTTTAAAGTATTTCTTTAAATTTTATTTGCTTTGTTTCTGCTATTGTGTAAGGTTTCGGGTTTTGTGAATTTTGACCCCACTTCCAGTTTCCTGGTTCACTGACAAAGCAAGTTGATTTAGCACTCTTTGGCATACCTTCCTTTTCCCCCACCATTAGTAATGGAGAGGTTCTATGATCCTCAGTGTGCTTTTCCTGCAATCAGGAGTATGTGTTCCAGTTCCTAATATACTTTTAACTCCATTACTGGGATTAACTTTGGGTTACTTGATCATTTTCATTAGAACTTTGGGAGAATTTTCCCCCCTTTACGCGTTCAAGAAAAATGCTGCCCGTAATGGAAAAAAAAAATAGTGAAGGTTCTAGGGTGTCGGAAAGCAAGACATGGCTCCCAAATTCACTCCACGAGCCTCTGTCTTGTCCAGAGTACATATCTCAGCCAGCTAGGACCCAGCGCTATTTCCTGAAACATCTTGGCTACAGTCTATAGGAACCTGGTGAACAATGTTTCGGAGAAAACATTCAGACTATAGCTTGAGAGTTTTCTTATTTATGGTTTCACAATATAAACTTGTAAGATGGAAAGAATTTTGGAATTTAGACGTGCAAGAAAACGAAGTCATCCACCTTGGGAAAGTGCCAGGAAGGCCAGGGTTCATTAAATGAAGTATGGGATGCTTGCAAATCTTTACGGGAGCGGACAGCCTTGTCTTTCAGCTGTGGAGCCATTGGTGGGTTTGAATGGCCGACCTTGTGGTTAGCAACCCAATGCCTGAACCCACAGCACCACCAGGGCTCCTGTTTCGGTTTTGGTTGAAGAGAGCCTCCCAGTCCTAGCACGCTACATTCATCATCATGATAATAATTACAGACATTTTACATATACAGGTTTTTCTTTTACAGAGCTTGTTTCGATGAACTTCAGTCCGATTACCTATTATATTGGTTCATTTTTGACTACTTAGCAGATGGAATCTATGCTATGGATATGTTTGTGCGAACAAGGACAGGTAAAACATATTTAGCTTTGCATATTTAAAAAGTTAATGATTTTATTTCTATTGGAAACCTCCTGAATCAAGTATTCTTCAAAATAAACTCACAAAAATCTGTTTTAAAGGAGAAGGCACAGTTGAAATCAACAGTAAAATATACCCACCCCCATGCTTAGGCCAGAATCACTTAGCACAATGTTACTACACCACCTTTTTAAAAAATTTTATTTTTTATCATTTTATTGGGGGCTCATACAACTCTTATCACAATCCAAACATAACATCAATTGTGTAAAGCACATTTGTACATTCATTGCCCTCATCATTCTCAAAACATCTGCTCTCCACTTAAGCCCCTGGCATCAGCTCTTTATTTTTATCCCCTCCCTCCCTGCTCCCCCATCCCTCATGAACCCTTAACAATTTATAAATTATTATTTTGCCATATCTTACACTGTTCAATGTCTCCCTTCACCCACTTTCTGGTTGTCTGTCCCCCAAGAAGGAGGCCGTATGTAAATCCCGGTAATCAGTTCCCCCTTTCCACCCCACCCACCTTCCACCCTCCCGGTATCACCACTCTCACCACTGGTCCTGAAGGGATCATCTGTCCTGGATTCCCTGTGTTTCCAGTT
>NW_022111369.1:62455739-62462236 GCF_000313985.2 Echinops telfairi | reverse complement strand
ACAACAAAAAAGAAAAGCTTGTAGTTAGTTCAAGGACTGTTTGTTGGCCTTTAGGAGTGTTTTCCGGTTGAGTCTGATGGGGTGCCACGCCCTGGCCCCAAAGTCTATTTTTGGTATTCCCTGGGGATTTCGTTGCTCTGTTACCCTTGATGTTCTGTTGCATGCCCTTAAGTGTTTTGCCTTGGTGTCATGGGATCAGATTGGGCGCATTCCCACGCTGTTAGACCACCTTATGAATGTGGTGGATTGGTGGCGTTCTCCCATTATCCTGTTCACTGGGTTTATGCCCGGCAAGAGGAATAGAGAGTATCAATATATTCTCCCAGCTCTGTTGGAAAAGCGTCATTGAGACCTAAAGGGAGATACCTTGAAGAGGAGAGGGGAACATGTCATTACACCCTGTGGAGTCATAACTAGAAATTTTATAAATGAACGAAGTAGTTAATAATTGGGCATTATTAATCAAGTATAGCACCTCATAGCTTTCTATTGAAATAATCTTGTTAATCAGGCTAAACCAAAACCCACACTCATTACCATCAAGTAAATTTCATTTCATAGGAAGCCTGTAGGACAGGGTAAAACTACCCCTGTGGGTTTCCAAGGCTGTAACCTTTGATGAGAGTAGAAAGCTTCAGCTCTCTCCCGCAGAGTGGCTGGTGATTTCAACCTGCTGAGCCTGTGGCAAACAGTCCAACAGGTAACAACCCCTGCACCACCAGGGTGTACTTAGTTGAGATAAGAATGATTGCTTTTACCCTTCCCTCTAACTAAAAGCGCGTGTGTCATGGTGAATGCTTTCAAGAATCATTATGTAAAATAAGGATACTACCTCAATACCAGTAACCTGGAGTAATATTTCCCTTGCAGTGTCCTGCTAGCAACGCTATTTATCAAAAGGTCCATGGTTCTGGACCACCTTCCTCCCTGGCAATTTGAAGATTGTAGCTTTGGAAACCCTACAGGGCAGTTCTACTTTGTCCTGCAGGGTCACAGTGTTCGTTTCCCACTACCATCAAGAAGGTACTGCTACAGGACTCAAGTTCTATCACACATAGCTGCTCACATTTTGCAGTTAAAAAGTTTCACTTTATTTCTGCAATACAATTTTACCCACAGTGATGTGTTGATTGGGACTCATGACTTATTATACTGTTAAAGGCTCCTTTGTTGAATAATTATGTGCAATTCAATAAATTTCATGGAGAATTGCTTTTTTAGAAATATCACAATGACATAAAAGGAGAAGCATTAAACAGATCTCCCCCTCCTCCCATTTTAGGTTACTTGGAACAAGGACTGCTGGTGAGGGAAGAGACTAAACTTCTAAAAAAATATAAATCTGATATGCAATTTAAACTTGATGTCTTATCCATGGTACCCACTGATCTGCTATTTTTTAAGCTGGGGTGGAGCTACCCCGAAATTAGATTAAACAGACTGTTAAGGATCTCTCGTATGTTTGAGTTCTTCCAGAGAACAGAAACAAGGACAAACTACCCTAACATCTTCAGGATTTCTAACCTTGTTATGTATATCGTCATCATCATCCATTGGAATGCTTGTGTGTACTACTCTATTTCCAAAGCAATTGGATTTGGAAGTGACACATGGGTCTATCCTGATGTTAATGACCCTGAGTTTGGCCGTTTGGCAAGAAAATACGTATACAGCCTCTACTGGTCTACACTGACTCTGACCACCATTGGTGAAACACCACCTCCTGTAAGAGATTCTGAGTATATCTTTGTGGTGATTGATTTTCTCATCGGAGTGTTAATTTTTGCCACCATTGTTGGTAACATAGGTTCTATGATTTCCAACATGAATGCAGCTAGAGCAGAATTCCAAGCAAGAATTGATGCTATAAAGCAATATATGCATTTTCGAAATGTAAGCAAAGACATGGAAAAGAGAGTTATCAAGTGGTTTGACTATCTGTGGACCAACAAAAAAACAGTGGATGAGAAGGAAGTCTTGAAGTATCTACCTGATAAACTAAGGGCAGAGATTGCCATCAATGTTCATTTAGACACACTGAAAAAGGTGCGCATTTTTGCTGACTGCGAAGCTGGCCTGCTAGTAGAGTTGGTCCTGAAATTACAACCCCAAGTCTACAGTCCTGGAGATTACATTTGCAAGAAAGGAGATATTGGACGGGAGATGTACATCATCAAGGAAGGCAAGCTCGCCGTGGTGGCAGATGATGGGATTACTCAATTTGTGGTACTGAGCGATGGCAGCTACTTTGGTGAGATCAGCATTCTTAACATTAAAGGCAGCAAAGCTGGAAATAGAAGAACAGCCAATATTAAAAGTATTGGATACTCAGATCTCTTTTGTCTCTCAAAAGATGATCTCATGGAAGCGCTGACTGAGTACCCAGATGCCAAAACTATGCTAGAAGAGAAAGGGAAACAAATTTTAATGAAAGATGGCCTATTGGATGTAAATATCGCAAATGCTGGGGGAGATCCCAAAGATCTTGAAGAGAAGGTCACCAGAATGGAGGGTTCAGTCGACCTTCTGCAAACAAGGTTTGCCCGGATCCTGGCTGAGTATGAGTCTATGCAAGGGAAACTGAAGCAGAGACTAACCAAGGTTGAGAAATTTCTGAAACCAATTATTGATATAGAATTTTCAACCATAGAAGAGTCTGGAATGGAAAGTGGACCCACAAACTCTGCACAAGACTAAAAAATTAGTTATTTAATTTAGCTAAATTTAACTAAAAAAAGGTCATTCCTCATAATCTTTTTGGTCATGCGATCATAATTCATTGTACTAGGATGAAGAGGGAGTCTCACTTGGAGGATTTTCCCACAAGGAATATATGCTTTGGTGGAGGCATGCAACTCACACATCCTTATGGGAGGTACTGTGAATAAAGAACTGATATCTTGAAATTTTTCATAAGGGATAATGTGCAAAGGTATAAACTGATTGACTTGCTAGCATTGCTGTCTTCTGAATGTTTCCATATATGTTCCCATTTATGTAATAATCTTCATAAAAGTGGACAAGTATCCCTCACTTTCAGGCACTTGTATTATCAGGAGTGAACTGAGTTCTGAGTATCTGGGAATTACCATGTACTTCATGTTGGAATAAAAAATAAGAATCACCGATGAAACATAACTTTTCTCTAGTTCTTTAATGCTTCCCCCCACCCCCCTTACTATCATGATCCCAATTCTACCTTACAATTCAGGCTGGACCAGAGGATGTACACTGGTACAGATCAGAGTTGGAAACACAGGGAATCCAGGACATATGAACCTCTCAGGTCCAATAATGAGAGTAGTGATGCCAGGAGGGGAATGGGAAGGTGGGGGAGAAAGGGGAAAACGATCATAAGGATCTACATATAACCCCCTCCCTGGGGGACGGATAAAAGAAAAGTGGGTGAAGGGAGACACTGGACAGTGTAAGACATGACAAAATAATAATAATTTATAAATTATCAAGGATTCCTGGGGGAGGGAAGGGAAAAATGAGAAGCTGATACCAAGGGCTCAAGTAGAAAGAAATTATTTTATGAATGATGATGGCAACAAATGTACTTGACACAAAGGATGTATGGATTGTGATAAGAGTTGTACGAACCCCCAATAAAGTGGTTTTTAAAAAAAAGACAGCTAATAATAAAAAAAAAAAGAGTTAAAAAAAGAAGAAAAAAAAATAGTGGCAAGAATCATTTATATAATTTTTTTAAATGCTGTGACTACTAAGGCCTGACAGCAGTGACTAAAGAAAGATATTATGAGGGGGCTTTACAGAGTTCATAGAAAAATGGAATTGAGAGATAATGGAATTCTTCTATAAACTTTTTAAATCCCTTTCGTACATCTGAGAGAATAACAGGGGGAAATGTAGTGGTTGAATAAAATACCTGAAAGTTCTGTGGCCTATCACCAGTGTCAACAAGGAGCTCCTTACAAATACAAAATCTAGGGCTCATTTCAGCCCTATAGTATTAGAATTTACATTTTAATAAGATCTCAGGTGAGTCATATACATTAAAGGTTGAAAAGCACTTGTTCTGGAGAACCAGAAAATGGTGCATATGAGAATGGCTTTAGTCAGGAAAAAGAAACTATGTGACAAATGTCTAGTTATGGAAGATTCTTGAGATGAATATAAAATGCTTAGTTCTTGTCTTAAGCTGAGTTCACTAGAAAAGGAAAACCAATGAAGTTCATAAATGTATATTTAAAGAAATTTCTATTAAGAAAATGAGTCACACAGTTATAATCCAGGCAGAGTCCAATTCTGCTTCAGATGTTAAGCAGAAGACCTCTCCTCTGGGGAGTTGGATTCAAGATTGACAGGAATACTCCCAGTGAATGAACCCAAGATTAGCAGGTCAGACTTGTGGTCGTAGAGGTGAGTGGATCTTGGAAAGCAGGTCAGATGGCAGGCAAACACAATTCCTAGGATTGGAATATGGAAAACTTTTGCCTCAACTCCAAAGAACTAGAGGATGATGAACAAGAGTCAGGATCCAGATCCAACAAATAACAAGCAGGAGTTTCCACAGCATCTACTGATTTTGGAAGAAGGGCATATACAACTTCCTTTCAATCCATTGCTTCAAGGCTGTGATCTAAGTAAAGGTGTTGCATCTCACCCTAATCCTCTTGAAATGGATTGCCTATGATTACATTGTTAGGTCAGGCTATGGGGCTTACTAGGTGTTAACTGCCAAGCCACTGAGAATCTGGGCCCATCCAAGTTGACACAAAACGTAGCTATTACAACTGTGAAGGTATATATATATCTATATATATATATAAATCTTTCTTAACACAGATCACTGAGATTGATATGAGATTGCTTTCTCTGCCTGTGGTAATATGACTTAACACTGCTTCTGCTTAATTTGGCATTTCTGATATTTATACAAGGCTCAATCAGTGTATGTCAAGGGTATAATTTACTAAAATAATACCTATTGAAAGTATATTATCTTTTTGCAGTCCTGGTGCTTCCTTTCTGTGTTTTACTCAATATCATTTGGCAAGCATTTCTTCACTACAGAGGAAGTGTAAAATGCAGTGAGTGTGAGGGTGATATGTGATAGGTTCTCTGACACCAGCTGTCTTTTCCACGGCACGTTCAGTTTCTCTGCTGGTTCAAGAATTTCTTTCAGTGGCCATGCAGACATCTCATACCATGCTTCCAGCTATGTGGCTCCTTAGGAGAGTGACAGTTTATCAATCCAGCTCAGGATACAGCTCTTCATTAGGAAAGCTTCTCAGTCTCTCGACTCTCAGCCCTTCAGGCTGACCCAGCCATTATCTGGCTTGGGCAATTGTTAAATAGCTCTTTAGATCCACACCTAAGTGCCCAAAGGCACCCACTCTGCTAGCAATCCTCCTGCCTAAGGTGTTCCCTTTTCTGACTCCATAGATTGAGATGCAACTACTCCTGCCTGTCACCTGGTTCAGCTGCCACTTTTTCTTGGCTGCAGCTTCTCACTGTGTCTTGCTGACTTTTGGTGCCACAGCTCGTTCTCTCTCTCCTGTGTCTAGGAGGTTCACCGTGCAAGAACCCCTTGTCCAAAGGATGTGCTCTACTCCTGTCTCACCTTGGCAGTCCAAGTCTTCCTTGCTCTGTTGCTTCTCTCTCCTTGTAAAATAAAAGGTGTGACTCGAATACGGCCACGCCTTCAGTAAACTGGGAAAAGTGCTGATTTGAATAAGGATGCTAAGCGGGGTGACTTGAGTCACACCCTTTAATAAGGCAGTGATTCAAGATACATCCCTCTCTAATGTTGCCTCATTAATATTATAGACAGCTCCAAAATGGGATCCTAGCCAGAGGTTTAGAGGCTAGGGATTACAACACATCACCAAGTGTGGGCTAATACATAAGAACACATAATGATGGGCACTGCACAACGGCGGGAGTCATGGCCTAACCATATTGACACACATTTTGAAAGACACCATTCCATTCATGTCACTGCACCTTTAGTTGCACCCAATCATTGGTGGGAGTCACAAGGCTATGGCTAGAAGGATCATAATTAAGTAATTCACAGCACAGCAGTGCCCAAGCAGGAGCTCATCTTCTCACAATCCAGAGACCGGCCATGTGCCAGCTTTGCCTGCCACACTCTAAAATCCTTGTGTGGTACAAATGGCTCACATGCCGGCTACTAATCAGAGAGTTTAGAGGTCCAAGTCCATGCAGAAGTTGCCCAGAAAAAAAGGCCTGCCTGGTGAGCTACTTGTGAAATATCAGCCAAATAAAACCCTAGTGAACAGAGTTCTATTTTGACCTTTAATGAGGTCAGCATGAGTTGAATCGACTTGATGAAAATTAGTATTTGGACTCTAATTGGCTGCCCAGAATTAACATCAGAATATAGCAAGACAAAGATCTTCTGATGATACAAATAGTTTTCAAACAGCAGCTAATCTAAAGGTTGAGAGCTTTTACCTACTCAGTCACTCTGCAGAAGAATCTATAAAGATTACAGTCGAGAAAAC
>NW_022111369.1:62392073-62454298 GCF_000313985.2 Echinops telfairi | reverse complement strand
CCTTTAAGACCCCAGACGCTATACTTTTTGATAGCCGGGCACCATCAGCTTTCTTCGCATTTTTATTTTTTTTTAACCTAAACATAGGTCAGATTCAATTGTATGATATCCATATTCAATTTAAATTCTTCTGCCCGAGTAATATATCACAATGGTGATATATTTATAGCTTATTTAAGCTTTCATTTTCACCCAACCTTGGCAAGTTGACTAGACACTTGAAATGAAGAGTTGTGAAGGGGAGTCCGAAGCAATTAGCCTGTCTTGTTGGCTCAAACAAACACACCCCCATGTCTCATTCCAGAGCCTGTCCCATAAAACCTACACTAAATTGTGGAGTCAGACCAGGAGTTTAGAAACTAAATAATGTTCTAGTTGTAAAATATATGAAACTTCAAAATACAGCCATTGATATGCATATTGTCTGGGAATTTATAAAATTATCTATTTCAAACTGTCATTTGTTTCCACTCTAGTATTTGGTGAGCAGAGTAACAAACTTAGTCATTTCTCCTAGTCACCTTTTAATTATAACACATTGAAAGGCATAAGCTGTCTAAAGAAAAATAATTCAAGTAAAGTGGTTATTATCAACAAAATGAGAAGAAAACCCCAATAACAACAGGAATGAAAAACATGGTACATGAGGTTTTGATCTTCAGATGCAAAGACAGTAAGAGAACTACAGATTTAAAACAGCACTGTGAATGTTTACTTGCATTTAAACTGCGGTGCTAGCAAAGAATATTAAAAGTACCCTAGACTGCTTTCAGGACAAACAAATCTGTCTTGGAAGAAGTATGGCCAGAGTGTTCCTTAGAGTCAAGGATGGCGAGACTTTGTCCTACATACTTTGGACATGTTGCCAGGAGAGTCCAGGCCCTGGAAAAGGGCATCACGTTTGGTGGAGGGGCAGCGAAAGAGGAAGGCCCTCAGTGAGGTGGATTGACACTGTGACTGAAACGAAGGGGTCACACATCGGAATAGTCGTGAATATGGCACAGATGAGGGCGCTTTGTTCCGTTGTGCATGGGGCTGCTGTGGGCCATAAGCAACTCAGTGGCATCTAACAACATCAACCACAACGCGTACGCCCTAATAAAAACTTGAGTCCATGATTAAAATATATAAACCAGAGAAAAGTATTTTGAAGATTATTAAGTAGGTTTTTGAAGATTATTAAGTAGGTTTCCTCATATCAAATCAAACGGATCTATTGAAAAGACCATGGGCTGCCAGAAAAAGGACTAAATTTGTCCTAGAAAAAGTATAGGCAGAATGTCCCATAGAAGTCAGGATGATAAGACTTTGGCTCACGTACTTTGGGCCCGTTACCAGGGAGAACAGTCCCTGGGAAAAGACACCACGCTCGGGAAAGTACAAGGTCAGTGAACAAGAAGGAAAATATGCAAGAAGGTAGATTGACACTGCAGCCGCAACAATCGCCTCAAACACAAAATTAATTGTGAGGCTGGCACAGGACCAGGCAACGACTCATTCTGTTGCACATGGGGATGCTGAGTTGGAACCAATTCCAAGGCACTCAACAACAATAACATATGTGCTTCCTTGTAACTTTCCTCCATTTGTTTGTATTTTCCAATTTTCCTATAATAGTTGACAACTAGGAGACTTCAGGATTCCTGGAGGTGCATGGTTTAACACCTAGCTGCTAAGCTGAATCCCCTATCCATTCAACAGACAAAGATGTGGCTTTCATAAAGAGGGTCACCCTTTCCGAATATAATGAATGGGATAGCTTTATTCTGTCCTAGAGAGGCATTACGTGTCAGAACCCACTCTATGGCAGTAGGCCTTTATTAACTGACTTTGTATCTACCTTGACCTTGACAAAAGAAATGGAGATATAGAGGACTGTAAGAGCTGGGCTTTTAAATTTTGCTTTGTTTTTCTTAATTTTTATAGTTGGGTTATGGCATATCCAACTCTGTTGAAACTGACTTCAGCACCTTAAATACCAAAGTTACATTTATCTGTTTCTTCAAAAGAAAAATCTAATGGGTCATTAACCCGGGAAGGCATTAACTCAATTATTGATTTTAAATCTAGGCTAACTGTCAATACAAATATGGAGAAATTATAGTCACATTTCTGGCTTTCCATCAATTATTCCCACCTAAATACCTGCCACTACTGTCCAATACTAGTCAGATCAGCCCCATAAACTTAACTATTAAATCTATAATAAGCCCTTGACTCTACACAGTTCACTGCTACCTTTATTCTTTAAAAACGTATTAATTAGGAGTTAATACATATATCATATTCTATAGTTCAATCACATAAAGCAGTATTATACAATTGCTATCACAATCAGTTTCCAAACATTCTTTTCCTTCCTGGATTTCTTGACACCATCTCCCTTGCACCCTAACCCCCACCCCAACATACCCCCCTCCCCCAAACCCTTATTCTACTTGCTGTCTCTATAGGTTCATCAATCCTGGGTTTTATATACCAAAAAACATGAAACACAACTTCAAGAGGGTGACACCCAATGTCATAACACCTCTGAGATAAACCCTAATATGAACAAACAAAAATACACAGTGTTGAAAACCATATCAGGTCCAGTGTGCATGGGGGGAGGGGCAATCAACTGACAAGGTTTTAACTATGCAAGTCAGGTTTATCCCTTTAATTTTCTATACTTATCTCTCCAGTGTACTCTGTTTAGTACCCACTTTCCTCCTATCCCTCAATTATGGATAGAGGGAGCTCACCGGAGACTTATTTCATATGTAGTTCCCACAAACTTATCTTGGGCTCCCACTGTCATGCATAGCCTTCTGCAAACCGGATTCTTGCAATATATGCTCTGATACTATGATTTACAATCCTTCGGTGACTGATGATGGCGTGCTTCTTCCATGTGGACTTAGTTGACATCTCACGTGGATGGCTGCTTGTTTGGAGACAAGCCTTTAAGACCCCAGATGTTAGTTTATCTGATGGTTGGGCACCATCTAGTTTCTTTGCCACATTTTACTGCTAAATTTGTGTAATCACTCATAATACTTCCCTTCACAGAATTGCCTCTTTCATAATCATGGAAATGATTGTAGTTTCCTTCTTTGAATTGTCATTAATTTGCTTCACCACTTGCTCACTTGATTCCAACCCTCCACCGAACTCACTCAAAATGAAACCTCACTGCCATGGAGTCGAGGCCGACTCATAGCGACCCTGTAGGTCAGGGGAGAAGGACCCCTGTGAGTTTCCAAGACTGTAGCAGAAAGCACCTTTCTCCTATGGAGTGCCTGGTGGTTTCAAACTACTGACATTTCTCAGTGCAGCCTAACGAGTAACCACTATGCCACCAGGATTCCTTGCCTTGACCAAGGCACTGCCCTTTTCTCTCCTTTTACAGCAAGAGGCCTCAAATGATTTCAGCTCCAGCAGGAGCAGCACTTGGCCACCCTCTAATTTCGACTCCTTTTAAATTATTTATTTTTTAAATGAAAAGATCATTTTATTGGGGGTTCTTACAACTCTTATAACAATGTATACATCAATTGTATTAAGCATATTAGTACATATGTTGCCATAATTCTTTTCTAGACATTTACTTTCTACCAAGCCCTTGGTATCAGCTCCCCACTCACCCTTGTGATCCCTTGATAAATTATTATTATTTTCCTATCTTACACTGACTGCTGTCTCCCTTCCCCCATGGTTTCTGTTGTTCGTCCTCCTGGAGGGGTGTGTATGGTTATGTGTTAAACATGCGGCCATCTAGCAGAGAATCAACAAGCCCACATGGAGGAAGCACACCAGCTGTTGTGATCATGAGGTGTCGTTGGGACCAGGTAACAGGCATCAGAAGACTCATAACAAACAAACAAAACACCATATTGTTGAAAACAAGGGGAGTCAGAGCAGAGACCCAAAGCCCATCTGTAGACAATGGGACATCCTCCCACAGGGGGGTCATGGGAAGGGATGAGCCAACCAGGGCACAGTAAAGCACTGATGAAACACACAATATTCTTTTGGCTCCTTGAAGATTCCTCACCCTCACTACCATGACCCCAGCGCTGCCTCTCACTGCGGACTAGACTGGAGCATGTGCACAGGCACAGAGAAGAGAGAAGCGCTCACGATACACGGAACCCAGGAGCAGGAATGGGAATAGTGACATCAGACGGGTAAGGGGAAGGTGGAGGGAGGACGGGAGGAAGGGGAAGCTGATCGCAAGGATTGACTTCATCTTCTATCTGGCATCAGTTGCCAAGATGCCCCAAACGGGCTTTCCTCCAAGGTTGTCAACAATCCTCAACTTGAGCCGTGGTAGCACACATCTCAGACATCTTCTATATGGTTTACACTCTCTCCTTTTGGAACTGGTCCTCTATTCATGTCTCGTGACGCCGGCCTTTCCAAGTTCTCCTGCCCCTCTCATGTCACTCCTCAGTACTTTTCTGCTCTCCTCCCTTGCCCAGCACACAGAAACGCCAGCGTTTCTTCAGGCTTGTTCTGGGCACTTGCCTGTCTCTTTACTGCCTCCTCAGCCATCGGGTCAATTCTCAGGACTGTGTGTAGGATCTATAGATAAACAACAAATACTTATCTCGAGGCCACTTTTCTCCTCTGTGGTTCCAGACTCCAGAGTCAATGGCTTGCATGCCATCTCTGATGTGAAAAGTGACAGGGTCACTGGTCAAGAGACTCCAGGCATGGGGACAGCCTGTCTGCAGTTCATGAATGAATTCCTGAGGTAAGGCATGTTGCTACTCTTAAGACTTCCTGTTTTCGAAGCATTATTAATGTACTGCATCACTATTTTTTTTTACCCCAATGTCTTTTCCTGCAAGGGTGCCTTTGTATCTTCATTTAAATTCATACCTTCCACCATCTTTTCAAAAAGTTCTAAGACTTCCCTCCCTGAGAGTTGCTTTGAATGATGTTTCCATCATCTCTGATGCTGCTGATGAGCAAACACAGTCTTCAGGTTACAGAGTGGGGGTGGTGGTGGGGTCTCACTTTCTTGCTCTCTACAATTCTTATGCTGGCTACTTGGTCCAAGAACTTGGGGGTGTTTCTCCCCAGGTTCCGCTGGTCCGTGGGGTGGTAGAGAGTGCTGGGGATCTTGAGACAGAGGCAGAGGCATAGCAAGGCAGCTGGGAAGTGTTGGGCTGATCACCGAGCGTTGTAGGCTTGGCTTGTTTTGCTCCATCCTTCCTTGAAAACTGCCGTCTAAAGACCGTGATGCTCTGCAAGGTGCAAGTACAAGGCTCAGAGACAGGGGACTGAGACCCCAAGCTCCACCATGGATTCATCTTCCTGGTTCTATCATGTACATCACCAGCGGGGCCTGCCCGACCGCTCCAGGAGGGGCCAGCACCAACACATTTGAAAACTCTTGATGTTGTATATTTTTGTCCAGAGAATTTATAGGTAGTAAAACCAATCTATTAGATTAAAATGTGCATATAATGGTTCATAAGAACAAACATACAGCTCCTTGCATCAAGTATGAGACATTATTATTTTTCTTTTATTATGTCATGTAGGGACCACTGAAACCAACCAGCTGCCATGCAGCAGACAGATGCTATTCAGCCTCCGTGATACAAAGAGCCTTGAGAAGACCGTGGGGCACATAGGGTCCTGTTGAGCCAGAAGCGACTCTAGGGCAGCTGGTCTGCTTATGTTAAAGATGCTTTCATGGGTCTGGAGTGCTGTTGTGTTTTTTTAAGTGTGTACGTGTATGTGTGTGTGTAGAAAGGTACACTACATACTAATACAAATATGTGAGTGATTGACATTAGAGACAAGCCATACCTAGCTGTCCGGAGTTATGGACAAATTCGACCCCAGGACAAATTTAGGAATGGAACTGGTTCTTAGCCTAGAGTCTGCCTTTATTTAATATGGTATCCACCTATCTTCTAATCACACAACATCCTGTTCCACAAAATATATTCTGGACATACAGCGGTTCATCAGTGTGATTCATCGCACTGCATCCATTTCATACACATAGGGAGTTGGAAATAACTTGATGGCAACTAACAGCAGCATATCCTGCTATACTGTTTTAGTACAAATGTTTTATTTGGAATCACCGATATTAGGGGGAAAAAAACCTTCATTTCCCCAAAGCACTGGCTTTACCAACTATGCTTTCTATGGACAAAAATATACAATGTCAGGAGCTTTCAGATGTGGTGACATGGGTATGGTTCCCAGGTCATTTCTGTTTAAAGTTCAAAAGGTTACTTGAAGGTCAACAGGGGTTACTTTTGAGGAGGAATAGAGAAGGCAGCACAAGCAAATTGGAGAAACACAGAGCATTACAACTGTGCATGTGCTATTTTATAAAAATTTTAAAATGTGGTTGTAGAGTTATTTCTGATTCATGGCATCCTTGTGTTACAGAGTAGAACTGCTCCATAGGGTTGCCATTGCTTCCATTTTCATAAAAGCAACTTTCTAGGTGCCTCTTCATAAAGAGGAGGAGTGGAGCATGCCTTTTGGACCCAGGGTTCCTGCACTGAGATCCTCCTACACCTATGAAGAGAGAGAAGTGGAATTAGCTACCATTACTAGTAGGTCTTTAGGACTGCACTGCAATCTTTTCACTAGTACTGGGGCCCAAACCATTTGCACCATTCAGGGGCTATGCCATTTAAAACTACCTCAGGTACATAAGTCCACATGCTAAGTTTTCACAAATGTAGGTATGTACAGGTAGGTACACATTGTGCCCTATAGATTTTGGTATGTTTGAACTATTTCAAGAGCTAAAAAGAGAAAGGAATAACGCAGAGTGTAGAAGTTTAGTATATAAATTCACACACGTTCAGTCGTAAATTCGGCCTTTGGGCTACAGGCTTGCGTTCATTCCACTACATGCTGTGCTTGATTGCTTCTCCAGAGGCCAACTTGTGTACTTTACGGGGATCTACTTGGAGATGACACGTCTCCTTTTTTCATGTTTCTACTTGAAGCAAGGCAGGGTATATACTGACTAAATTAAAGACAATACTTTCTAGAATTACATTTCAGGGCTGTGTCTTGGTTTCCTGACTAGTTGAGAGGTGAAAGAAGGTTTCCCCTACCCCACCCCAACCAATGCATGCCTATGGGATTCTGAAAATAGCAATTTACCACAAAATTACTTAGCAGCCTGACAATGGTGTCTCTTAACAAGAGTAGATATTGGATTTCTTGTCAGCTAGCCAGATTCTCTTCTGTTCAAATAGGTTCAGTTTTGTTTTCTCTGGGCTGAGCTTCAGCCAGTTGGATTTGATCCAAGAACCTACTTGGATTACATCTTTGAGGTGTGGGGACCTGTTTTCTTGGGTTCCTCTAAAGATGGATGATCATGAGGGGTACAGTCCCATGGCTGTTCCAAAGTCCACGGTGTTCCTGATAGCCCTCAAAGACCACTTTGATAATCTCAGTAGAAAAACTGACAGAATGTCCAGGACATTCAAGAGAGAAACGTTTGCCTATCATTGCTAGTGGGTCTTTTGGATTGGAATGCAATTTTTTTAATTCATTGCCAAATGTCATAAGTCACTCCCTTTAGTCTGCCCAAAAATACTGATAATTGATAGCAATGACTTTCTTATTATTACACATAATATCCAAAGAAAAAAATAATAAATGATAGGGTTCAATAGATTGCCCAGCTATTAATCCTACTTAACATCTTTAAATATAAACTTAAAACCAGGGGATGAGCTTCAGTATGGACAAACAACACTAGAGTACATTTGTTAAACAGCTACCTGACCAGCTCACTGGAAGAGATCCAAATTTGTATCCATTCCAAAGAAAGGCAGAAATTATAAACAGTGTTGTCAATATCACCTATAAGCAAAATGTTGATGAAGTTAATTAAAAAACAGTTTCAGCATCTACAGAGAGCTGCGAAACATGCAAGGGAACATAGAACAAAGGAGATCATCGCTGATGTCCGCTAGATCTTGTTTGAAAGCAGAGAACACCGAAAAGATATTTCCTTGTGTTTTATTAACTATGCAGAAGCATTTGACTGTGTGGATTATAACAAACATTGGTTATCATTTAGAAGAATAGTAATCCTAAAACACTTAATAATGCTTGTGTTAATTGGGGTCTCTAGAGCAGCAAAACCAGTAATACTTGTAGGTGCTGTATATATAAAGAGATTTATATCAAGATATGGATCACACAGTTGTAGAAATAGGTAAGTGTCCTACAAAAAGGGAAGCAGACATGGAAGGGGACACACACATACACGACAACATAAAACGATTTATCTATAAACCAGGAAATGCCAAAACACCCAGGGGTACCAGAAATGGAAAGGGACAAGGATGAGTGAACAGAGTAAACAGAGAAGTCAAATTTAGCCCTACTGATGCCTGTTTGGTATCTGCCAATGTTTGATGCTATCCGTAAGGCCCTCGAGGAGATGGACGGAGGGACAGTATGGCTGCAACAATGGTTTTAAACATAGGACTACTTGTGAGGATGGTGCAGGACTGGGCAGGGTTTTGCTCTGTTGTGCATAAGGTCATTATGGGTCAGAACGAACTCAAATGGCGCCTAATAACAACGACAGCAACAAAGTTGTCAGTGGCTGAGTCCTCTGAAGTGCACACCCGATTCCTTCTTCCATTGTGAGTAAGGTTCCTATGACTCAAAACCACTGGAGGGCCCCTCATGACGACGATGCTGGAGGTTAGACTTTGAGCATACAGAACTGGAGGACAACAACTTCTGCTCTCCCAAGGCACTTACCTTGGTGTATATTGTTCTGGCAACTCTAGGAAACTCACTGCCACTGCATCAATTCTGACTCATAGGAAACTAAGACAATAATATTTCCAGTGAAGAATTACAAGATCACTGGCAGCTGAGTTTCACTTGAAAGAACGTTCAAGAAGGAACTTTCTTTTTTTGGTAGAAAATTATGAAGCATGTTAATTAGAAATTGACTGTTGTAATTCTGTTTCATTAGCCCTAGATATATTTCACTGGAGGTGGATGAAGCTTAGAGAATGCACTAAAAGATCGATCGCAATATCACTTGTGAATAAATGGTAGTGGGAGAGGGAGTACGTAAGTCCACGTTAAAAAGGAAGTAAGTAAGATAAATATGTGTTGTCTCTCACTCTGGGCCAGTCTGCATTAGGTCTGAGTAACTCAAAACTCACTGCCATGAGTTGAAAATGAACCATGTAGTCCCTGACCTCCAGAGCTTACAGTCTGGAGAAAAAACAAAAATGGACCAAAGCTCTCCCCAGACCACGCAGGAGCATACTAAGAGGGAAAGAGAGTGACAGAGTGTACTGCATCCTGGCCCACCAAGCCCCAAGGACTATACTCCTGCTCAGAGCAAGTAAGGCACAAAGAGGATCGAAGGGCCAGCCCCACCACGAGACAGGACATCCCCTTACTGACCCACAGTACGACAGTGGACAGCACTGAAGACACAGCGTGCCTGGTCTGACACCGCACCACCACCCCCCAACACACACACACAGGGGCAAAACAACCAAGGGAGTGCAACAGAGTAGCAAGGGGAGCAAAGCAACGAAGTACCCAAGGAGTCCTGAAAATAGACTTCAGACTCTGAGGGCAGGGCTTGGCACCTCATCAGATGATCAGAAAACATACATAAGGGTCAGCAGAGAGACATGGAACTATTTATAGTCCCCCCCCCCTTTCTCTCTTCTTTTTTCTCATGACTATCTACATAAGATAGCCATGATAAGAAATTCTGAGGAGAAAACAACAGGACAGACGGTTCCGGAGGAGAGTGTGGGGGGAGTAGGGAAAAGGGAGGCGAGGTGCCAACAAGCCCAGGGACAAGGGAACAAGAAATCTAAAACTGATGGTGAGGAGGGTATAGAATGCCTGGTGGGGTTTGATCGAGTGCAATGTAGCCGAGAGGAAGTAGACTGCCGAATAAAGGTGGAACTTGATAGTGGGACAGGGAGAAAGTAAAAAAAAAAAACAGAGGAAAGAACCAGGAGGCAAAAGACCTTTATATAGGTATAAATATAGGCATGTATATATGTAAATATATTAATACATAATGATAGGGATATAGGTCTATGTACATATACATGTTAAGTATTAAGTATAAGTTATATGTTAAGTATTAAGATAGCAGATGGACATTGAGCCTCTACTCAAGTCCTCCTTCAATGCACGAACACTTTGTTCTAATGACCTGGCATTCTGTGATGCTCACCTTCCCTACACAATCACTTAAGTCAAAATGGGTGCATAAGCAAATGTGGTGGAGAAAGCTAATGGTGCCTGGCTATTAGAAGATACAGTGTTTGGAGTCTTAAAGGGTTGAAGTTACACAAGCAGCCATTCAGCAGGGAAGCAAGAAAACCCACATAGAAGAAGCACACCAGTCTGTGTGATCATGTGGTGTTGACAGGATCAGTTTTCAGAAGACTCTAAACAAATATACCCGTGCAAATGATGGGGGTCGGAGTGGAGACCCAAAGCCCATCTGTAGAAAATTGGACATCCCCTCACAGAAGAGTCACAAGGAAGGGACAAGCCAGCCAGTGTGCCGTATAGCACTGATGGAACACACAACATTCCTCTTGTTCTTTAATGCTCCACCCCCATCATAACCCCAGTTCTACCTTGCATATCCGGCTAGACCAGAGCATGTACACTGGTATAGATAAGAATTCTTGACACATGGAATCCAGGACAGATAAACCCCTCAGGAACAATAATGGGAGTAGTGATACCATAAGGGTAGGGGGAAAGCTGGGGGAGAAGGAGGAGAATGTGGGAACCGATTATAATGACTGACGTATAACATCTCCCCCGCCCCCTCCCCAGGGATGAAAAACAGAAATGTGGGTGAAGGGAGATAGCAGATATTGTAAAATATGAAACTAATACTTTATAATTTATCAAGGGTTCAATAGAGTGGGAGGATGGGAGAAGGAGGGAAAAATGAGGAGCTGATACCCAGGGTTCAAGCAGAAAGAAAATGTTTTGAAAATGATGATGGCAACATATGTACATAAGTGCTTGATACAATTGATGTATGGATTGTTATAAGAGCTGAAAGAGCACCCAATAAAATGATTTATTAAAAAAAGTGACCAAAATAGATAAACAAATATGAAAGGAGAGTATATTCTATAGAGAAAACAAGGCAAGATCTTGTGAGGCAGTGCTGAGGGCTACTGCCTGAAAGGCTCACTGAGGTGACATTTGTGTGGGATTGAACTTACAGGAGGGACCAGCCCTGTAATGAGTCTGGGAACAGTGTTCCAAGAAGGCCCAGCTGGTGCAGAACCTCACAGGAAGACATGAGTTGATCCAAAGAGGTTAGAAAGTGATCAATGTGGCCGGAGTGAGCTGTGGAGGGAAATGGATGAGAGGCAGAAATGAAGGCCTATGCCCCAGGGCCTGGGGGGCTAGAGAAGTTACCTCCTGCATTATGACGCCGCACCCCAAAACTGATTCACAACAGCACATCTTAATGATCTGCCCCTTTCTGTGGACCTAAGAATGTGAGCATAATTTAGCTAGTGGCTCTGTCCCAATTCTTGACTGAGGAGAATCCATTTCCTACTCACTTCTGTGTTATGAGTAGGACAGTTGTATGAGCTGTTGATTAAGTGCTTCCATTTCTCTCCATGTTGATAAAGGCCTTCCTTCAGATTTTTGTCTTGTAGGCCTCTGCATAGGGCTGGCTGCTTCCCATGGGGAGAGGAGCCAGCCAGCCAGCCAGCAAGACAACGATGACAGAGAGAACCAAGAGACCCTGCCACACGTGGGGTCACTATGAAATGAAGTTAACTTGATCACACCCAACAACAAGGACAGCACTCTTTAGAAGCAAGTCCCTGAGTCCAGTTCACACGCAGGAGAGAGGATCACACAGAATGTGGGGACCAGGTGGTAGGATTCTTGGAAGCCGTTGTGCAGGGGGCCCACCACCTAGTCCACGATGAGGCACTGGGTCAGATTCTAATTATGATAGAAGTTATTGGAGGGTTTTAGGTAAGAGGGCTTTGAGAAATGATGTCCCTTTAAGTATAACCCACTCCTGGTACAGGCTGGGAGATGAGGCCAAGCATGGAAGTGATGCTCCCATGATGATACCACCAGAACCCAGCCCTGCTCTAAGATGTCCTCCATCCTGCTTCCCACCTCTGCTGAAAATTCCTCCATCTCTGAGTTTGTGCATTAGCAATATGTGACACTAGCCCATGGGCTCTCTAGATATTATCTCACCCATGGAGTCTACAGGTATTATCTTATCTGCAGAAGTCCCTAGAGGTAGGGGTTAGAATTATCCCCAAGTGTGGGTGGGGAGAATGAGGCGGCTCTGAGAAGCCCAAGACTTGCCCAGGTCAAAAACTGGTAAAAAGGGACGAGTTATGGCTGAAGCCAGCTTTGTTTGCTCACAGCTGGGGCTCTTGGCCACACCCAGGTCTTCCCCAAGTTCTGATAAAGGGCTGTGTTTAGACTTGGACTTTAGGGAAGGATGGTCAGGAGGTCACAGGTTGAGTCAATCTACTTCCTCCCAAATCCTTCTGCAACACTCAAGATATTGATATTTCTACCTGTGGTCTGTGGATTGGCAGGGGTTAGATGGTGCATGCCCCAGGCCAGTCTAGTAATATGACATAAAATGGATTCTTGCTCTTGGGGCCTCTCAGGTATTTATGCAAATCTTAATCAATATATGTCAAAGATAAAAATTCCTCTACCATAAAAACAAAACAAAAGAAACATTTATTGAACTATTATTGAAACATTTATTGAGCAAGGACATATACACTATATCCTTGCTACACAGAAAAGGTCAAGTCCTAGAATGGGTGCATCCTATGTGATACATAGCATGGCCTGAGACAAGTATTTCTTTTCCTCTCTTTCTTATCTTATTACTCCTTTTTCAGCGAAAGGGAGCCAGGTGGCAAAGGTTAAGTGCTCAACTGCTATCTGAAAGGTCAGGGTTTGGGATCTACCAGCTGCTTTGCCCTCTTTGTGACTGTTATAAAACCGCTGGAAGATTTAAAGACTTAAAAAAAGACTTGCCGGCTACTTGCATTAGGCAGGTATGAAAGGCAAGAATGATTAAGGGTTGGCTCTCATGGAGAAACAGCTCAATCACAATATCCAAGGGAGGGAGTAGTCTGATCCAGATAAGCCCAGGGTTCTGATTTGGTGGTCCCTGATCCCAAGTTCTATGAGTCCTGGTGATGCCTGTATTAGATTGGACAAGTGGAAGACTCCTGTTTCAAAGACCTGCAATAAGAAATTTTATAGTCAATTTCTTTCTCAAGACTTTTCCTGGATGGAGGGTTCTGATAGGAACTGAGCTATCTGTGAGGGCTAAGATTCAGACATGAGGAAGTACAAAGGGTGAGGGTTTAATTCCCACACAGCCCCTCTACAGAAGAAAGGCCTGTTGAAGTACTTCTATAAAGATTACAGGCAAGAAAACCCTACAGAGTGGTTCCATTCTGCAGCCATGAGTTGGAATTGACTCAATGGTAATCAGTTATGTTTAGCTTAAATTAGCTTGGTATAAAGATTCAATGGCAATGGATATGTTACGCATAAGTAAGCTGGAGTCTGGATATATATATATATATATATATATATGTATATGTATATATACACACTTACATTTGAAAGGAGATGAGAGAATGTGAATTCTGGGATTTTGACTTGCAGGACAATGAAGGGAGTGGAAACCTCAACTCCTAATCTTGTCAACATGTCTGATGAGTTTACTGTTTTTTCAAATTTTATTATAACATTACAATAGTAAGACAGAATGTCAAAATATTATATATTTTAAAATACCTTTACATATTTAAAACATAAATGTATGAAATGATGTGAACAAATTTGGCACCATTAGGTGGCAATGTTGGATTACAATGATAATCTTGGAGAAGAAACCTCAAAGTCAAAGCAGCCTGAAGTTGTACATTTTTGTTCAGAAATAACAGATAGTAAAATCAGTGATTTCTGGAAAGAAAAGATTTCTTTTGTACTATAGATTTTTCCAAAGGCGTTAGTGCAACAAAATATGCTGCTGCTGTTAGCTGCTGTCAAGTCAACTTCTACTGTGGTAGGTTGGGTTTTCTAGAGAAGTCAAACTACTGATGCTCGCTCTGTGTTTGTACATAGAAAGAGATTTCTATTTCAAAAAATGGCTCATACAAGTGTAGAAATAGGTAAGTCAAATCCAGTGCAAGTCAGACTTCTCCTGACTTGTGGAATCTGATGAGCAGGAATCAAAATGACAAAGCAGAGACAGTGGAAGCAGAGGCTGGTGGATGCAGAGCTCTGAAGTTGGCTGAATGAATCCACATCTGTTGATGGCTCTGGGATTGGTAGACATCATGGCAGACAACACAACAGATCAAGGAACCAGACCAGGATGATGAGACAGAGAAAGCAGGGGACACAGACTGGTATATACCGAGGTCCAAAGTCAGCCAAATGAATCTATTGTTAGTAATCCACTGATGGCAGGTGACACACCAGGGGATTGAGAAACCAGTTGCAAGATCCAGCCGCAGTAGAAGGTAGAGGGCCAAAGAGAATTCAACTCTTCTCTTACACTGTCTCTCTTACACAAAAAGGGTTGTGACATCATGGAGGTGTCATCAGGCTTCAATGCAATTGATAGGTTAAGCTCCACATTTACTCTAGTTGACATAATATGGGCAGGGGTTAGATTTTCTATCCTACTTGGCCTGAAAGAGAGCCAATCCATGAACAGAGAAGTGCTAGGAGTAGAGTGCAACCTTTGGTCCCAGAGTCTCTGCACTGAGGACCTCCTTGATCTATGTAGAAAGAGAGCTGTAACATTAGAGATGGTGGAAATCAGTGCAAGCATGGCAGAGAGCCAGCAGCAGCCACACTAGGATACTTGCAAGAGATGGCACAATGGGCTTCCCAGTTTGCAGTGTGCAAACCAATGCAGCAAGATAGTCCAGAACCTCTGGACAGGAGGCTTGCTAGCAGCAGGAGGTGCTTTGGGCCTGTGGTGCAACTAAAGTCCACAACACATGAAGCAAGAGAACTAAGCATCTGCAGGCTGAGGCTTAATGGGAGAGTGGGGTGCCTCCATGCACTCAGTGCAGAGTTAAAACGCTTTGCAACACTCCACGGAGTTGGAAAGAGACCAGGCCTGATCCAGGTAAGGCCGGGAGAGGGCACTGTCCTCAAGTGACTGAGAAGAACCCTGCACACCTCAGAGGAGCTGAGAGGGCTTTTGCCTACAGGCTTCCTGAGCTTGATCCCAAGTTGTGGTTTGTTGATCTTGATTCTGAGTCATAACTGATTCGCTCCCAAATGAACTCCCTAAGTGTATGATCTGTAAGTTCTGTGTGACCGCTGCAGTGAATACTTGAATCCAAAAGAGAAGTAAAGAATGTGCTAGCAGGAGTGGCTGGTGTCAGATTGATTTAAAGGTTAGAGAGAAGAGGTGTGTCTGATGCTTATCTCATAGCAACCTTAGACTGATGCTGTTGAGCCTGTTTCTCCTCATTCATGAAGTTAGATGAGGTCATGTTACCACATAGTCTAGGTCTCTGTCTGCTGTTAAGTCAAAATACTCTGCGACAAATATGCAACCTTTGGCAAGGAGAAAGACCGCTTATTTTTGAGATAGATCCTGCAATGGAGGCAGTGAGTTGCTCCTCTCAATGCCTCCTAGACCAAAGAAGGAGAGGATTTTTATACAATGGAAAAGGAGAGGTCTGGAAAAGGAACATTAATAATCATGTAACTAAGTTATGGGGTATTGGTTAATAAACATCATGTCTCATTCCTTGTGCTGTGTTCTGCTCTGGTCGCTAGTGGTCATTGTGCTTCGGGTTTGACAGCATAATTTAACAATTAATCTCGCTTTTTCTTCTGGACTCAAAACAACCGTGTCAGTCTAGTTATTCTTTAACAAGCATCCCTGTTCTCTAGTCTAAAATCAAAAGCTATTCATTTGTTTCAACTCTTACTGCTAAGGAAAGTAAAACAAGTCATACTAAGATTACCAAATTCATATCAACTCTTAATCCACTCCTCACTTATTTCCCCATCATTTAAATGATTTCAATAAGAGGTACCTTAATCTTTGACTTCTAAAATGAAACAACAAAATAAAATCAAACAAAGGCATGCTAATGTGTGATCAATTCAAACGATAAAGACAAGCAGAAATTAAAGAGGTTCCAGCAGCTCACTGTGTCTCCGTGTTGCTTCAGTCAGATGAACCCAGACCATTTTAGCAGTTGAGTATGTAACCAGTTTAAAATGAAAATAACACCATACGCCTGTCAGTTGTTACCCAGTGGTGGTTTGCATGTTGCTGGAAGCGATGTCATTGGCTATTTCAAATCTAGCATGGTGAGCCGATTTCAATGCAGTTTCCAGACTAAGACGTACTAGGAAGAAAGATCTGGTGACTGACTTCTGGAAATGATCTACTACAAACCTTTGGATCACAACAGAACATTGTCTAACTGGCTTGCTTAGGAAGGTTATTGTGTTGGGTGAAGTAGAAGGTCAGCAGGGAGAAAGAGACTTGTCAGTGAGATGGACAGGCCCAGTAGCCACCACGATGAACTCAACATGCTCAAAAATCTGGCCAGGCAACAGTCCATTCTGTTGTGCATAGGATGGCATGAGCAGGAGTTGATGCTAAGGCAGCTAACAAATAACAATAAGAAAATGAACACTTTGTTCTAATAAGCTGGCATTCCATGATGTTCACCTTCCCAACATGATTGCTGAAGACAAAATGGGTGCATAGCAAATGTAGTGAAGAAAGCTGATGGTGCCCAGCTATCAAAAGATATGTAACGTCTGGGGTCTTAAAGGCTTGAAGGTAAACAAGCAGCCATCTAGCTGAGAAGTAACAAAGTCCACATGGAAGGAGCACACCAGCCTGTGTGATCATGAGGTGTCGATGGGATCAGGCATCAGGCATCAAAGACCCAGAACAAAAAATCATATCAATGTGAATGAGGAGGACAGAGTAGAGACCCAAAGCTCATCTGTAGACAATTGGACACCCCCTTACAAAAGGGTCACAAGGAAGAGATGAGCCAGTCAAGGTGCAGTATAGCACTGATGAAATATACAACTTTCCTCTAGTTCTTAAATGCTCCTCCCCACCCCACTATCATGACCCCAATTCTACAATCCTTACAAATCCGGCTAGACCAGAGACTGTACACAGGTACTGGTAAGAGCTGGAAACACAGGGAATCCAGGACAGATAATCCCCTCCGGACCAATAATGAGAGTAGCCATACCAGGAGGGTAAGGGGAAAGTGGAAGGAGAAAGGAAAAACCGATCACAAGGATCTACATATAACCCCCTCCCTGGGGTACAGACAACAGAAAAGTGGGTGGAGGGAGACATCGGTCAGTGTAAGATATAAAAAAATAATAATTTACAAATTATCAAGGGTTTATGAGGGAGGGAGAGTAGGGGAGGGAGGGGGAAATGAGCTGATAGCAAGGGCTCAAGTAGAAAAATATTTTGAAAATGATGGCAACAAATGTAAAAATGTGCTTGAGACAATGGATGTATGTGTTTTGAAAAGAGCTGTGTGAGGCCCCAAGAAAATGATTAATTAAAAACATTTTTAAAAGAAGATAAGCCATGAAAAAAGAAAATGAATTCATGATGAAGTAAAAATGTGAATGTAAATGTGGTCAAATAAACTGAAGCATTTGAATATTTCTTAATTTCAGGAAGTTCACTACGAGAAAATTAACACAATCAACTTTTGCCACAGTATAGTTTTAGAGGTGACAAAAATAATGTGGCAAATCACACATATTGAAACTCGATTAAAAATGTTAAAGTTAGCCACTGTTTTAAAAAGTTTGAAAATTATTGCTCTGATTTAACAATGTTGGCAGTAAGCCTGCTAGTACAATATCAATTTAGGTAATATTCTTCTTTCCGATGGCTGAATTGCATTATTGGATGGATTAGCTTATAGACTGCTCAGAATGTAAAATATCAAATATTAAGTTTATACATTCAAAAGAAAGAGTCTGATATTTGCTGACCTAGCTTGCCCCAAGATGTAGAAAGAAAAGTGAGAAATCACAGGGAAAGGGGTCAGTGAGCACTGAAAACGCTAAAAGACCTTGTAAGCCATTGCGTTCACGCTTCCTCCTTGTATACATTTATTTTAGATTAAAGTTGATGAGGTTATGGAGCAACAGGACCACTTAGAGTGAAGAATCTTTACCACGCCTGTAGAGTAATAGGTAACCCTGAAGCAGGTCTGCCCTAAAGTCCACTCATTTCATTCTTAGGCAGAGTCACTACAGAAAATCTACCACATAAGATTGTTCCTCAACAACTTTGTGACCTTCCTGTGGCGTAACCTTTTCTTTCCTATGGTAGATAACTAACTGCAAGGTTGACGCTTCAAACCCACTAATCATTGGAGAAAGAGGCTGTATGCAACGACAAAGTTTTATAGGCTAAGAAACTGTACCAAGCATCAATATACATCAACATCTACTTGATAGCAGTGGGTTTGGTTTGGGGCTTATCTCTGCTTGCTTGCCGATTGGTTAATTTGCTCTTTATATCTCAATGTAGATTGATTTAAGACACAAGCTACACTGTTATACCCTCAACATAATAAAGAAACCTATTCCTTAATATGATTAGAAAGTATAAAGATAAGGGTTAACACCACATTTTTGGGGGGAACACAACTCAATTAATCACATTTACACAGTACGTAGTTTGTGTCAGTCATTGTCCCAAGTGGCCCCGCCCCCATGTGCTGGGGGATGAACAACGGAAATGTGGGTGAAGGGAGACAGCGGTTGGTGTAAGACATGAAAACAATAATTTATAATTTATCAAGGGGTCATGGGGAGGGGGAGGAAGAGAAGCTGATACCAAGAGCTCAGAACGAAAATGTTTAGAAAATGATGATGGCAACGTATGTACAAATATGCTTGACACAATATACGGAATGTTATAAGAGCTGTTAAGAACCCCCCAATAAAATGATTTTTAAAAAAAAGGTTCCCTTGTGCTCGTTGCTAAACAGATTAGGAAGTAGAGAAAAGCGCCATCCTCCTGGTACTAAATATTCTCTTAGTTATCAACGCTATCCCAGAAATATCGCAAGTGGATAGCTTTAACAGACAGAACTGTCTTCCCTCACATTTTAGGAGTTGAGAGTGTTACAGGCAGGAGGCTCAAAGTCTTAAGCCTCTCTACTCCTCGGTTCCTGTCCTGCTTGCAAGAAAGAGTTCAGGTGAGGGACAAAATCCAGACCAGGGTGAGAGAAAAGGGAGGAACAGACGGGTGAGTTTATTGAAGAGGCCTGGCAAAATGTAGAGCAGGACCTTCTATTCTGCTATTGGTGGACTCCCCACCATAGGCTGGCTTTCTTCTGCTACTGGCTGGCCTTCTTACGTGGACCGGTATGTACATCACAGCACCTGAGCACCCCAGATTTTATACTGTGCTCTTGTCTCAGACCCAAAACCCAAATAATCTATTCAGTCATTGTAGGGGGTAGTATGAACATCTTGTCTTTCTCCAGTCTTTTCACTATGTCTCTTCTCTTCCTTTGATAAGAAAATGTGTCTTATCTGCCCTTTACTTTCCTTTGTGCTGAAGATGTACTGAAACATGCCTCCACCCTGTGTTACAATTTCTGCCTGATTCCTGCCTGCTATCAGTACCTCTTTTCCCTTTGCCTACTTCTGTCCAGCAAACACGGGCACTGGTTCCAAGGGGGAGGCTCTTTCTATGGTAACGTCACACAACTGCCAAACCTCTGAGTCATAGCCAAGTGACACATCTTTCAAGGAAGGCACCATTTAGTCCATGACAATGCCTATGAAGTTAAAAGTTTTAAAACCACTTAAAAAAGACAGAGAGAGAGAGAGAATAGTACCAGACAGGAAGAGTGGGTGGAAAACAAAGGCTTTCAACTGTCTGTGCTATTCTATTTAACATTAAATCAAACACAAAAAAAAATCTGTTGCCTGTGAGCGATTCTCACTCATGCGCATCCAAGTGCTACAGAGTAGAACTGCTCCACAGGATTTTCATGGCTGTTACCGTTGCAGAAACTGTTCTCCAGCGTCATGGAGCCAGTGGGTGGGTTTGAGCTGCCAACATTAGGAACCGGAGCCGGAGCCAGGGTTGTAGCGAACACAAACCAATTGTACTATCCAGGGACATGCACAATTTAAAAGACCCTGAAGCAAGTAAGTCCAAATACTAAGGCTGAGAAAGTTAGATAAATATGTATATGTTGTCCTCTATAAATTTCTTTTCAATAGCAAAAAGAAAGGAAGAGAGAGATAGGAAAGAGAGAAATTCATATGGCTAGTTTATTGGCTCAGCTTTTAATTCACTTAGAAACTGTGCTGGCTTTCTACAGAAGCCAAGTTCAGTGCTTTATGGGGTTCTGCTTGGAGATATACCTATTGTCTGAAAGTTTTTACTTTAAGCAAGTGAGAGTGGATACTGAATAGATTCAAGACAATACCTACTCGAATTGAATTTTATGTCTGGGTCTTGGTTTCCTAACTAATCAGAGGTGAAAGGATGCATTTTTCAGGATTACATCCTTTGGGGATTCTGAAAATAGCAATTTACCACAAAATTACTCACCAGCCTAACAATGTCCCTTAAAGATTTGATATTGGATTTCCTGTCAGATAGCCAAATTCTTCTCTTTTCAATTAGGATCATTTTTGTTTTATCTGGACTGAGCTTTAGCCAGTTGGACTTGATCCAAGAAGCTACTTAAGTTTAGACTTCAGGGAGCAGGGAGCTGTTTCCTGGATTTGTCACAAAGATTCATGATCTTGAGGAGCACAGGTACTGTGGTGGCTCCAAAGTCCATGCGGTTTCATGGTCTCCCCTAGTGGCTTAATTGCTAATCTCAGTAGAAAGACGGAGGGAAGGATTGACAGACTGCTCAAGCCATTCAAGCGAGAAAAAAACGCCTATGGTCACCAGCAGGTCTTTAAGATTGGAATGCACATTTTTTTCATTCATTTAAAAATTTCATAAGTCACTCATTTCCTTAGTTTGAAGTAACCCAAACCCATCTCACTGCCATGGAGTCGCTTCCGATTCATGATCCTGAGGAGTTAAGATACTGACATTGACCCAATAGGACAGAGTAGAACTGCCCCGTAGATGCCTAAGACTAACTCTTCACAGAAGTAAACATTTGCATCTTTCTGCCACAGGTGGCTCTAAGCAGTTAGCAGCCTGACTTGTAACCCACGAGGCCACCAGGGTTCCTGGCTTAATTTGCCACGAATACTGGTAATTCATAGCTGTGCCTTACACATACTTCCATTGCTTCATTCAGGTATGATTTCACAATGCCTAGAGAGAACAAATTATGCGAAACTATCAAAGAAATACACTGACAATAAAATACCGTATATACTCATGTGTAAGCTAAGTTTTCCAGCACATTTTAATGCAGTTTTAGGTGCCTTGGCTGATATTAAGGTCGGCTTATACTTGAGTATATATAGTACTCTAAAACATCCCTTGATCGTAATCTTTTATATTTTTATATTTACAATAATTGGGAAATGGTAATTCATTAGTTAAAGGGAGACACGATTCCTGGGTGATGAAAATATGAGTTAACTTTTACTTAACTGAAATAATGGACAAGTTTTCTTGTTTTAGAAATTCCTTATTTAGAGTTTGATATTACAGTTCCCATGAATTTCTTGTTTAATACTCCTGATCTAATGTCATCTGTATCATTTACCTTGAGTAGGGGACTGTTTTCCTGGTCCTTGTTGTAAACCAGAAAGTTAAGTGCTTCTTTGCAGTACAAACAAAATAAGTCACACACAAATACAAAAATATGTAATATAGGTTAACTATGTGTTAGGCTGGATATGAATCTATATATATGCATATACATACATGTAAAAGAGTTAATTTAATCAAGAAAGTGGCCCATACTGTGGTAGAAGTGGTTTTTTGATGCAAACACTGGAAAAATAGGCACATCAGAATCATCCAGCAACAAGCCTGGAAAGGATCTGTAGAGGTGGGGCTCATTACTGTTGATCTCATCTGAGCGACACCTGATGAAAGGACGACAAATGAACTTCAACGAGACGTCGGGAAATTTATCACCGCTGTCAACTGATCACTCTCACAACCATCTCAGTTTTCTTCTAGCATGTTTTCTTTTTTCTTTTTGTGCTGCTGTTAGGTGCAGCTGTAAATGGCAATAGAGGTGGCCATATCTAGCCTCCTCGGGCTTCCCTATTACCCCAAGGCAGGAGTCAGGCATACCTCCACACACTATCCTTTACCTATTTTGACACCAATCATTCTTCCTATGCCACTCTGCCTCTATGTTGGGTTTAAGAATTCTTTGCAGTGGCCACACAGAACTCACCGATGATACTCCCAGTGACAGGGAGGTTTTCAGGGAAGTTAATAGGTTACCACAAGTCAGGATCAGCAAACAGTGAAGATAGTCATTGGTCTCCTCGGCCAGCATCAAAATCTCTCTCCAGGACTCAGCCTCTCAGCCACATGAGGCATTGGCCGTTGCCTTCATGGGCCATGAAGCCAGCCTGCCTACCACTTGGTCCTACAATTCCAAGAAGGTACCTCATAGTCTTAGCGCAGCTCCTAAGTCTCCTTGCCTCATTCTCTGAGGTATCTGGTCTCTGCAGCCTTCGCCACTTCAGAGACATCTTGGAGGATTTGCGTGCTGTTGTTGTCAGGTGCTGCTGAGTCCATTCCAACTCACAATGACCCCATGTACAACACAAGGGAACACTAGCTGGTCCTGCAGGGTCATCACCGTTGTTGGGTTTGAGCCCATCAGTGTAGCCACTGCATCAATCTGTGTTATAGAAGGTCTTTCTCTTTTTTGCTGTCCGGACACCAATGTATGATACTGTTAACGGCAAAGGTAGCAGTTTGAAACCACCAGCTGAGCCACGGGAGAAAAAACGGGGCTTTCTACTTCCATACAGAGTTACAAGCTCAGAAACTCACAGGGGCAGTACTACTCTGCTCTGTAGCATTGTTAAGAGCCAACAGCACCACAACAGCACTGAAATTCGTTTGGTTAGGTTTTGGTCTCTCCTTTAAATTTTTTTTTAAAATAAATCATTTTATTGGGGGCTCTTACAACAATCCATACATCAATTGTATCAAGCACTTTGTACTTATGTTGCCAACATTATTTTCAAAACATTTTCTTTCTACTTGAGCCTTTGTTATCAGCTCCTATTTTTTCCCTCCCTACCCACACTTCCACCCTTGTGAACTCATGACACATTCTTATTCTTTTCATATCTTACACCATCCGCTGTCTCCCTTTACTCACATTTCTGTTACTTGTCCCCCTTGGGGGAAGAGGGTGCTATACATCTATCATTGTGATCAGTTTCCCCTTTCTCCCTCTTCCCCCTACCCTTATGGTATCACTACTCCTATTATTGTTTCTGAGGGATTTATCTGTCCTAAATTCCATGTGTTGAGAGCTCTTATCTGTACCAGTGTACATGCTCTGGTCTAGCCGAATGTGGGGTCATGACAGTGGGTGGGGGAGGGGGTGGGGTGAAGGGAGGAAGCATTAAAGAACTAGAGGAATGTTGTTTCGTTGGTGCTATACTGCACCCCCGGCCGGCTCGTCCCTTCCTTGTGACCCTTCTGTGAAGGGATGTCCCATTATCTACAGATGGGCTTTGGGTCTCCACTCCAGCCCCCCTCATATGATTATTTGTTTTGGGTCTTCTGATGCCTGATATCTGATCCTATCAACACCTTGTGATCACACAGGCTACTGTCTTTCTTCCATGTGGGCTGTGTTGCTTCCCTGCTGGATGGCTGCTTGTTTAACTTCAAGCCTTTAAGACTCCAGACGTTATATCTTTTAATAGCCAGGCACCATTAGCTTTCTTCACATTAGCTTATACACCCATTTTGTCTTCAGTGATCATGTTGGGAAGGTGAGCATCACAGAATGTCGGCTTATTAGTACATAGTGTTCTTGCATTGAGGGAGGACTTGAGTAGAGGCCCAATGTCCGTCTGCTACCTTGATACTTAACATATAACTATATGAACATAGACCTATATCCATATCATTATATATTAATATATTTACATATACACATGCCTATACTCATACCTCTCTAAAAGTCTTTTTGCCTCCTAGTTACTTTCCTCTTGTCTCATGTGCAGCCGTTATGAAAATCAATTTGGTGATACCTAAAACAAACGGAAATTGAGCTAACATATGACCCGGCAATCTCCCTACTGGACATATACCTAGAAGAGGTAAGAAACAGACCATGGTCAGACGGCTGTGTTCCCTTTCGTCACGGCGCAGTGCACAACTGCAATGAGTTGCAAACAAGCTAAATTTCCATCAACAGATGAATGGATTAAAAAACCCTGGTACATACATACAATGGAGTACTACGCATCCCTAAAAAGCAGTGATGAAGGCATGAAGCACACTGTTGCATGGGAAGAGTTGGAGGAAATTATGCTAAGTGAAGCCAGCCAAGCACAAAAGGGCAAGTACAACATGAGTGCACTGAAGTAAGCTTAAAAAGCACAAGGGGCTCAGGGGAAATGAATACATTCCCAAGGCGAGGCCCAGGCACGCTGGCAGGGGTCAGACACAACCCAGAGAGGCATATGGCAGTCAACTAAAGAGGGGAAAAGAAAGAAAAGAGGATGTGGATAGCGGGGGAACAGGGCACTAACCCACAGGGACAAGGGGCGGCTACTGTTTATGTCTACACAGGAAAGGGAGAGAGGGACAAGATCTCAACCTGGTATGCCAATCCTTGAGGGCAACACACTAGCATGAAGCAGAAAACTAACAGAGAGGCCTGTGGGGCCAGCTCCAGTTCCAGCTATATCAACCCCCACCCCAGAAGATTGTACTATGAAGGACAGCACAGAAGATACAGCCCAGAGAGAGTGGTGGGTCTGCTGAGACCACAAGGGAACAAACTAAGAGGGAGCAGGGGAGGGAGAGGAAGGGAGGGAAGGAGAGAGAGAGAGAGAGAGAGAGATTGAGAGAGAGAGAGAACACTGCATCAGGGGCTGGCTCCATCACAAGAACGACATCCCCTCACTGACCCAGTGCGGCAGGGGACAGCACTGGAGACAGGGTGTAGGAATTGTGCCTGGTCTGATCCCCCCTATATACTGGGGTGAAACAGGAAGGGAGCAAAGCAATGGAATCCCCGAGGAATCTGGAAAACAGACTTCTGATGAGGGCAGGGCTTGGCACCTCATCAGACTGAATCAGGAAACGTGCATAGGGTCACCAGACAGACCTGGACCAATTTATAGCTGCCGCACCCCCTCCCACCCTTTTTTGCCTCTCTTCTTCTTCATGTTGATCTATATCAGATAGGCAAGATAAACAATCCCAAGGAGAAACAAAGGGACCAACAACCGTTGGGGGGTGGGGGTGGTCAGGAGAGAAGGGGAGTGGGGGAAAAGGGAGGGGGGAACAAACAAACTCAGGAACAAGAGATCTAAAATCAATGGTGAGGGTGTAAAACACCTGGTGGGACTTGATCAAGTGCAATGTACCCCAGAGGAATTATTGAGAGCCAAATGAAGGCCGAACATGAGTGTAGGCCTTTCACTATGTCCAAAGATTGTGCAACGAGGTCTTGCCATCCTTCTTCCAAGACGGACTTGTCTTTCTGGCAGTCCCTGGCACCTTCAATATTATTTTCCAGTACCACATTTCAAATGCATCCATAATTCTTTGGTCTTCCTTAGTCAATGTCTAATTTGCACATGCATATGAAACAATTAAAAATACCATGGTGTAGATCAAGTGGACCTTAGTCCTCAAATAAACGACCTTGCTTTTATACATTTTAAAGGGATTTAAAGTGCAGATTTACCCCAAGCAATTCGCCATTTGATTTCGTGACTTCCTACTTCCATGAGCATTGACTGTGGATCCAAGCAGGAGAAAGCTCCATCTCCCATGATGTTATCTACTGGTCCAATTAAAACTGTTGTGATTCTGTTTAGTTGAGCTGCAGTCCATACTGGAGGCTGTGATCCTTGATTTTCATGATCAAGTGTTTCAAGTGCTCCTCGCTTTTAGCAAGCAAAATTGTCATCTGTATGTCACAGGTTAATTAGCATTCCTCCAATCTGAATGCCACATTCTTCACCATAAAATCCAGTTTCTCTAATGTTATGCTCAGCATGCATTTCAATTAAGTATGGGGAAAGGGCACAACCCTAACACAAACCTTCCCTAATTTTAAACCATGCAATTGTCCCTTGTTCTGTTCACACAATGGCTGGCTCTTGCCTCTGGATCAATGTACAGGTTCTGCATGAGAATGGTGTACTGTTCTGGGAGCCTCATTCTTCTCAAGGCTATCTATAGTTGGTTATGGTTCACACAGCTGAATGCCTTAGCATAGTCACTAAAACACAATGAAACATCTTTATGGTATTCTCTACTTTCAACCAAGACCCAGCTGATGTCATTCATGATATGCCTTGTTCTGATCCTCTTCTGAATTGGCCTAAACCTCAGCAGCTCCCTCTCAACGCTGTATTGTTGCAACCTTTGTTGGATGATCTTCAGCAAAATTTTACTTGCATGTGATATTAATGATATTGTTCTATACTTTAAGCATGTGCTATGAATTATATTATTCCATAATAATTGAGCATTCTGCTAGGTCATCTTTCTTTGGAATAAGTAAAACTAAGGATCACCAAGTAGCTGTCTTCCAAATTTCCTGGCATAAACTAGTGAGTGCTTCCAGTGCTTCATCTGCTTGCTGAAACACTTCAATGGGTATTCCATCAATTCTTGGAGCCTTGTTTTTTGATAATGCCACCATCACAGCTTGGACTTCTTCCTTTAGCACCATTGGTTCTGGCTCATATGTTACTTCTTGAAATGGTTGAATGCCAACTAGTTCTTTTCGATGAGGTGACTCTGTATTCTTTCTATCTTCTTTTGGTGCTTCCAGTATCTTTCAATACTTTGCCCATAGAATCTTTCAAAATTGCAACTTGAGGCTTATTTTTTCTTGAGTTTTTTCCGTTTCATGTGCTGAGCATGCTCTTCCCTTTTGGGAAGATGTCCTCCCACAGCTTATCAGGTCTTCTGTAATTAGCACTAGAGTGCTCCTTAGTGGCAAGGAAGGAAAGACTTCATCTTATATACTTTGGACATATTGTCAGGAGAGACTAGTCTATGGAGAAGGACACCATGCTTTGTAAAGCGGAAGGACAGTAAAAAAGAGAAAGGCCCTCAATAAGATAGATTAACTCCATGGCTGCAACAATGGGCTAAGGTACAGGAATAGGGGTGGCGCAGGACTATGCAGTGTTTCATTCTGTTGTGTATAGGGTTGCTATGGGTCAGAACAGACTCAATGGCACCTAACTACAACATTTTAAAAGACAGCATGAGTGAGACTTTGTTTCAGAGACTTTTGATATGTTGTCAGGAGAGACTAATCCCTGGAGAAGGACACTGTTTGGTAGAGGGGTGTAAAATAATATTGAGACCAACTCTTTATCTTAAGTTACTAATGGGATCAAAGAGGGGTATGATCTACAATGAGAAGACTTATAGATAAAAGGTAGATGCAGTTGGAGAATGGAGGTTCCTGAAGCATAGACACTCCAGGGCCTCAACCTTTCTTAGAGACAGGCTTAAATACCTTTCCTGCATGTAGACTGTAACCCGTGACAAGGCTACACAATGGTACAGTTCATAGTTCTTTGAAGGTTTACAAAGATGCATGAACACATCAGTCAGGTATGCACAGACGAGAGGGGAGGATGAGGCTGGGAACACGAAGTAACTGATAAGTTTGCAGCCTGCTGCCTTCTGCAGCTTAGTCAGGGAACAAAAGGCAAGTGTCTATCTCAGGCAGAGACTGCTTCAGCAGTTCCCATGGCTTGGGCCACAAACTATGGAAAGTGGTGGCCCTGTTGTTTGCCTAAGAAGCAAACAACTTATGCCCCACAGAGGGGCAGCAAAAAAGAGGAAGATGGGCAAGATGGATTGACACAGTAGCTCCAACTATGGACTCAAGTGTAAGAACAATTATGAGGATGGCATAGTGTTTCGCTCTGCGGTACATAAGGTCTCTATGGGTCAGAACTGACAAGATGGCACCTAGCAGCAAGAACAATATCTGATAATGTTTTGAAGCTATGAATAAAGTTCTCAGCTGCTCCTTCCTCTAGTAGGCAGTTGATTCCTTCTTCTTAGTTTGTTCTTTGTCTGGCAGTTCTGCTGAAATCTATCTTCTTTGGGTGACCCTGTTTACTGTTCATATACCAGTGACATTATTTTCACCATCCCAGGAACACACAAGCCACCGCAGTAAAACACACTGACAAGACAACTGGGGGATGTTCAAGAGAGTACTTAAAAAAAGCAACAACAAAGTAACTACGGCTTTGAGTCATTTCTGACTCATAGCGATTCAGTAATGGTAGAACTGGCCTTGCGAGACTGCTAGCTAGCCTTGGGTTAGGCGCCGCCTGCCCCAATCCACTACACTACCAGGGCTTCTCTAGGATAGCACTTGCAGCCTCTCTGGAGGTCCTTGGCCTGGTGCTCTGCCGTCTGAATTCAGAAATCACAGAATCAGTGGCCCAACTGCAGTAGAAACTAACACAGGCCAAGGGTCTCACTCAGGGAAGCATTTACTTCAAGGCGAACTTTAGGTTCGGAAGGAGTTAACAGCTTGGTCTCTGCGGAGTGGAGATGACCCGGGGTGGTACCATGCAGAGATATTGATTTCACTTTTAGAAATATATGATAACTAGGAGGAGGAAAGTGTCTGTTTATTGAGACCTGGGGTTGGGATAAGTATGGGGTCCACCCTTCACTCTCTCTTAATTGGTCAGACTGGAGGTGTCATGGCGATGGTCTAAGGCACGGTAAACTCCCTGGCGCCTGTGGTGGTGGTTGTACTGTGCCTTGGAGTCGGTTCCGACCCATAGCGTCCTTATGCACAGCAGAATCAAACACTGCCCAGGACTGCCCCATCCTCACAATCGTTCCTATGTCATGGCACCAGTGTGCGTGATAATCGGTAACAAGGTTTCTTTAGGGCCTTTCCTTCCCCACCACGGATGCCCACAGTGGGGGAGACTTTTCTCACGGCAGAGTCCTCGGATTTGTACATTTTACTAGTTATTCAGCTGAGTTATTTTCCAGTTTCCCTGTCCCGTCCACCCCACCCCCACCCCCGCCTGCCCGTCCCCAACAGTACCTTTGGTTAGATTTATCTTCTATGTCCATTAGTAATTCAGAAGGGTATATTTCCTAATTGAGACACTTCCCTGCAATACTTCCCTAGATGTTGACCCGGAGTGTTTCCATTGTCAGCGATTTTTTTTTCTTTCTGTCAGCGAGAATCCTCGTGCACTTAAAGAGCTGAAGGCAAGGTTAAAGATGGCCGACAGCCGATTTCGATTTCTTGGGTAAAGTCTAGAAACCCAACTAGGATTGCGGAAGTCGCGGAGAAGCAGCTGTCCCCTCCAGCTCCAGCTGGCCAGCGCTGTACCTCCCCAACTTTGCGCCCTTCTGAAACCTGGCGTTGGCGCACCCCAGAGCACGGTGGGAGTTGTAGTTCCTAATGGTCCAGCACGGTCCGCGCACGCGCTCTGAGCCCACCTTCCCGAGCACACGCCTTCTTGCGCCGCGTCGTGTAAGGAAGCGGCCAGCGATGCCACGGCCATGTGGGCGGGGCATCGCAGGGCCGTGGGTGGGGGCTTCTGGGAATTGTAGTCCCTAGGGCGGGCACTGTCGGTAAGGAGACGTAGCTTGCTTGAGGTTCCGCTACCGCTGTTGGTTCCCGGCTGGAATCGCTGGGTCAGTTTGCTGCTCTCCCTCTCTTCGGGCATCTGAAGCTGAGGCGGTGCTTTCTTTCTCCTGGCCTCTCGCTCTCCGAGGCTGAGTGCTTTTTGCCCTGCGGTCCATTTTCCTTCTTAGTCTTTTCCCTCAGGGGTCCATCTCCAAGGCAGGGGTTCGCCCTCCTGCAGAGGCAGGCCCGCGACCTGCTCGACGCTGCCCCAGCCCTGCAGCGAGCGACCCTTCTCTCCCTGCTCTTCCGACCAGTCTCTCTCCCTGACTCTTAGCTCCCCTTCGCCATCCGCCACGTTCACACTCCTTCCACCCCACCCCCCTCCCTGTGTTTTCTTTCCCTTTGCAGGTATGGAAGCTTCCTGGCGCCAGGTGGCCGGCGGCCGAGGCCGAGCTCGAGGGCGGGCCACGGCGGCCCCCTCGTCCGGGAATGGAGTCCGTCTCCGTGGCGCCGGGGGAGGTCGAGAGAAGGAGCCGGCGGGCGCCGCTCGCCCCGGCCTCAGCGCCGGAGGGTCGCTGGCCGCTGCGGCTGCGGGTGGCCCGGCCCGGAACCGCCCCGCGGGGTCCGAGGCGCCGCAGACTTCCGTCGCCAGTGGTGAGCTTGGCTCCTGCCCGCCGCCGAGGGTCCCGTCCGGACTTCTCTGCCCTTGCCTTCGCTCATTCCCGCCTTTTCGCCTCCGCGAGGAGTTTATTTTGGCCCCCCCCACTTCACAAACCGTCCAGGCAGATTACCAACACCCACTTTTCCTCTTAGTTTGCACGGATTATTTGTTAGGTCTCTGTCCTGTGAGCGTTTTTCCCACTTTTTGTTTGCCCACCTGGATCAATAAGTTGCAAATTGTGCACCGGGATCTGTGTTGGGTAGGTTAACACAACGCTGTACATGGGAATTGTTTACAAAGAAAACAACTCATAGTTGTGGTTAACAAGTTTATTTATTTATTTTAATTATTATTAAATAACACCTTATGGCAACACCGTTGTTGGTGGTAGCAATTGGCTGGATTGAGTTTGAAAAAAATCCTATTTCGATTGGGCATCGGCATTCCGTTTCATGCTCCTTCCCATCAGCACCCCCTCCTGTTGCCGCCTTGTAAGCTTTGGGCTGTGGCACCTTCCCGTCTATGGATCCTAGTCATTAATTTTATGTCCTCTCACGGATGTATCCGGGGCTGCATCCATAAGATGCGACAATACCCACTCATCCCGAGTTTTAGCTGAGGCTGCCTGCGCTTACACACCTATTCTCAATTACCCATACAAATGGAGTGTTGCCCCGGGGGATGATGTCTGAATTCATTTTATTTTGTGCTTGGATTTACACACACACACACACACACACACACACGAATATATATTTTTGGAAGGGAGCGCCATTGAGCTTTGGGCTGTTTCTGTTTTTTCCTGGTTGGTGGTATCCTCTTAGCTTGCAGTCCCTGAGTGGTGGTGGTGGTGGTGTTAAGGGGTACAATTTGAAGACCTCTGAACTGTTTTGGTAAACTTTCTTGAATACTGTGACTAGAAGGAAATCAAACTTTCTTTCCTGGAAATTGAGATTTGACAGTCACTGTACCAGATACTAGATAGGCAGGAAGTGCCCAGTCTACAGCTAGCTGGGTTTCATTCCCAAGACTGCTGTAAAGTTGGTGCTGATGTAAATTGAAGACCTCATTTCACATTAATATATAGCTGATGCTACTTAAATGGTATGAAATGCTGAGTAAGGGCTTCACGCGCTATGCCTGGTCTAGAGTGGAATCAGGACCAGTACAGCAGCAATGACGTCAGTGTCTTAATGGCTTTCTGTGGACAAACAGTTCAGTTCTGTGCCATTAGAATTGAACACTGCCCAATACTCTATCCATTGCAACTTCTAATAGGAATGCACGTCATTGGAATGCCAAACCAAAGCCTGCTATCTGGCAGTGTTTGAAACAGTAACTCGTAAAATTGAACATCAGGGAATGAACATATGAGAATGAGAGCATCAGCAAAGTTCATCCTGCAGAATTGTGTGTAGTACATGGGTGCACTCTTGTACCCCCAAATGGAGAGTGGTAAAGGGCAATTCTTCATCTTACTGCCATCTCAGTTCTGACTCAGAGACCTCACAGGGCAGAGTAGACCTTCCCCTGTGAGTTTCTAAGGCTGTAAATCTTTACGGAGTAGAAACCTCATCTTTCTCATAAGGAATGTTGATTTTAAACTACTGTCCATTCTGTTAGTAGCCCAATGCGTAATCCACTAAACCAACAGTCCTCAGCCTGTGGGTTGCGATCCCTTTGGGGGTTGAACAACCCTTTCACAGGGTTGCCCCATTCATTACAGTAGCAAAATTACAGTGATGAAGTAGCAACGAAAATAAAATGGGGGGGGGGGGCGCACCACAACATGAGGAACTATATTAAAGGGTCGCGGCATTAGGAAGGTTGAGAACCACTGCACTAAACCATTAGGGCTCATAACTTGCCATAATTTGAATGCCTGCAGTCTGCCTGTATATAGGAAGGTTTGTATGTCAATGTGTATGTAACTTTCCTGGAGCTATGTTTCTCCATGGCTGTGGAATAACTTCCTACTCATAGTTACCCTATGGTACAGAGTTAAAACTACACCTTAGCTTCAAGCCATCAGTTCTTGACTGACTGGTACATCTTTCTCGCAAAGAGCCCAGTGAGCTCCGAGCACTGGCCTGGTTAGCAGCTGAGCTCTTTGCCCACTGCACTGTCAGGACTCCTTGAGCCGATCGTAGGTAGATTATTTATCAGGTTATTAACATTTTCCTTAAATCCACCCAAATCAGTGCCCCATCCTTTTTAATGTATCCAAAGTGCATTTCCCTTAGGTTAATGACAATTAACCTGTTGCAGATTGATTTTTTGATCTTTTTTTTTTCCTCTTCTAGTACCCCAAGATTCATAGGTGTGGGTAGTATATAATATACCTGTATTGAAAAACAAGAAAATCAAACTCACTGCCATTGAGCCAATTAAAACTCATAATCTTATAGGACAGAGCAGAACTGCCTCTGTGGGTTTCTGAGACTGGACATCTTTACAGGAGCAGAAAGCGTCTGTCTCCCATGGGGCAGCTGGTGGTTTTGAACTGCTGGATTTGTGGTGAGAAGCCCAACTTAAAACCCACTGTATCACTGGTTTTATTTGTAATACTGGTTAACCTAACCAAACTGACTGCAGCAAGCAGAGGAGGACTTTTCAGGAGGGCAATGAAAGACAAAGCATCATTAAGAATGCATGTTCCACCAAAGGGGACTTTGATCTTGCTAGTGGCTCATCAGTTCAAAATGAAGTGACTTTTAAATTAGTACAGTTTTAGAATTAATACGTTTGAGATGTAAAATTAGCAAATTTAAAGTCCTCTCAGTTATGAGCAATTATTAATTCGGACCAGCAGGCTGTGGTTGCTTGCTCAAGCCAGGTCACTGCCTGCAGGAATTTATTAACAGTACTAGACGAAGATACCCATGTTCTATGCTCTCAAGATATTTAAAGCCTCCCAGAGAATATATGCTATGAAACAATCTAATGATCTCTTGCCTTATTATTTAACCAAGTAACAGACAGTGCTATTTAACCACGTAACAAACAGTACTAAAGAAAGGAGATGAAGACTGACTCTAAAATGTGTTAAACATTTATTTTTGGAATGAAGTTATTGTAAGAAGCTGGTTATTATTGGTAACATTAAAAGTGTATTAGTGTTAGCGTGCTTATTTTCTGTGACCACATTTCATCGAAGGCACAAAATCTTGGAGCTTAAGCTATGAATTATAAACAATGGGTATACAATAAGTACCTTTTTTGCTCACTCTGGGCTGGGTGGGGCTAGAGTACAGAGGACAGGGTACTTTGAATAAGCACAGAAGCACCCCCTCTGATGATGATGTTATAATCTCAGTGGAGATGATATCTCCACTTATGCTTCTTACCTTTTAAAAACAACCTACTTTAAAATAAAATACAAACATCCTATTTTAATTTATATTAATGTCCTCATTTTGAAATTGAATCCTAGGAAGGTTGTTACCCATAATTAAAATAAAAATCAGTGCGTCCAGTACAATATGCCGCATTTATAAGGGTGTTACCAAAAGTGAACATTTTTGTTGTGTTCTGCGTAGTGTCAACAAGTATAGAAAATACTTTTTTCTCATGAATTTTAGTGAAATCTAACATTCTGAAAGTAACTTTTAGGTATGCTTAGAAATGATAAATATTAGTATATCATGTCTTTTTGAGAGATTGTTTTACAGAAACTAAAACCATTTTTCTCTCTCTTTTAAACAGAGCTGATGTCTCAGCGGAAATTTGAGGAAATCAAAAAGGCTAATCAAGCAGCAGCCAAGAAGCTTGTTGAACACTTCAGCTCCTCTGAAGATGAGGGAGATGAGGACTTTGAAGGAAAACGGGGGGAAATAGTCGCTAATACATTTGTAACATACACTACTCAGACAGGTACTCATCGTCTACATTTTCTTATTCTTGGCAGCAGTCAAATGTATTTCTGACATGTCTCGACCATGCCTTTTTCTCAACGAAATAGTTTTACATTGGAAGAGTGAGTATTTTATTGGGTATGTGTACATAGTTTATTTGAGTTATATGTTTTTTAATGTTAATGTTTCTGTAATGGAAATCAGATGCAAACTTGGCTTTTTCACAACCCTAGGAGTTGTCCACGTGAGTGCCCCCTCTAGAGTGCTGTGAGGTGCACGGCAAAGCTCCCCAAGAGATGAGTCCATGGAGTAGCTCCTGCTTGGGATCAGTTGGATTTGTGGACTTTGTATGCCCTTTCAGGCTTCCTTCACCTCTCTCACTCAGTGTGTGCTGAGGTCACTTTCATTTGTTGACATTTCTTTCATATGTATAATTTTGATTTTCATATTGATGTAAATTTCCTTAGGCTGACGTGTACAGTCCTGGTCTTTTATAGAACAGTTGGTGGTGAAGTTGGGTATTTAAAAATGATCACTTTGGTACCCATTTTAGTTTTTAATAATGTCCTTATTTTGAGATTGTTTCCTGGGTTCCCCTCCCCCCATACTTTTATCATACCTTAGTTAAAATAAAAATCACTGTTTAAAATACAGTATGCTACATTTAGCATACTGCAATTGACCACCTAAGAAAAATGAATATGCTCTGCCTCACAATCTCAGTGCTGCTCCTCTGTTCTGTCTTGCGGTCTCTTTGTCTGGGCCTGTGTTCTTGACTTGGCTCCTTTGATTTATCCCATCAGTTTCTGTTGCCCGCTGGTCTTGTCCTCCTCCACTTAAGACCAAACCGCAAACCAAATTCAGGTCATCGATTCAGTGTGAACTCACAGTGGCCCTATTGGACAGGATAGAACTGTCCTTGTGAGTTTCGTAGGCTGTAACTGTTTATGGGAATAGAACACCCAGTCTTTCTTAGAGCAGGCTAGTGGTTTTGAACTGCTAATCTTGCAGTGGTTAGCCCATTTCTTACCTCTTCACCACCACAGTGCCTAGCCATTGGGCATAGAGGCTAGGATTTACAATAGGATCACAGCAGGGTTTATGGCATATTAATTGTGGCACCAGAAGATGGTGGGATAAATCAAAGGATCCAGGTTGAGACCAGAGGCCAAAGCAAGGAGACCACGAGACAGAAGCAGCTCAATGTTTCTTAGTAATTTTTTTTAGAATTATAAGGCAAGTGATGTCAGGATTCAGAACTGTTAATACCTCAGAATCAAATGCACAAGAGTTTGAGCATGAGCTGGAATAAAGGCAATTCAGGAGCCTAAGAGTTAGTCAAGAATTCAGACTGTGAACTTCATGAAGTTCCCTCTTCCCCATCCAGCTATCCCCTTCTCCAGACCTTAGTGATGAATTAATTTCCTGAATATACAGATGACAGCATGAAGATAGGCACACACTGTTGAGTAGTTTGCTAAGACTTGTCCTTTACCTGCTGAGAGATTAACCTGGGTGCCTTTTGAGTTCTTCCCTCTCACAGCAATCCCATGGGTCAGAACTGTGCTCTTTCAAAAGTTGATCTCCAGGACTTTTTGAGGTACCTCTGAATTCAAATTGAATTCCCAACCTTTGGATTAGCAGCTGCCTGTGTTAACCTGCTGGCTTAGAGGCAACATCTAGTTAATGTAGAAAGATAGCACTTTTTCCCCCTCCATTATTTAGTAGTACTAATGTTTTCTCAGTTACCCACCCAAGCTAGAGAGCTGTAGTACGGATGGCAGTTTCGTGGCACGAATATTGCTATTCCCCACCATTCCACCTTAGACCATGTCAGGCATCAAAGTCAAAACCAGACTCACTGCCATTAAGTCACTGCTGACTCATAATGACTCTGTAGGACAGGGTAGAATTGCCACCATGTGTTTCCCAGACTATACCTCTTTTGGGGACTAGAAAGCCCCATCTTTCTATCACACAGGGCTGGTGATTTCGAACTGCTGACATCGAAGTTATCAGCCCAAAACCTAACCACAACACCACCAGTGCTCCTATATCTCATCAAACACACCACCTTTTCCTTCTGAATACTGACATAATGTAATTGTCATAAGTCCTGTTGAGTTTTATTTGCAAGCTAAATATTTGCAAACTACCACTTCCCTTCTCCAGTGCCCCCCAATACTGTTAAGTGCCTTAATTCAGACCATATTATAACTGAGATAGATAACTATTAATTATTACCATGTTACAGATGAGAGAGAACACTGAGCTAAACTATGCAACTTGCTTTAAGGTTAATTTTTACCTACTCTACTTCTTAATGGTACTTCCTGCTTCCAGGTTTGGCATACTCATTTTACATCGGATGCTAGAGTGATCTTTTTAAAATTCATCACTTCATCACCACCTGCTCTGAAAGGTCCTGGCTAGAGTGGGAGAAAAATGCAGAATTCAAAATGATAAAAAGAATAGGCTGACTGCTTGGAGAGAGACTAGTGGGAGTAGGCCCCCAGGCCTATGGCCTTTACCCTCTAGGTCCATCTGAACTCACCCTTGTGGCAGAACAATTGACCTCTGAAGAGCCAAAGGGCAGCCTTTACTCCAGGGTAGTTACAAGGGTTAGGAAGGAGGAAACGGAACAGGGAACAAGGGAAGTGGAATAAGTGATGGGAGATTTAGGGATTGCAGTGGATAAAGCGACATATATTTTGTTGATTATGTGAATTGTTGATTATGAGATTGATCTGCCCTGGAAACCTACACCTAGTTCACAAGAGAAAAATTTTAAAAATGAATAAATAGAATGCATGACTTCAAATACCATGCTATCATCCACTATAACCTTCTGAGCAGTATATTTTTTTCCTGCAGACAGCTTTCAAAGGTTTCTTAAGCAAATTTTGTACATCTGAGTCAGACTGAGCCTTGTTAAAATTTTTATTCCACTTGGTCCTTAAATTCTATTTTACCTGATTTAGCTCATGAATTAAATGCAAATTTTATATAATTCTTAAAGCCAGCTGTGTTGAGTAGCAAATGAGTACGCAGTAGGCTTATTAAGTCTGGTCTTTTTTTTTTTTTTAATCATTTTACTAGGGGCTCATACAACTCTTATCACAATCCAGACATACATCAATTGTGTAAAGCGCATTTGTACGTTCATTGCCCTTATCATTCTCAAAACATTTCCTCTCTACTTAAGCCCTAAGTCTGTTCTTAAGGATATTTATACAATGTCCATGTTTATTTAAAGAAAAATAGTTGTCTAATAATTTTATAAGACCTTATTAGTTTTGGGAGTACAGATGTGTTGTTATAGTAGTTGAATTACACGTGTGTTTCTATAATGGTAGGGTCATTTTTTGGTAAGTTCTGGTTCTACCTAGGTGATTTAGAAAGTATAAAAACTGTCAAATCAATGTGTCCTATCTGTTTAATTTTTCTTTTTGACAGTTTGAGCCAGCTTATTGCCTTAGTAAGTTCTGTACTGAAGGTCGTTTATACTTCTCATCTGCATTTCTTGGAGATCAGACAGTCTTTATTGTGTCCTCTTTGTGGTACTGAAGGCAGTAGGCTCATTTCCTTTATACTAAATTGACTCAGACGGTTGCCCTTTTTGAAGTCATGCAAACTTTTGGATAGTTGGTATGTTTCATTTTGTTATTTGTTATTTGTTATTTATTTGTTATTTCTTGAGTCTTTTTATAGTAACCACTTTTTATAGTAACCACTGCCATCAAGACAGCAGAACTGCTTGTCAAGGGCTCAAAGGCTGTAAATCTTGATGGCAACAGACTACCTCATCTGTCTCCTGTGGCATGGCTGGCGGATTTGAACTGCCATCCTTGTGGTTAGCAGCCCAGTGTGTAACCAGTACACCACCACAGCTCCATTCAGCATAGTAGAGTGATTAAGGAGCGTCACATTTTGCTTTTTGTTATGATTTCCCTTGTTACTGTACATCTTGCTCCTCTTAACTAGGAAAGAGCATGCCATTTGCTCAGGGCTCTGAGGGCAATAAAAGGAAGTGTAGTGTGAGGGAAGGCTGAGGTACTTGGTTACTTAATCCTGTGCCTCAACTTTTTCAGCTGTAAAATGAGGACAGTAATAGTACATTTAATTCCTATGAAATACTGATAGTAACAGGTCATTGAGCCAATTCAATTTGTTGGGACTCTATATAATCCTTAGCAAATAGGTGCTCTCAAGAAAATAAGGTTAGCAATTAAATTTAGCAATTAAAAAAAAAGTCCTGTCGGTTACTTTTTTAATACAGAAATAACGTAATTTTATTAAACAAGATTAACATACTATAATAACCTGAGTCTCAGTTAAGTTTATCATACAATAAGGTTTTATGAAGAATGTGTTATGTGACACATTCATATCAATACACACATATTTTAAATGACTACTTAGCTTGACTTTCAGTTTTTTTAAGCATTGCTTGTTATACTTTCCCTTGTTACTTCACAAACATCTTGCTGTTGTTAGCTGAGACTGTGCCTTTCTGCTATTTGTTAAGGACTGTAACAGCAATCAAAACAAGTACTCTGAGGTAGGGCCACTGTATTGTTTTTATTTTATTGCATGAACTTTGCAGGTGATAGGCTACTTTTTAAAAACATCTTTGTTTTACAACTACGTATTTTATGCAATTGATAATGCTTTCATAGTGAATTGAGTTCGTGTTATTTTCAGATGTTTCCTAACATGAGATTTTCCTTTTCAAATTTGAAGATGGAGATATCCGTGAATTAGAACGAACAAAACAGTATGTAAATGATGCCTTTCAAACCGGGGCTACTACATGCTTGATTTGTATTGCTTCAGTGAAGAGACACGACGCAGTAAGTTTTCTCTGTGTCTGTAGTAATGTGTCTCTTGTTTTGCATTCACAGCACTAAACCATCTTTTTTTAAAAATTATTTCTTTTTAATCATTTTATTAGGGGCTCATACAACTCTTATCACAATCCATACATACATCAATTGTGTAAAGCACACTTACACATCTGTTGCCCTCATCATTCTCAAAACATTTGTCTACTTGGGCTCTTGGAATCAGCTCCTCATTTTTTCCATTTTTCCCCCCTCCTCGCTTCCCCCTCCCTAATGAATACTTGATAATTTATAAATTATTATTTTATCATATCTTACACTGCCTGATGTTTCCCTTCACCCACTTTTCTGTTGTCCACCCCAGGAAGGGGGTTAATATGTATCCTTGTCATCGGTTCCCCTTTCTATCCCGACCTTCCCTCCTCCCTCCCGGTATCACCACTCTCACCACTAGTCCTGAGGGCTTCATCTGTCCTGGATTCCCTGTGTTTCCAATTCCTATCTGCACCGCAGTACATCCTCTGGTCTAACCAGGTTTATAAGGTAGCATTGGGATCATGATAGTGGTGGTGGTGTGGGGGGGAGGAAGCATTTAAGAACTAGAGGAAAGTTGGGTGTTTCATCGATGCTACACTGCACCCTGAGTGACTCATCTCCTCCCTACTATCCTTCTGCAAGGGATGTCCAGTTGTCTACAGATGGGCATTGGGTCCCCATCCCGTACTCCCCCTCATTCACGATGATATGATTTCTTGTTCTTTGGTGCTTGATACCTGGTTCCTTTGACCCCTTGTGATCACACAGGTTGGTGTGCTTCTTCCATGTGGGCTTTGTTGCTTCTGGGCTAGATGGCCGCTTGTTTACCTTCAAGCCTTTAAGACCCCAAACGCTCAATAGCTGGGCACCATATGCCTTCTTCACCACACTTACTTATACACCCATTTGTCTTCAGCGTTTATATGGGGAAGGTGAGCACACAATGATGTTTTTTGTTCTTTGGTGTCTGCTACCTGATCCCTTCAACACCTCATGATCACACAGGCTGGTGTGCTTCTTCCCTGTGGGCTTTGTTGCTTCTGAGCTAAATGGCTGCTTATTTACCTTCAAGCCTTTAAGGCCCCCGACGCTATCTCTCTCGATAGCTGGGCACCATCAGCTTTCTTCACATTTGCTTATGCACACATTTGTCTTCAGCGATGGTGTTGGGAAGGTGGGTATCATGACTGTTTAGTTGAGCAAAATGTTCTTGTATTGAGGGAGTACGTCAGTTGAGGCCCAATGTCCATCTGCTACCCTACAACTAAACCTATAAATATATGCACGTGGATCTATTTCCCCCATAATAATAAATATATTTACATATGTACATGCCAATATTTAGGCCTCTATGTATGCCCTTTGCCTCCTATTTTCTCTATTTCCTTTTGATTTCCTCTTGTCCTACTACCATGCTCAGCCTTCAGTTGGGTTTCAGTAATTCCTCTCGGTTACATTTCCCTTGATCAATCCCTACCAGTCCTCCCACCCCCTCCTTGCCACTGGTTTTGAATCACTCATTGTTCTCTTGTCCCTGAGTTGGTTATCACCTCTTCCCTTCCCCCACCTCCCACTCTCCCATGTCCTCCGGAACCATTGGTCCCGTTGTTTTCTTCACATTGTTTATCCAGCCTATTTGAGAATTTGATGTATGGCTTCCAATTGTAAATAGATACTTTTTCTCAGTTACCCATCCAGTATTTTTAATACTATTAATGAAGTGGAACAGGTATCCATTTTAAATTGTGTATGGTGATAGAGTAGTTTTTTTTAATGTCATCAATATTTAAGAGAGTTCTTCAAAAACTGAGACATTTCACTGCGTTTTCACAGCTATACTTAGGAGATAATGTGGGTTTGGTTTCAGACACCACACCGAGTGAGTATTGCAGTAAAGTGGTTGAGTTACCCAGTGCACGTAGAAGTTATATATGCACTAAACTGTAGTCTCGGCCACTCTGGGTGAGAGATGAAACTGTTCCTCAGAAACCCTATGTATGGCTGTTATGAGTTACAAGTGACTGTTCTTTTGCAGTGGAATTTCCCCCCACACCTGTTTTTGGGAGTCTATTAACTGCAATAATATTATGAAAAAGTATGATGTATTGTCCGAACTACCAAAGTATGACACGGAAAACACATTTTCTATTGGAAATGTGCTGATAGACTTGCCAAAGGCAGGGCTGCCACAGACCTTCAACTTATAAAAAATGCAGAGTCTGGAAGCCCAGTAAAATAAGCTATGCCTGTAGTCATTACTTTCAATAACCAAAAAACCCACCCTCACTGCCATCAAGTTAATGCTGGCTCATAGAGAAACTGCGGTGGGCTTCTCAGATTGTACCTGCTTTATGGGAGTAGAAATCTCAGTCTTTCTTCTTTGGAGCTACTGTTGATTTCAAATTGTTGACCGTGCAGATCACAGCGTGTAACTCATTTGGCTGGTAAAAAGACAAGTAAGGTTCCTGCCATCAAGGAAGTCGAGGCTGGCAGGGTATGGTTAATTGAGTTCCTACTGTGTTAAGGCACTGTGGGGAAGTAGCTGAGAGAGATAGTCAACCATAACTCACATCCTCTGACAGTCTGTGGTTGAAGGCTCTCCCTTCTGGGAGCCCAAACTGAGGCATTGACTTTGTTTTTTAATACAGTTTCTCAAACTCAAACTCACTGCCATCAAGTCGATCTAGCTAAGGCAGCGTACTGCAAACCAAAACCTATGTAAGGTTTCTGAGGTTGTAAATCTTGATGGGAGCATACAGCCTCATCATTCTACCCTGGAGGAGCTGGTGGGTTTGAACTGAGGACCTTGTTAGTTAGCTACCCAATGTTTGTCTAGCTGTATGTCTGTGATTTTATCAAACAATTGTAAATGTTAATAAAATAAAGAGAACTGCTATATGAAATATGTATATATTTTCAAGTGTTTAGTTTATATAAGTTTTAGAATTTAGTACTGTAAGTGCTAGACTAATAAGGTCTTTTAACAAAGGGCTGTATAGAGATAAACCCAGTTATGTTTAAGAATTTCATTAAAATGTTATTTATAACCAGATAACCAATAAGAACGTGGTTAAATAAATTACGACACATAAATCTGTGTTCTATATTATATAGTTTTAAAAATCATGTTAATACAAACAGGGTAAATAACTTCAAAAGAAAGACCAGTTACACATCAATCAATAGAATATGAGTTTTAAAATTATGAAATACATAAAAAAATTTTTTTCTGATGGCTGTGCTGAATGTTTCAAAAAACTAAACTCATTCTCATGGAGTAGATGTCAACTCACAGCAACTGCCCCTTGAGTTTCTGGAAGTAGAAAGTCCTGGTTCTCTCCTGAGTACTGACCAGCTAATGGTTATGAACTGCTGACCTTGCAGATTGCAGTCCACCTAGGAAACAATGTTTATTTGTAGTTTAATGCATCTGGGTTATTCGTTCATTTTCAATAAAGTATTGTGTACATTTAAGCCCATTTTTATAGGCAGCTTTTCATCTGTTACTGGAAGTATTTTTCTGTAATCCTTAGGCAACTCTTGAAAATAAAGTGATGTTCATTACAAGTAAAATGATTTTAAAGAAAAATTGTTATGTCCATGTTAATTTCTCCCACCTTTGTCTTAGGTCTGGAGCTGTTCAGGATGTTTCTGCATATTTCACATGCCTTGTATCCAGAAGTGGGCCAAGGACAGCCAGTTTCTTTTATCTTCTTTGACTGATGATGATTTTGGAAAGAGAGATTATCCGTGGCCATGGTAATATTTTCTGATCTAGTTGGAGTACTAAGTTGTAGAATATACAAAAACTGTAGAGCATAGTTGTTTCATTGGCAATTTTAATGTCCATGTTTGTCCCTTATTTAGTTTTGATGTGATGGTATGTGGTTTGTTTCCATTCCCTGCCTCTCCACCGCCACCCTCAAGCCACACACATACATACACACACTTGTATGAGTAAATCAGATTTTATTTTTTTCCCCAGCAAAACAGCTTCATAATTAGAACTTTTATTTCTTTTCTATCAGACTGAGAGTCCTCTCTGATTCTGTTAATTCTCTGCAATTTCTGTTGTGAAGAGTATCAAATTTTTCTGCATTTATTTGATTAATTTGGATAGGGGTAGATTTGTCCCAAGGGATAGATTTACTGTCATGGTAACAGAGCTCTAAGTTTCAGGGGCCCTGTATTGTTACATTACAATTTGCTTTTGTACTTCTCTTCATATTAGTATTTTTTATTGCTTTTCTTAATGAAGGCTCACAGGCTGTATTACAATTCATGGTTTACAAAACCTGGATCTATGTTAGATCTCTTAGTACTGTCAACACCAGTACTCCTGTAAAATTGTATGGGTTAGCTTTACAGACACTTTTCACCTGTGAGTTATTGGCAATGCACTAGTTAAGTGCTGGACAGCTAACCAAAAAGTTGGTGGTTTGAATGCTCAGCCATTCCATGGTAGAAAGATGTAGCAACCTGCCTCTGTAAAGATTTAACCTGCTGTCATCGAATGGATTCTGACTCATAGTGCCTTTCTATATAGGATTTCAGCATCTATAAATCTTTATGGGAGCAGGCAGCCCCATCTTTTCTTTGCAGAACAGCTGATGGGCCTGAACCACTGACCTTTTGGTTAGCGTAAACCACAGCTGTACCAGGGCTTCTGTGTTCCTTAAACTCTTACCATCTAACAAACCCTATGGGACAGAAGTACTCTGTCCTAGAGTCATTATGAGCTGGAATTTGACTCGACAGCAATGGCTTTGATGAGCTACTTTATAAAAACTGTTCAACAGTCTACTAGAGAGTTCATTGCCATGTGACCTATGGGAATATTGAGCGCTAACGCTTTGTGATGGGTTCCGAGACCTTAATTCATAAATGGCAGATCCCTAATTTGAAGACTTAAGATTTCTGACTCTTTAGTGCTATTTCTATTCAATCTGGTTTTACCTGCTTTTAGATATATTAATGTTTTCTCCATGTTTCTTGGAGACAGCTTAAAATGTCAAATTTTCATTTGTTTTTATGTCTGTGTATCTAATGGGGGTATTGTAGGGTTTAATAGTTACCAAATTAAATCAGATATTCCAGCCTGTTAGTTTTAGAGACTTAAACCTTTGGTGTATTTTTCTCACTTTTGCTCTTTTCACTTCTGTTTTAAGTAGGCATTTTGCCATAGGTGGGTAGGAAGTAGTAGTTAAGAGAGGAATGAACAGATAGTCTTCTCTTAAAGCTAAAGGAACACAATATTTATTCAACTACACATCCTTTGCATTCCATATTCCACATTTTTAAGAAAGGGAGTAAATGATTGAGGTTGAGGTTGATAAAAATGTTGATTTAAATCAGTTGTTCGGTAGAAATCAAAAATTATAAACATGTTTCTACCTGGGATATTGCTTATGAGCAAGTGAGCATGATTACATTCATTATTGTCTTGCCATCATTATAAATAAAACTCCTGGATTTGTACATTTGCCTTTACCTCACATACTCTTAAACAATTCAGCATCAGCTCCAAGAGGCAATTCTAAGACATTACAAGTTGCCTTTTGAGCATCATATCTAAGCTTATTCAAAATATGACCTCCATACCCCACTAGATTAAAGGGAACAGAAGAAATTTTTCATTTAGTAAGGGAAAAATTCATTCTTTCAACATAAATGGTAATTATTGATCGATTTCTTCTCAGTTGCGTTCACCAGCAGGATTTCAAGTGCTCCCTTGTGACTAATGGCTACTGTGCTGGACAGTGTAGGTGTAGAGCAGTTCCATCATCTCAGGAAAATTATATTGGACAGAGCTGTTCTTGACAGTGGAAATGAATTCTAGTGAGATCTTGCTTCTTCACCTGTAGAAATATGGAGCAGAGTGTGTCTTAACATATAATGAATTGAACTCAAGTATATTTATATTCTTACTTTTTATGTTGATTTTAAAGATGAAATAAACTTCAGTATTTCATTCTTATTTGTAGTCCAAAATGTAGGTTTGAATACAAACGATCTGAGACACCCAGCAGGTACTATTGCTATTGTGGAAAAGTAGAAGATCCGCCTTCAGACCCATGGCTGGTGCCTCATTCATGTGGCCAAGTATGTGAGAGAGAATTTAAACCTCCTTGTGGCCATAAATGTTTACTCCTCTGTCACCCAGGTGAGCTATCTGTTACATCTTCAGTTGGGTTCATGTCTCCTTAGATGGAGCCCCCACATATTGTGAAAGTGGAATTCAGAACTTAAATTCACCTTCAGAAAATATGAAAATAGATGGCCTTCTAAACCATCAGTAAAGAAAACTTTAGAAATTACTGATAGGTGTAAGTATTGAAAACTTTAACTTTCAACTCCTCATTTTCCTCTCTCTTCATTGGTCTTAGGCCCCTGTCCTCCTTGTCCGAAGATGGTCACAACGACTTGTTACTGTAAGAAAGCAAAGCCCATCCCTCGTAGGTGCAGTGCCAAGCAGTGGTCCTGTCATTCACAATGTGGGCGCAAGTTGCTTTGTGGACAACATAAGTGTGAAAGCCCTTGTCATTCAGGTAAAACAGTTATACCTGTTCAAACTTTGACACTAAGGAAACGTCAAAACCATCTCTGTTGCTTTTATAAAGTTTTGGTACTAATTTATCATTCTGGCTTTAGGAAATTGTCCACCTTGTCCAAGAGTTAGTAGACAGAAGTGTGTCTGTGGCAAACAAGTTGCTGAAAGAAGTTGTGCAAGCCCACTGTGGCACTGTGATCAAGTATGTATAGATGCACATTTGGAGGGGCATGTGTGAACGGTTAGGGAAAGCATACCCACTTCCATGAAGTCCATTCTGACTCATAGGGACCTTACGTAGGACTTTTGAGATGGTAAATCTCTTTGGGAGTACACAGCCTTATCTTTCTCCTGTAGAACTGCTGGTGGCTTAATTACTCTGTGTATTGTTAACTGTCTCTCCTTCCTTCTCTTTCCACTCTTTTAAAACAATACCCTTACCTCCTTCTTGAGTTAATGTAATTGAAGAATTATTTGATTGATTTTTATAGGCTGCTTATTATAGAAGTCTCCTGATTTTAGGAAAGTTATAATGGATGATCTTATGAAGCTGTATGATCTTCTTCCCTTATGTTAAAAAAATACTCTAGTGCATAGGGAAAAATACTTCTAATATGTAAGATATGAGAAGGGGGTACCCCCCAAAAACTGGATTTTTTTTTTAAAGCCATGTATTTAAATTTTTTTACAAAACAACCTTATCACCTTCAAAGTACTCTCCATTACACTTAATACATTTGTTGAATCTGCGATTCCATTCTTGGAAACATTTTTCAAACTCATCTGCTTGGATGGCTGACAACACTTCCCTTGTTTTTTTCTTTTCCTCTTATACATCATCAAATTGCTGTCCTTTCATGTCCCTCTTCATTCGCGGAAACAGCAGAAACAAAAAGAAGCGAGGTCAGGTGTGTGGGACAAGAGAGGCATGCTGTTTTTTGCCAAAAACTGGTGCACTGAGGTGTCTTTGTGAGCTGGTGCATTGTTGAGGTAGCAAAACCAGTCCCCTGTCTGCTACACATTAGGCCTTTTATTGTCACACACTGTTACACAATCTTTTCAGAACTTCTAAATAGAAAGCTCGATTAACAGTCTGACCTGGTGGAAGAACTCCAAATGGACTAGCAGTCGACATTTTTGCCCTTCAGGAAGTTGACAGATTTTCCAGAACAAGGTTTGTCATCAATAGACATTTTACCATTTTTGAAATGAAAAAAACCACTCCTTCACTTGAATTTTTCCCATAGCACCATCTTTGTAAGCTGTGTTCAATGTCACAACAGTTCCTGCAACATTTTTCTTGAGCAGGAAACAAAATTTCACAACTGCACACTGTTCTCTTAAATTGGCCATCACAAAAAATGAGGTTCAAGAAAACTGCTTTCATGAAAACATCACTGTGACCAGAGAGAACCTTCCCAGGAGACACCCCTGGGGTGCACCAATAGCGAGATGCTAGAGCAGTGGTTCTCACCCTTCTTAATGCCGCAGCCCTTTAGTACAGTTCCTTAAGTTGTGGTGACCCCAGCCATAAAATTATTTTCGTTGCTGTTTCATCACTGTCATTTTGTTACTGTGATGAATTGGGCAACCCCTGTGAAAGGGTTGTTCGACCTCTCCAAAGGGGTCGCGACTCATGAGTTGAGAACCACTGTGCTAAATGCTTGGCTAGTGGGAAAATTGCATACTATGAAGGCTCATCCCAGCGGAACTTTTTTCCAGTTTTTTTTTGGGGTACCCCCTCATATATACAAAATGTGAAACTTTGATAAGTTTTGGGTTTTGTTCATGGTTGAAAATGGCTTATGCCTTGTGAAGTCCTGGTCAATTTTTAAAAATCCTTCACTAGTGCTTACTGCATTTTATTTTAGGTGTGTGGAAAAACACTGCCGTGTGGTAATCATACATGTGAGCAGGTTTGCCATGTTGGTGCTTGTGGAGAATGCCCGCGCTCTGGGAAAAGGTTGTGTCCATGTCAGAAATCAAGTAAGACTTAATAATACTATAGTGGGATATGACTACTTAGAATGGTGGTGTGGTGGGCTATACACTGATGTCACCAGTGTCAGTGGCTCAAACCAACCAGCTGCTCTAAGAGAGAATGATGTAGCTTCTACTCTCACAGATTTACAGCTCAGAAACCCACCGGAGCAGTTCTACCCTGTGCAATATGTCGCTATGAGTCTGAATGACTACTTCACAGGGAATTTGAGTTTGAGTGGGATATGACTAGATTAAAAAGAAAACACAGTAAAGCCCCACATATTTTCTCAGTTAATTTAGATGTCTCTGGACATTTATATTAATTAAGTGTTCCATTTGTGTACATTTTGATGAGAGGACAGTGTAGAAAGAACACTGTTATGAACTCAGATGTTGGAGCCAAGCATCTGGGTTCCAGTCCCACTCCCGAGTTAGGTGGCGCTAGTGATATGTAATACCTTCTTTGTCGGGTGATCAGAATTAAATGATGAAAAGTTTAAATGGTAGACACACATAATGTATAGTTCCTAGTAATTGAAGGAAAACTAATGACCTAAGCTATAGGATTATTATTATTTATTATCATTATATGTAGAGCCCTAGTAGTTAGTGGCTAAGGTGTGGGTGCTAACTAACTGCAAGGTTGGTGGTTCAGATCTACCAACTGCTCCTTGGGGAGAAAAAAATGAGACAGTCTGCTTCCGTGAAGATGCACAGCCTCATGGCCCTGTGGAGCGATTCTGCTCTGACCTGGAGGGTCACTGTGAGTAGGAATTGACTCCATGGTGGTGGGTTTGGGTTGGGCACAGTGATTGTGTGTTTTAGATTAACTTATTTTGGGCTGCTTTGTGATAAAGGAGTAATAGAAGTACAGTTTGAGACTCCATTTATCGCCCTCAACACTAGAAAACATAAGATTATTATGCTAATACGTTTATTTTAAATGTGAGCTTCATACTTTTTTTTTAATCATTTGGGCTTCATACTTTTTTAAATCTAAATTTAAATCTAAATATTTGGCAATGTCCTTGTAGAGATTTTCATGGTCTTACACCTTTCTTTGGTTTAACATTTCTGAAGTTGCTCACAAGGATAGTAACTTGTCATGTCCATTCGATTTAAAAAGCAGGTGTTTTTTTCTTTTATTAGGAGTTAACTTTAGTGAAATTTATCCCAGTAATTCTGTAGATGGAAACAGTCTGAAAGGGTTTCATTCTTTAGAATGTGGCATATTGTATTATACTATTAATATTGTGCGTGTGTCTGCTTTTAGAATTTTCTTTGCCGTGTACAGAAGATGTGCCAACATGTGGAGACAGTTGTGACAAAGTACTTGAGTGTGGAATACACAGATGTTCACAGCGCTGTCATCGAGGTCCTTGTGAAACATGTAGACAAGTTAGTAATTTCTTCCAAAAGTTATTTTTAAAATCTACGTATCATATGAGATCAAATGGAATTGTCCTAAGATGATTTTTTATTTCCTACTTCTATAAATATCTACTTCATAATCTATACACCTACTCCTCACTTATCAACATAGTGTAGTCTTTTAATTAATGTTCCCTATCTTAATTCTTTGGGCTCTAATGTCCATTGCAATGGCTCTAATATCCATTGCAATTAAACGCACAGACAAAATTCATGGTTACAGGGTTTATTAAGGAAACTAACAAGTTGTAATGCCAGTGAGAAATGCTCAGGGTAGTTGTTAGCAGGACATATTACAAGGTTTCAGGTCTGCTAATAAATGCCCAAAGGAGCCTAGCACTCTGCTGTAAGCCTCTACCTGATGGCATTCAGCTCAAACTCCATGGGTCAACAAACCCAACTCTCATAGTTAGTGTTCGGAGGCACCCTCCTCCAGAAACCTCAGCCAGAGGCACTCAGCTCCATTTCCGTGGGCCAGCAAGTCCAATTTCCCCAATTAAGTGCCCAGAGGCACCTCACTCTGCAAGCCAGTCTCTTGCACAAAAGCACTCATCTTAACTTTCTCCATGGGTTGGGAAGTCCATCACTGTGTTCCAGGCTCTGGTTCCTGGTTCTGCTGTTGCTGCTCCTCTGATGGTATGGCTGCTATCTCATCTAGGAGGTTCACAATGCAGGGATCTCAGGTCCAGAGGATACACTTCACTCCTGGCTCTTGCTGGTAATGAGATCCTGCCTCCTGTTTCTCAGAGGGCTCATGTTATCCGCAGCAGTTTGACACCCTAGGGAATCCTATCTTAATTACTTACAGCTGAATCCTATCAGGATCTTCCCCCACATTCTTACATGTTGGGAAAGGTTGCTTGGTAGGAGTTAAAGACTTTGGTTAGAAGGGCCATAGTAAATAATTTACTCCCCCTGCTGTTAGGTTCTAAAGTGAGGTTAAGTGAAAATCAACATGAAACAATGGAGAATTTATTTTTGTTTCAGATCATCCATTTAAAAAAAAAAAGAAATATGACCATAAAAATACAGTTAAAATCTTGAGGAGGCTTTAAAAATTCCATGGGAAAATGGAATTAAAAGATAATGAAATTATTCAAGGAACTTGTGAAGCCCTTAGATAGTGATGTGCTCATCTCTAGAACGGGGAGGAGACAAAGCTGGATAAAGCCATGCCGAGTTTCTGGAAGGCCCATGGCATGACCACTTCACCTTCTTCCCATGCTGGGTCAGAATTTCCCTCATGAAACCACCTGAGACTCAGGCTCCGTGCCCAGTTCTGCTCACCTTGGGATGTCATGGACGTTGCAAGGACATCTCCAAGACAGTCTCTCAGGTGGCTTTCTTTTCTCCCCATTCAGTTTTGTGCTTAAGGGTCTAGACCACATAGAAACTAGAAATCAGAACAGGTACCTATTAGCTTAGGGCTTCCTGCCCATCTGCACTCATGGCTGTGGCCACAGCTGGCTGGATCTGCTCTGCAGACTGGATGCAGCACCCTGCCAACAGAAGGGAGCAGAGGGCATGGGCCAGCTTGGCCTTATACCCTGGAGGCAGCCCAGAGATCCGCCTTGTGGGGAGAGAATACTCCATGCCTGCTGTCTTACTAATGTGTTAAATAGTTGGATAGCTTTTTTAACTGTTGTGAAATTGAAATATCACAATAAGATAGTTGACAAGTGAGGAGTATAAGTTTGAGCTAATATTCATGGTAAAGAAGCAGTCTTCCAGTGCCAAATCTAAAAATTACCTTTTGTCTGCTGTTGCTTGGTAAGTTGAAATTTTCATTTCTGTAGTTACATTTGAGGTTGTTGGTACCTGGAAAAGTTTTAGAACAGTGATGAATTAGACCTAACCAATGAAAGAAAGCAAAGCCTAGACTTAATTTAGATCGTAAACTTATATATGTCATTTGGTCTATGGTCCAGGACTTAACAAACACATTAGCTTATTAGAAAATCTAATCGCTCTATTGAGATAAAAGTATTTCCAAAAAGTATATAAAAGTAGTGAGTCTTACACTATCTTTGGTTGAGTGAGTTCAGGATGTTATTGATGTGCAAATGTTATTCTAGTTAGATTAAGTGGTTTTAAATGCATGATTTTTTCCTTTTTTACTATTTAGAATAGGATAGTAAATGTAGCAGTGGGAATTTCTGAGTTAATTTTAGAGAAGGAAAATACAGAAAATACTAGGATACCAGGGTTCCAAATCAGACTTGCACAGGTTTATTGCAAGAAAAATGTTTTTGAATTTGTATCTGTGATGAATGAATGGTTGTAGACAAGTTCTCTCAGTAATGCATTTGTCTTAGTCTCCTTAAGATGCCTTTAAGATAAGGTCTGATGAAAACACTGGTTTCCAAGTGGGTGGGGTCTGCTGGGCTAGTTCAGTTAAAGGCAGACATTCTCTCAGAAGGCTGTGGGAGACTGTTTTTTGGGATTCCCAAGGGGTAATCTTGAAGGACACAGCACCATCACAAAGCCTTATTATGAAGTGTTAGGAAAATTGAAAACTGTATTGGTGCGTAAAAGGCCAGGAAAGTTGCACCAGGGGATTTTGTTTTCAACGTGACAACGTACCTACTCATCGTTCAGTGACAGCAAGAACTGTGCTGTGATACAAAATCATTTAGAAACCTTTCCCTATCCACCATCTTCCATCTTTGCTGCCCCTTCAGATTTCTTTGTGTACCCAGAACTTGAAACCCCCAAACTAAACCCACTGCCTTTTAGTTAATTCCTATTCACAGCAACCCTATTTAGGGTTTGCAAGATTGTAAATCTTTTGGAGAGCAGGCAACTCATTATTCTCCCATAGAACAACTGGTGGTTTTGAACCACCAACCTTGTGGTTAACAGTCCAACACTTAGCCCATGAGAACTGAATTGAGTGAGTCCCTCGAGGCTGCTCAATGTATTGTTTTTATGTGTGCTGGTGTAAGTTGAAGTGCTCAGAATTCTTTGAGAGGAAGGGTTAGAGAGATGGAAATGGAAAACGGCACCTTCAGAAGTGTGCCCCCTTAAATGAAAGTTGTGTTGAGAAACAATAGCTACACATTTTGGTATTTTTATTTAATAAAGGTTTTTGTGACGTGGAGTAGTCCTTTTTGACTTGCACTCAAATTTTTGAAAACTTGGTGATGGCTTTGGTAAAGTCTTTGATACAAATTAGCTACAGATTGATTTTCATGTCATTTATTTGGTTCGTTAGGAAGTGGAAAAGCATTGTCGCTGTGGAAAGCATACAAAACGAATGCCGTGCCATAAGCCTTACCTGTGTGAAACTAAGTGCGTGAAGATGCGGGACTGTCAGAAGCATCAGTGCAGGAGGAAGGTATGTGTAACAAACTAGGGAAGCTAATTTGATAATTCCCTGAATTCTCCTTTAGTGGCCTATGGAAAGCACTTTGACTTGCTCCTAAAATGTCCATATTCTTTGTTTACCTTAAAAATAATAAATACAGTTTATTAACACTAATAATTTGTATTGGTAGGTTATCATGTTAATGTTTATTTGAACAAATTTTATTAGTAAGGGTCTATTCTTGCCCTTTGCATTGTATCCTCTGCTGGTTTCTTGGAGGACTTTTTAGAATAGTTTTAGAGTGGTCTTTCATTTGGAGATAGAGGCTTGATTTCTCTTGCTCAGATCTTTATGTAGGAGTTGGCTCGGTAGAAAGGAGTCTGCAGATTTGCACTTCTTAATTGGGTTCCCTTCATTATTACGAAACATCCTTCTGTCTCTGATAAGATTCCTGTTTTTTTAAATCCACTGGAATATTACAGTTTTTTCTTTTGGTTATTGTTAACATGGTGTGTATATATTTCCATTCTTTTAACTTCTATCTTTAAAGTAAATTGCTTGTAGATGATATTTAGTTGGGTACTGCTTTTTTTTAATTCAAGTTACAATCTTTGTCTTTTAATTTTGGTCTAAGAGCATGTACATTTAATGTTATTTTTCATGTGTTTGGATTTAAGTCAAACATCTAGCTATTTTCTATTTATTCATCTGACTTTTGTTCTTTTTTCCTACTATCGTATATTTTGATCAAATATTTTTTGATGATTCTATTTCATCTATTTCATCACCTTAGTTTTTTTCTTATTACTGCCTTTTTCAGGGAGGGAGAAGTGGGGTAATTGTTTTTGGAATTGTATAGTATGTATTAGTCTGGGTAGACTAGATAAACAAATTCATAAACACGCATATGTATATAAGAGAGAGTTTTATATAAAGGGTAATTGTACATTAAGAAAACATCCCAACCCAGTGCAGTCCAAGGTCACAAGTTCGATATTAGCCCATACTCTGACACCAATCTGTAAAGTCCTCTTCAGACTCAGGAAACACATGCAATCATGCCAAATGCAGAACGATCACAAAGGGAAGAAAGTCTTTGGATCCAGTGACGTAAGCATCTCAGCACTGGCAGGGGTCTCTCTTTGGTTTCTCCGGCTTCAGAGGTCTGGTTGCATTAGGGTAGTTCCATGTGTCTTGTCAGCTGCCATCTCTCCCAGGGAAGTCAGCAGAGAGAGAGAAGTGTCTCCAGCCTCCAAGGAGAAGTACCGCGTTTCCCAGAATTCTCAGGACAAGGCCATACCCACAGAAAGGCCTCATTGGCTATGATCTTATTGACAAGCTAAATTCCACTCCTACACTCTTAATCCTGAATTGACAAACGATTATATATCTACCACATAGTATAAGAACATTACAGCTGTGTTTTATTATTTCCCTTCTTTTCACCTCTGTGTTAGAGTCATGTATTTTATAAATCCAAATATGTTATTTTTGCTTTAAAGAGTTATCTTTTAAAGAGATTTTTATACATAAGGAAAAGTGTTGTATTTATCCTCTTATGTATGGGGTTTGGGTCCTCTTCATTCTTTTGTATTGATTCAGATTTTTCTCTACTTCCCTTTTCCTTATATTTGAAAGACATCTTTTAATATTTCTTGTAGTACTTGGTCATGAATTCTTTCAGCTTTCCTATGTCTGAAAAGATTGTTATTTAGCCTTTGTGAAAGATGTTTTGCCATGCTGTTAATGATGGTAGGTGCGGTAAAGTCAGTTTTGACTCATGTACACCAGAATGAAACCCAGTTCAGTCTTCTGCCGTCCTCACATCTTTCCTGTGTTGGAGCCGATGTGGCAGCCACTGTGTCAGTCCGACTCATTAAGGGTGTTCCTCTTTTTCTCTGAACCTCTACTTTTACTTTGAAATTCTCGTTTTATTAGCATCAGTTTGTTTTTATTCCCATTTCTACTATTTTTTAACATGTATTTTTCCTGACAAAGGGCGTGCTGTGACTGTTACTTCTGTTCTTCTTCGGTGTTGTGCCTTGTTTTTTCCGGCTGGGTTTTAAGATTTTTCTGTCTCCAGTTTGTGGATTCCTAAGATTTGGAATCGACGGTGGTGGGTGGACAGTAATTCTTCTAAGTACTCTGCTTGGTGCCTTTGTATTGTGTTGGTCCTGCTTCTTGTGGTGTAGGAAACACAGAGTATTCCTAGCGGATTATAAACCTTTAGAAATGGTTCTGCCTTCTCCACTGGCCCTTTCTCGTCTGTGAGGTAGTCCCTTCTAATGTACACATAGGCCAGTACTCAGCCAGCCTCAAAGGGTCTCTTCTGGGTTTCTCCAGGCTCTCTGTTCAACTAACTTCTTTCCATTGATTCTAGATACACTGGCTTATCTGAACTGAGTTTTGCCACCACAACTTGGTGTGACTGCTGAACTATTTGTTGTATTCCTATCTGTGCTGCAGCTTCTCAGCCTGTGCTTTTATCAGTCATCGTGTTTGCTTCCCTTTTCTTACGGGCTGCGCTCCTGTGCTACTGCCTTTGTTTTGCCTGGCTTTCTAGTTATGGTAAGCGAGTCAAGCCTGTGTACCAGCCCACTGTCTTTGATTTGGTTCTGACTTAGCTTATAAAGGCTTGTTCGCATCACAGTTTCTGTAGAGTTTTTTCCTGCTTGCCACTGGCACAGTGACTGTTGTTGTCTGTTGTTGTTAGGTACTGTCAAGTTGAATTTGAATCATGACATCCCATGTGTGCAGATTAGAGCTGGAGCAGAATCAAACTGTGCTGTATGGGGGCTTTTAAGGCTGTGACCTTCTGGAAGCAGATCACCAGGCCTTTTTTCCAAGCGCCTCAGTGTGGGGGGTTTGAACTGTCAGCATTTCGGCTAGTTACCCAGTCAGTACTTGGCAGCCATTTGCGCTGTCCAGGGACTGTGGCATGAAGTAATTGTGTTCTGAGCTATTTTTAAAAAAATTAATTTTATTGGGGGCTTGTACAATTTTTATCATAATCCATACATACATTCATTGTGTCAAGCACATATGTACATTTGTTAGCCTCATCATTCTCAAAACATTGGCCTTCCACTTTAGTCCTTAATATCAGTTGCTCATTTTCCCCCTCCCTCCCCAATCTGCCCTCCCTCATGAACCCTTCATAATTCATAACTTATTATAGTTTTGTCATAAGTTACACTGAGCTATTTTTATATAATGAAACGGCTTTATATAAACCATAATCCCAAGTAAAATGACTGTAGTATGTATTTCCAAAGTTTGGATATCTGAGCAGTCAAAGAGTTTGGTTGGCCTTATGGGCTTTTAAGTAGTTGCCCTCTGTTCATAAGTGAAAAATTGGAAGAGGTCATATTTCTCACAGATAGAAACAAAATCAAGAAAGTGACAAAATACAAAGCAAGTAGCTTGTTTCAGCTACTGTCTAGTAGTCTCTGATCTCATGGTTTGAAAATAGCTGCCAAATTAATGCCTACACGGAAATAACCTTATTATTTCCATTAAATTACAAAATTAGCCACACTCATTATTTACCCAAAAATGACTATAGAATTTGATCACATGTATGTCTTTGGTTAATATTGCCATAGATGTGTGTGTTTGCATAAATAAACAAAATAATTTACCCATTTTAAGTCATAGAATAATTAACCAAAAGACAAGAAATTTTAGATCTATTTCATTAAAGTAGTTCATTGCCTATTTAAATTTCTAAGTTCTTGATCTGGTGGATCTGTGTATTATAAGAGGGTTGATGTTTTAGAATATGTTTATTGTAAATCTCTTACTTGCTCTAAGTTTGGTGACTCACAAGTAATAATAGTCATATTGTGCATGAATTTTCAAATTCCGATTGTTGGCTCTTTCTTTTCAGTGTTGTCCTGGAAATTGTCTCCCTTGTGATCAAAACTGTGGACGGACTTTAGGATGTAGAAACCATAAGTGTCCATCTGTCTGCCATAGAGGTAAAATTTGTAATTCTGTATTTGTTTTTACGTACTGCTTATAGAGTTTTTTCACATTTGTTACCTTACTTGATCTTTCTCATAATTCTGAGGAGCAGGTAAGACAGTGGCTAATATCTCTATCTTAAGGGGAGAGGAGAATGGTGCTCGGTAACCTACTGAGGGAAATATTTAGTTAAGTAATAGAGCCAAGAGTAGAACACAGATCTTGTTTACATAAAAGTTTTGCTCTTTCTGTAACACTGTTGTTCATTACATTCTCCCAAGTTTTCCCATATAGTTGTTAAAATAAGATATTCATAATCCTTTTCCTTTTTATTCACAATTTGGGGTGGGGTTTTTTTTCTGATGTGAAACTGAATCTAGTAAGGGATTGAATATCTCCTCAGGCAATGGTTCTCAAACTTTCATATGAGGATCCCACCTTTACACTCTTTGGCCCTCAAAGAACTTTAATTAATGCGGGTTGCACCCATTAATATGTACTATGTTAGAAATTAAGACAAAATGGAATGATATATTTTAATTAATTGTAATCTTAGAATACCTTTTATGTCTGAAGACAAATACCATTTTTCTCATGAAAAATAATTATACTTTCTGAAATTAAATAGATATTAGCGAGGAGAGATTATTTTTTGCAGCTGTCTTTAATGTTTAGCTTAATTGAAGGTAGCTGGATTCCCATATCTCCTGCAGTTATACTGCAGTAGTATTACTTGTCATATAGTCTGTAGAAAACTACTCTATGCATGTGAGAAAATAACTCTTAGTTATTTTGAAAATTATTTTGACCCTGCAACTTCCAGAAAGGGTCTCCAGAAAGGACCATACTGTGATATTGTATCTGGAGCTATTATTAGACATTGAAAACTTACATGAGTTACATTTTACCCTTAGTTGGAGTATTTCATTTCATGCTCCTTAATTGGGTAGAACACTCATAAGTTGAAATGAATTGACGTTGATTAGAAAAAAATTCCTCCAAGGTACATGGAGTTACCATGATTTGATTTAATTAGTGAGCAAATGGGAAATGAGACTGTTAACCCAAGTTTATATAGCAAGTTGCAGGCTCAGCCCAAAGTTGGTATTTCTCTTTTACTTCATAGCCTTCCCATTACAAATAGTGTCAGATTCTGTTTGCCCTGTAGACATTTTCTGTGGATTTCTTCTTTAAATTAGGAAGGCTAGAGCTAGTGTTTTCCGTGTGCACTCACTGTTTCTAAATGGATTTTATTTTTATTCTACACTGCCAGGGTTCTCTCTACCTGATCCTGCTCACTATGCCCATTGTCTCAAAGCAGTCCAGAGAGGCTGAGTTCTTCCACCTTTGACACCAAATGTGTGCTGTCTATCAAATTTCACTCCACACACCAACCGCGCCCGTTAGAAATCCCAGCTTCTCTTACCTGGTCAGTCCAGATCCTAGCTACTACATGCAGCCTCTTCTGTTTCATCCTCATTCATCATTGGCTAGGTCAATCGCTACTGGCCCTGTCTTTGTTTTTGAGTTCCCATAATCTCTTGGACTGACTTGCAAACTTCTAGGGAGAGGACCATCTTTAATTTGTCAGGGAAAGAAAAAAGAATGTAAATAAAGAGGGTGAGGTCAGTGAGTGCAGGCGTTCCTTGTCCCAAAGGGCAGACGTACTCTTCTGGGAGGAGGTGTTTGCATTAATCAGTCAGGAAGCCTCACTAAGTCTCTGCTTCCAGCGGCTCGATTTAGCCTCACCACCAGTCCAGGATGGGTTCCATCCTGCCCCTGTGGCTTAGGTAGCTCTGACTCCCAAGTCACCATTGATTGGCTTCTAGTGTGATTCAGCTCCACCAGGACCAAAAGCCAAGTTAGTCATTGGAAGATGGTTCTTTGCCTCACATTTTCTGTTAATCATATTACATCATTGACCCATTTAATTTAAATTTTACTAAAATTCTGAAGTCAGTCTTTAGTTCACTCAATGTTTTTGAGTGTCTGTTAAGTACATGTAATTACATGGGTGGACAAAATTGACAAAGTCCATGTTGTCCTGGGAATAATTTCTAGAATACAGCAAAATAATCAAGATAATATAAGACATCAGGTATGAGAGGCATACCGTGAAAATGAAAGTAAAATTAAAATTGTGATGATGGAAATGGTGTGTTTTGCATAATATGATCACTCACAAGTAGGTGCTCTAAAGATAATGTGTGAGAGGAGATCTGGAGAAAATAAGGAATGTAACTGGGGGAGGGGTGGGGTTGGGTCAGGGTCGTTAGTATTCCTCACAAGAAAGCAGTGATTGCAAAGTCCTTAAGACCAGAACATGGAAGAACAACCAAGAGCCCAGTGTGAGAGAAGTGGATTGCTCACGAGGACAAGTAGTGGGTGATCAGGTCAAAGAGATGATGGTCAAAGGATTGCTGGGGGAAGGAGACATCTTACAGAGCCTTTACACCATTGGGAAAAACACCAGCCTGTAGTTAAAACCTTAGCCTTTAGGAAACCTTACTAGTTCTTCTCTAGTTAGCTATTAGGAAATGGGATGAGTAGCTTAAAATTTTCCCATCAAACCTTGTTGACTTTTATTCCTGAGTCCTAACAAAGAAACATTTAAGGGATACATGCTTTCAGTCTCTTCATAAACTACTTAAGAGCATGTAAAATAAAGGGGAAGGCACACCTTAAGTCATTATCTCGTGATGGTAGAAAATTACAAACCAATCTAACTTAATGAAAAGGTTTTCAAAATACTAAAGTTTTAGATAACCCAAATATAGCCATCTAAAATTATAATGTTAACTGTCCATATGCTTATCATGACCAAGTTGAGCTTTTTCTCTTGTCAGTTTGGTTTAGGGCGGTGGTGATGAGCTGCTGGGAAGTTGATTATACTTATATTTAATGTCATTAATGAGACATTATTGGAGAATATTCTAAAAGTAGTATAACTAAATTAGCAATGTGTATGAAAATAAGCTCAAAATTTTATTGTCATTAAAATTTTCAAATGCTTTAAAATTTTCAAATACTTAATTCTTTCTGCTTCGGAGTTTTTAATGAGCAATTGTGTGTTAAATTTATTTAGAGCAGAAGGTTTAGCAAGTCTTGAAGAAAATATAGAACATACATTGTACGTATTGAAAAGCCTATGGCCTGATACATTTTTGGGAACCAAACTTAATTATGTAAGCAGAACCTAAATCAAGAAAGAATATTGCCAGCATTTCGGAGGCCTTCCCCGTTCTTCAGCATCCTAGCTTCTAATAATACAGATTATTCTTTGATTGCTTTATATAGATGGAATCATGTAGTAGGTACTCTTTGTGTCTGGCTTTTTCACTCTGTGCTATGCATGTGATATTTATTCATATTGTGATGTTTTTTTCATTGCCATTAAAGAATATTTCATTGTGCATGTACTAAGTGTATTGAACCATTATGCTATTGATGGCTGTTTGAGTCATTAAGGAAACTGCCCCCTCCCACCCATCCAGGTAGTTGCTATCCCTGCCCAGAAACTGTAGATGTCAAGTGCAATTGTGGTATGACAAAGGTGACAGTACCCTGTGGCCGAGAACGGACCACAAGACCACCGAAATGCAAGGCGCTATGCAGGTTAGTACAAAGCTTTGCAAAAACTTTCTGTCAGTCTTACAAATTTAAAAACTATTGATTTTGAGTATCGGCAATTTAATTTCATTTTGCTCTTTAGTGTTTGAAATTGTTAATATTGAGTATGCTTAGGCTATATGGAATCAGATGACATACGTACATAATTGCACTTTAGATGTAATTGTTCCGTGCTGAATAAATAATTTAAAAATTGTACTTTATGATTTAGTCGACCACCAACTTGCCATCATACAACTCAAGAAAAACATCGCTGTCATTTTGGCTCTTGTCCTCCGTGCCATCAGCCTTGCCAACAAGTTTTGGAGAAATGTGGTCACTTGTGTCCTGCTTCATGTCATGATCAAGCATTAATAAAGCAAACTGGCAGGGTAAGGGAACAATGTTATTAAAGAGGTTTATTGCTTTAAAAGAGGTACATTGCTATAAAAACCTATGGGTCACATTTTCTTGATTTTACTTAGTTACTCATTAAAGAGGTAGTACATTGCTTTAGAAGCCCATGGGTCACATTTTCTTGATCTATCTTAGTTATGCACTTACGGTTATTGAACACTGTGCTAGGACCTTGCATTTATGGTGAATTATAGATTTGGTCTTTTCTCTTAAGCAGCTCACAGTATAGAGGAGAGAAACCAATAAACAAATGTGTGCAACTACTATATGACAGGCTCTTCATAATCGCTATAGAGATGAATTTTCCAATCTTTTAAAAAAATCCCTTTTCATTTATTGAGGAGCCCTGGTGGCCTTGTGGTTATGCATTGGGCTGCGATCTGCAGGGTTGTTAGTTCAAAACCACCAGTACTTCCTCGAGAGAAAGACCGTTTTATACTCCCATAATTACTTGCAGTCTTGGAAATCCACTGTTAAATTCTTGTAAGTCAGCATTGACTCGATGGCAGTGGGTCGTTATCCCCCCTTGCCTCATATATTGTGGTATAAGGTTATAAATATCTCCTGGTTTCTTTAAAGACTTGTTGAACCCTTACTATGTGCCAAGCACTCTTCCAGTTCTTTGGGAGACAACAGTAAATGAAAGACTGGTAGGGGTTAGAATTTACAGTTCTAATTTTCACTCTCCCATTAGCTTACAAGCAATACAGGATGCTGCGCTGCCTTTTTTCAACAACTTGAAAATTGGAGCTTGCTTCAGTTTTTAATCTCAAAATGTACGTGGAGGGAAATACTCGTTAGAATAAATTGGAATAAAATAGTAAGCACTGAAAATGGAATTAAAAGAAAATTGATTTCTTTCCCACAAACTTTCTAAACCCCTTTGCTTACTTGAAAAACTGTCAGTCTGCTTGAATGGAGGCTATTTGAAACTGTAAATTCTTATAATGGCCAGTGTGACTTACCCATGTGATATAAGATGGGTGTGTACTTTGATTGTAGTGCCAGCCTACAGTCCCCTGGGAACAGCCTTCTGAGCCCACGTTTGTACCGACTGCATTGCCTTGTCCTCCATGTCAAGTTCCTATTCCTATGTAAGTATTAGTATTTGTGGTTACATTTACATCTACACCCCCTTCCCCTCTTAGTACAAGTCATCATCACTTTAGGGCCAACATGTCTTTGTGCTTCTCCCTCTTTCTCTCCCAAATGTGATGAAACCTTGTGAGAACCAGAACTTGAGGGGGCTGCCTTGTTTTTCCAAGTCTCGAAAATGTTCAGCCTTTGTCAGGATGTAGTCTTACACTTTTCTGTTGTTTGTTTTAGTAGAATATTTGTCTTTTTCTTCTGACAGGTTTCCACTTTATGCAGATTCTGGCTTTTACAGACTTTATTGTATATTTGCCACTTCTTGAAAGCCCATCCCTAGAACTTTTTTAGTCTTTTCTTCTACTGTAGTCTGATGCCCTTCGTAGCTCCCAAAGCAACTGGTGCTTACAATGACAGTGCATCCAAGAGTTTATCTTATGCTTGTTTTTCCTGACTGATCTTCGTGTTAGTCAATAAGCTCCTTGAGGATAGAGGAAAATCAAAGTTTAGATATGCCAAAGCTGGAAGAGAATGTTTGAGGGAAATGTTGAAAGATGAAATGTTTCATAGATGAGCCAAGGAATGACTAAGACTGAACTGCAAGGAGCTCATCTTAGGATAAGAGGGAATTCTAGAATGGTTTTTAATTTTAG
>NW_022111369.1:62389520-62391973 GCF_000313985.2 Echinops telfairi | reverse complement strand
AAATGCTGGGAATTGATATAAAATTAGAAAAGGGATTATTGTCTATACCTCAGGCTCCAAATGGGATATTTGTTGTACTAGGTGCACCAAATTGTTGGTTCTTTTTTATCAGTCTTCAGGGGGCAGTAGTTTCAAGGATTTATCTAGCCTTCATAGCTCCAGGCAGTCTAGAGTATATGAGAATTTGAAATTTAATATTGCATTCTTCCTCCTTTGATCAGGATTCTTTTTTTTGGGGGGGGGGTTTAGGAAATTGGTTTTATTTGATTTAAATGAAGGTGGAAAAAAATAAAGGTTTAATTATATTTTTCTAAAAGTGAGTGAGTGGTCACTTGGAGAGTATTGCTACATATTGTCTTAAAATATGCACACACGAATAAAGAAACAAACTGAGCATGATGTCCTTTCCCAGGTGATCAGGATTCTTCAATGGAGTCTTTTATCACAATGTTCAGTAATGATAGCTAGGCACAGACAGTTGTTGATGAAGGCAATTAACCACATATTTAATGTACTTCTCTATTCAGACTCTTCCTCTGTTGATCCAGGCAAATAGGGACCAATTGCTATACTTTGGCTAGGCTATCTTGTCTATTTGTATGTTTCTCTAGTCAACCCAATCTAAAACAGTGTAAGAAAGGTGAAAGGGGGCCCTATCTGACCTCTCTGACTTCCCTGTTTCCACGAGGCAGAGGTTAGCTATGCGCCTCCGTCCATCTGCCTATTCTGATGCCCACCGTTCTTAGCCGAGGCACTCCACTTCTCTGCTGAGCTTCATAATTTGTTGCAATAGATTTCACAGAAATTCACAGACAATACTCACAATTAAAAAGACAATTCTGTCTTGGAAGAAGTACAGTCAGTGTTCCTTAAAGGCAAGGATGGCGAGGCTTCATTTTGACTCTTTGGATGTGTTGTCAGGAGAGACCAGTCCTAGGAGAAGGGCATCATATTTGGTAAAGTAGAGGGGCAGCGAAAAAGAGGAAGGCCCTGAAGATGAATTGGCACATCGGCTGTTGGCGCAGGACCGGCAGGGTTTCATTCTTTGGCACATAGGGTCACTATGATTCCACGGTAACTGTTTTAGATTGGGTTGACTAGAGAAACAAATCCAGAGACACTCATGTGTCAGAGAAAGCTTGATATTAAAGAGCAATTGTATATTGAAAAAACATCCCAGTTCAGATCAAGTCAATAAGTTGCTAAGTCTGATATTAGCCCATATGTCCAGTACTAGTTCATAAATTCATCTTCAGACTCGTAGCCACTCTCAATGATGCCGAACGCTGGAAGGACACAGACAGAAAGGTGAAAAGTCTTGTGGGTCCAGTGGCAGTGTAAGTATGTCAGCGCTGGTGTGGGTTTCCACATGGCTCCTCCAGCTCTCCAACTGCGGTTCTTTAACAGGAAGGTGAAGCAAAGAGAGAGGCTCTAGCAGCGCTCAGCAAGTCTCTGCATGGCTTGACTTGGAAGTTCCCAGAATCTTCATGAGGAGGCTAGACTCCACCCCATTCACTCTTAATATCCTGACACAAGATTATGTAGCTACCACAGTAACTAACTACAGTAACAGCAAGAATATTATGGGAAGTTAACAGGTTACTACAAGTCAGGATTGGAAAACAATAAAGATACAGTCATTGATCTACATCACTACTTCTCTAGCCAGCAGCCAAGTCTCTCTGGTCCGCAGCCTCTCAGCTCTAGGCCTTTGCCTTTGGGCCAGGAAGCGAGTCTGCTGCGGTTTCACAGTCTCATAGTCTCAGCACTGCCCTGCTGTTCTCTTCTGTAGTTTTGTTGCCTTGGCCTCTGGTTGAGACCTCTGCTTGGCCTCAGCCTGGCTCCTTTGCTCTGCCCCATGGTCTCTGTGCCGAAGACTCTGGTGCTCCACTGCTGGTGATGCTTTTGATAGCCCTGGGATTTCCTGGGGTTTTTGTGTTTTTGTTTTTTAGATGGCTCTAATATACAGAGGAGTAACTTTGTGGAGTTGTGGGTTTGTCTTTCAGCAGTCCTCCAAGGAAACAAAGGGCGGTGACTGGTTCACACCACTACTAAGTTGAAGACAACTGCATTTTAACCCTGCCCATTAGCAGCACAGAGATCTCCCTCCAGAATGAGATCGTAATAGGCATAGAAGCTCAAATTTATAATACCTTTAATAACAGATTATGGCTGGAAGGGTCATATTAATTGACTATCTCAAGCAATGAGTATCTAAATCCTTGATTTGAAACACTTGGTGCCTTATAACACTCCTCCTCTGCCCCCACTCCCCCGCAACTCTGTCTTATAAAGCAATTTGTTCAATTTTTGGTTCAATTTATAATGAATTAGGGCATTTAAATATAAGCTCACTTCGTTTGTCATTGAATTTTGACCCAACTGAAAGTTTTTATTTGTGTGTATGGAAGGGATACCTGTCTTTCCTTGTTTGAAAGCCAGGGAAGGGAAAT
>NW_022111369.1:62348906-62389420 GCF_000313985.2 Echinops telfairi | reverse complement strand
ACTGAAAGTTTTTATTTGTGTGTATGGAAGGGATACCTGTCTTTCCTTGTTTGAAAGCCAGGGAAGGGAAATTTAAATATAAGGAGACTAGACATTTCCTGAAAAATTCCACTACCTCTCAGTTCGCATACACCCTGTCAAAGGTGGCAAAGCTTTTGAGACCCAGAAAGCAATGCAGTCCCGTCAGGTTCCAGCTCTCACACGTTTCCTTGGGTTATCTTGCAGAATACATTACATCCATAGCACTGTAGTCCAACTCTGTTTTCTGTGAAGTTGCTCGCTTGGTCAGTTAGGCAAGAAAAATTAAAATAATCCAGTGGCAGAGAGTTTCCATATATTATTTTTAAGTGACATGGTTTTATTAAAGTGTGCTACATAGGTGTTTATTTTTTTTATTCTTTAAAAAAAAAAGCATTTTATTGGTGGCTCTTACAGCTCTTGTAACAATCCATACATCAGTTGTATCAAACACATTTGTACTTATGTTGCCACCATCATTATTTTCAAGACATTTTCTTTCTGCTTGAGCCCTTGGTATCACCTTCTTTTTTCCCCTCCCTCCACCATTCACCCTCGTGGACCCCAGATAAATTATTATTATTTTCATCTCTTACACTCTCCACTCTCTCTCTTTGCCCATGTTTTTGTTGTTCATCTCTCTTTGGGTGGGGGGCTTATATGTCGATCATTGTGATCGGTTCCTCCTTTTCTCCCCCTTCTCCTCTCACCTTCCCCCTACCCTCATGGTATCACTACTCATTCACTGTTCCTGAGGGGTTTATCTGTCCTGGATTCTGTGTGTTGAGAGCTCTTAATCTGTACCAGTGTACATGCTTTGCTCTAGCCGGATTTGTAAAGTAGAATGGGGGTGATGGTTGTGCGATGGAGGAAGCATTAAAGAAACACAAGGATGTGTGTTCCATTGGTGTTATGACTTGTGACGCTTCTGTGAGGAAATGTCCAGTTGTTTACAGTTGGGCTTTGGGGTTCCACTCCAATCCCCATCATTTGCATTGGTGTATTTGTTTGGGTCTTTTGATATCTGATAAACTGATCCTGTTAACACCTCGTGATCATACAGGCTAGTGTGCTTTGTCCAGTGGGCTTTATTCCTTGTTTAACTTAAAGCCTTTAAGAACCCAGCTGCTATATCTTTTAATACCTGGGCACCATCAGCCTTCTTCACCACATTTGCTTATGCACCCATTTTTACTTCAGCGAGTGTTTTGGGAAGGTGAGCATCACAAAATGCCAGGTTTTTAGAACAAAGTATTCTTGCATTGAGGGAGTATTTGAGTTTTATTAATAAAATATAGTTGGTTTTTTCTTCTTAAAAAAAATCATCTTTGAAGAATTTGTATCGTATTTTCATTTATTTATTTATTTTTTTGCAGGGAATGTCTTGGGAAACATGAGGTAAATCAATGAATAATTATTAGATAAAAATTGTGTTTATTTCATGCCTTTTCTATATGCCATTGAGTCAGTTCTAACTCATAGTGACGCGTAGGACTACCGCTGCAATTTTACACGAGTAGAAAAGCCTCATCTTTCTTGTGTGGAGTTGGCTGGTGGTTTTGAACTGCTTACTTTATGGTTAACAGCCCAATGCACAACTATTAAGTCACCAGTGGGGCTCCTTAAAAGACCACGAGTACGCTCTGCTTTTACTTGAACATTAGCTTGCAGATATACATTCACTAAGGACCTGTGGGGGTGGGGGTGGTGTCAGGTAAGCATTAAGCTGCTAACTGCAAGGTCAGCAGTTCGGCCAGCTGCTGGGAGGTCAGGTTGGGGAGAGGAAGGGGGAGAACAAGAGAGAGGAGGCTCTCTGCTACTGTAAAGACTACCATCCTTGGAAACCCTTAACAGCTATAAGGCGGTATTGACTTGGTGTCAGTGGGTTTATACAAATTCACTACAGGATTATTTTGAATTTCTCAAGAAATGTTTTGCCTCTGCATGCATTTTTTTGGAAAAGTTTTTGACTTTTTGTTTATTTAAAGATAAAAATTCTACTTTTGTGTGAGATAGCAACAAAAGGCATTAAGTACATAGTAACACTGTCACCACTGACAGTTTTCATTGATTTTTAGCTACGAAGTAGGCAAGCACTTTATTTGTATTATCGCATAGCAATTTAGGAAGAAAACATTTGCCTTCTCCAAGGCCACTCACTAGCTTGTATTAAAGCAGCCCTACATCCAAGGGCTTGTATTTTGGTTCTTATTGTAATGGGCTGTACTGAGAGCCAAAACCACCTTTGTTATTGTTGATTATAACTTTGGGTTTGTAGATTTTAGTTCACTGTTATAATCGACTTTATTTTGTATTTGTGAAAGCTTGTTAGACCCTTGTGTAGCTTATTCTGAAATGATAGAGTCATTTTAAAAACAGGTGTGTGTGTTTTATGCTGACTTCCCTGTTTTATTTCAGATCAATCCACTACCATGCCATGCTGTCGGACCTTACTCTTGTAAGAGAGTTTGTGGACGAACTTTAGCTTGTCAGAATCACACGTGTATGAAGGAGTGCCATAAAGTAACTGAAATAGATGGCCAGACAGGCAAAAACAAGGTAAGGGCTTTAGTCTCCTCTTATTTGTACACTATTTGAAACTGCCCCCCGCCCCCAACCAATTTCACCATACATATTTTCCCATTTTGCTATTGCTTCTTTTGTACTTAAGCCTATTTTTCTTCCTTACTTTAAGACAGCCTGGTTTTAGCAGCTTGTATATTTTGCCATATCTTTCTGATTACTTATAAGAAAACGCTTCCTTATGTGGAACTTGTCATACACTGCAACTGTGTTAACACACAGGATTTTATTTTATGATAAAGATTCAGAAATTACGTATCTTCTTAAATGTTGCTGTTGTGAGCGAGGTGCCATGATGCAGCTCTGACTCATAGCGATCCTATGGACAGCAAACAAAAACACCCGGTCCTGCCCCACCCTCACAACCCTTCCTGTGCTTGAGCCTGTTGTAGTAACAGCTGCGTCAATCCATCTTGCCAGGGCCTCCTCTTTTTGGCTGCCTTCCTTAGACAGTAGTTTGCAGTACCACCCCACGTCTCTCCATTCAGATATCTTGTCTAGACCATTCGCTCAGCTATCTTCAAACCTGACTGTTAAGGAGGAGAGGGTGTTCACATTTTTAAATTCCCAATCTTTCGTTGGAAAATACCGAAGATAAAGTCACAGATACGTATAGTGTCTGAGGTTCATTAAAGGTGTTCTAAAAGCCAGCCAAGAATCTAAAGATTATGGCCTCGCGATGAAGTCCTTTGCAGCTACGCTCCTGGGTGCCTGGCCAAGACCTGCAGGTGGAGCCTTTCTGTGCTCTTGGGCCCTCGGAGCAGGCTTTGCCCTACGCCTTCAGCAGAGGCACTGTATTGACGAAGACTTTTCAGTTGCTGCTTCTGACATTCGGGTGAGTGAAGGGTTCTCAGCTCACACCCAAGTGTTATAAACTGTTATACCAGGTTGACTAGAGTAACAAATTCATAACACTCATGTGTACAAGAAAGCTTTATATAAAAGAGCAATTTTATATTGAGTAAACATCTCAGCCCAGTCCAGATCAAGTCCATATGTCTGATATTAGCCCATATGTCCAATACTAGACCACAAATTCCTCTTTAGACTCATATTAGCACATGTAATGATGGCAAATGCAGGAAGATCACAGGCCTGTGGGTGGAAAGTCATGTGGTTCAGTAGTGGTGGAAGCATCTCAGTGCTGGCAAGGGTCTCCCATGTGTCTCCTCCACCTCTCGATGAGTGTCTCAACATTAGAAAAGGGGAGGGAGAGAGGGTGGGTCTGACCTCCAGTGAGCTATTTATCTCCTTTCTGCCTCCAAAATGAGATCATCAAGCTTTGACCCAATTGACAGGCTGGACTCTACCCCTTCGCTCAAGCTGACAGGAGATTATGTAACTGCCACACAAACCAACAGACAACACAGTCAGTCATTGGGTACAGTAGTTTCCATGGCGATTAGCTCATTGAAGAAAAACTGAAGATGTTCAAGTATTGCAATAACACAGCCTTGACGACCTGGCCCATGGCCACTGTGCTCACCACCATTCTCTATACTTCTGGCACCTCTTGCCCTTACTGTGTCGACAACGTTATGGGAGGGCTGGACAAGAAAGGGAAGGGAGCATATACAGCTTTGACCTACTGGGGTCTTCCCAGAGTCCTTCAAGGCGAGGTGCTCAGCAGCGCCATGCTTCAGTCACTGCTTGACAACCAGGTTGGATTTAAGAACGTGCAGAATGTGGAGCATGCCCATTGTCCCTGGACAGGGTGCTGGTCTGGTGCGGAACATCTTCATCTCTGCTGCCCAATGAGGCATGTACACTGAAAACTACCCTGCGCAGGGACTGAGCTGCACATGTTGTAGAGCTAGCCGACGTGCTCTGTAGCCATGTTGACCTGCTTTTTTGTGGAGCTTGTGGTGGACCAGCTACATTAAAGGCTTCTAGGCCAAAAAAAATCTAAAGATTTAAAAGGGAAAAAAAATATGGTTAATCAAATTTTATTTAATATAAAACATTAAAATAGTTTCCCCTAAATATCCATTCTACAGGGGATCATGATATTAACAAGTGTGTGTGCTAAGTTAAAAAACATTGAGCTTCGTTTTATTCTTTCATTCTGATGTTCTTTCCCCTCGCCCTACAATAGTTCCTATGAAATTTAATTTTCAAAGTCGATCTTGAATCCAATCTTTGCTCCTAGCTTCTACCATTGACATACATCTTCATCCAAGCCATCATAACTTCTTAGGCTTCTGCAATATTTTCCTAACCATCCTTGTATCCATTTAATCTCTAAACCAGATGGACCTTTTAAAAAAATAAGAGACAGACGTCATCACTGTCCTTGAACCCCTTGCAGAGCTTTTGATCATCCTTGGGATACAATCAAAGACCTTACTACACTGCTCTGTAAGGTTCTACAAAGAGCTCTATAACTTCACTAAGCTCCTGGGTGCCTTCCCCATCTCTTCTCTACTCATCACCCTCTTCCTTGCTCTTGTTTTTTGCGATTTTTGAATATTCCACATTCGTTCTCACTTCTGGGCCTTGCTCTTAATAACATTCTCTGTGGAACTCTACATATTTAGGACTTTCTCCCTTGCTTAATTCAACTTCTGTTCAGGTAAGGATTTTACCTAACAGGCTTTGTCATTTTGCTACCATTCTCTCTGATCCTGCGGATCTTTCTTCATAGCATATACAGAGACATCGTGTTTCATCCTTTACCTCCCCCACCTAAATGCTAAGTTCCATGAGGCCAGAGATCTGTCTTGTCTTGTGTATACTCAATGCTTAAACAATGTCTGGTATTTCCCAAACCAAATCCATTGCCTTGAGTCAACTCCAATTCTTAGCAACCTTACACCACAGGGTAGAATTGCCCCCATAGGGTTCCGAAGTCTGTAACACTTTATGGGAGTCGACTGCCACATCTTTCATCCCACAGGGTCTACCATCAACTTTGCACTTAGTAGCCAAGTACTTAACCATTCCATCACCAGAACTTACCTGGTACAAAAATGTTAAATTAAGTATTTGTGGAATAAGCTGATGTACCTTTAAAAATAAAATTTAAAGTTATAGAAGAGTGTCTTCATAATTGAAAACACTTGTAAATTTTAAATGACAGCACCACATTTTATTAATATAATGATTGTAACAGCTGTATTTAGGACTGAGAGTGTCTTAGTTATTTAGTGCGGCTATTACTAAAATTATTACATATGGGTTGAGTTGACAAATTTATTCTCAAATTTTAGGAGACTCAAACTCACTGCATTGAGTTGAATCCAACTCATAGTGACCACAGAGAACAGAGTAAAACTTACCCTTTGGGTTTCTGAGATTATAAGTCTTTATGGGAGTAGAAAGCCTCATCTTTGTCCCACAGAGCAGTTGCTGGGTTCTAATTGCTGACCTTGCATTAGCAGCCCACCTTGTAACCCACTAAAACACCAGGGCGCCCCAGGGGGCTAGACGCCCAAATCCAAGGTGCTGCCTCTTGAGGAAGGTTCTTGCCACTTTAACTACTGCTTTTGGGTGGGTATTATATGTGATTTGGCATTTCTCTTCCCTCATCTCTGCCTGATCACTGGTTTAATTTCTTTTGTATATCTCAAAAGAAATTAAGTCACACTACCCTAATACTGCCTCACTAAGTAACAAAACCCATTTCCAAATGGTTATACCCACAGGTATAGAGGTTAGGATTTACTGCACATGTTTTTTGGGGCACAATTAAATTTGTAACAGCTAGGAAAAAATATCTGACCATTAAGACTTAGTTTTCATGTCTGCAGCCCTTTGGCTTATATTATCTCATCCATGACATGAGAATATTTAATATCCTGCAGTTAAACTCTAACCTCCGTTAGTCAATTCTGATACTGATTAGGGTATGAAATCACTGGAGCAGACAGATGCTTCAACTAATTACATTGCGTACATTAAATCTTAAATGTAACTTAATTTTAGTTAGATTGAGGGCTATTAAAGAAATTGACTTGCTAGTCATGCTTCCTTTCTCTTGTGTTTCTCTTCAAGAAGACGGAAGCTATTTCTACTAGGTTAATGTGTTGGTGACTTTCATTCATATACTAACAGTGTGCTTGTTTCTTTAGTATGAAGATTTTCTTTCCTGCATGTACCTGGACTGATAATAGCATCTTGCTCTTTATTTTTCTGCCACCGACTATTCTTTAGGAAGTAGTTCACATTTTCATTAGGGACATTTTATGTATGAGATTTTAAAGATGAGGCCATTAGATTAATGAGGTTAATAGAGAAAACCTATGTCTATAACATTTCTGCAAACTTGTATCCAGTATTTTGATACTCATTGCGATGTTTTTAAGTGAATGAGAGCATGGACTGCGATACTCACGACGTTTCAGAGACTAGAGGGTCACAGGCATAGTGACTCTGATTTTATAACTTTAATATACGGAAATATAGCCTTCATAATCAGCTGATTTATTTCCTTGCAATTTATCAGGCTGGCCTGGAATGCTTTCGTTGTGAAGAAGGGTGCTCTAAAGCACGACCACTGGGCTGTCCTCACCCATGTGTTCTGCCCTGTCACCCTGGAGAATGCCCTCCTTGTGTGCAGATGCTCCGAGTGAAATGTCACTGCAAGATCACAGTCCTTTATGTGGAATGTAGGTAAGTGGTCTGAAGATACTCTGGTTTTACTGAAAGGAGTTCAATTAGTATCTCTTCATAGTTCAGGATCCTTTTCAGCATACTTTCAATGTTTTTCAGTTTGCTCCTTATATTCTGGAATATAGGTTCCCAACTTATTTGGCCTACTTCCCCTTTGCAGGAAAAAAAAATTACATAGTGCTCTCTTGGCAATGAAAAACTTTTATTTATCTTGTATTTAACTTGTATTATCTTGGTTTAAAGAGGTTCTGAAATAAAATGATTGAACTATAAGGAAAGCTTGTAGCAGAAAATATTAATGGTAACTCAGGCCACAGGTGATGTTTTGTGTGTTTCATATTCTTATTTCGATTTATTGGTAGAAGATAAAGGTAAGGACGGTGTGAGGTAATGCAATGTTTAAATACTTTGAAGATAACTTACAGATAAGAGACGCAAATATTTCATTAGGATAAAACTAAGTAAAATAAATTTATGGCTAATTTGAAATTGTGTGATATTTTGAGAAAGTGTGTGCCATAAAGTGAACTTTGGTGTGACCGTCATCAAAACTACTTCTGTTTCTAGAAAAATAACCACAGCTGATGTAAATGAGAAGAACCTCCTAAGTTGTTGCAAAAACCAGTGCCCTAAAGAGGTGAGCTGCAAAGGACCCTTTGATACTGCCTTCTGTGGCCATTGCTTCCCTCGTTACGGATTTTCTCCTTACTTCTTTGGCCACCTGAGTTTGGTTTGCTTGTTTTCACACCAAGAAAGTTGAAAGGAAATTGAGTTGAGAAAGGAAATGTGATTGATGTCTGTAAAAATGTAATGCACTCATGAGGTAGATGCATGTCTCTTTCTGAAATTGGGGTATTAGAACTAGGAACCACCTTTTAGAAGCCAAAGAAAAATAGTTTTAAAGATACTTATTTGGTCCTCAAATATGATACAGCTTTAAAATATAAGCAGTAAAATATAAACAAGCAGTTAGTGAATTATAGTAGGTTAAAAAAAGGTCCTATGTGTGTGTGTATGCACACGTACATGCACACATTTAAGATGTAGGGTGCATGGGAGACATCCATGTGGTCTTAAAGATGATAGAGGATTATTATTAAGCTTTTGGTGCTCGTACCATCCAGATCATGAACCTTTAAATTTATTGTTAATTAGCATAAGAATTCAAGTTGTATATTTATAGATGCTGCTGTTTGTACACCCACCCCTCACTTATGAACATTATTAGTTTGTTAATGAGGAAAACGGTAAAAATGGAGAATGACCCCATCAGGTCATGGTATTGAGAATGACGAGGTCATTATCTAGTTGCCAAGAGCACTGAGAATCACGGTCTGGCTCCGCTGACACATAACCTTGGCCATCACAGCCAGTGTGGCTCTCACCTCCTACCTTAGCCTTTGTTACTGCCAGACCTACGTCGTTCATGTATAAAATAGTTGGATAATAATTTTTAAAATATTTTAAATGTAAAATGTGCCCAAAGGTAATGAAAAAAGAAATTATTCACACTGAAAAGTCAAAACTTCCTAGGGATTTATCATATCAATACTTTAAGAAACTAAAGTGGTCTATGTTTGGCCAGTCTAGAAGTGAGGTCACTCCTTTTTTGTTGCTGTTCTTGGCAGTGGGGACAGTAAGAATTCATTTGATTTGGGTGAGTATCCATAAAGGGACCATTTTCTGAATTACAGATGTACAGTAGTACTGTTTTCAAGTTTGCCCCTAGGCACTGCCATGGATTGAATGAAATGTCCCCCAAAATGTGTGTTGTAAACTTCTATTCCTTTGGTTTTAATCCCATTTGGGAAGGGGCTCTTCGTTAGGGAGCCCTGGTGGTGTAGTGGCTACTCAGTTTAAATCCACCAGCCACCCTTCAGGAGGAAGATGAGGCGTACTGCTCCTGGAGGACTTAGTCTCAGAAGCTCAGGCGCAGTTCTAGTCAGCCTCTGGGGTCGCTGTCAGTCGGAATGGACTCCCTGGCAGTGGGTTTGATTGAATTGTCTTCCGTATGTTAATGAGACGGGATTAATGTGGGTTGTGTCTTGAGTCCTTTGAGATAGAAAGGACATCAAACCAGGGTATCAAACTGGTTGATTCTAGTTTGACACTTTGTGAGAATATGCATTTCCACCCCAGATATACTGAGTTAGTATCTATTTTAACCAACCCCCCCAAATGATTCTTAGATATCTTCACAGATAATTCTTATGTAAATGATAAGGTTTCATACAGTTCATTAAAAAAATGGAAAGAAAAGTTAATGGAATTTTGACACAAACTTTTTTGAAGCCCCTTCATACCAAAGACGCTTATTGTGAATAAGGCTTTTAAAATCCTTTAAATCATCTTTAAATGATTCAGTATATCCAAGGTGGGCGTGCACTTTCTCAGTAGGTGACCGAACCAGAATGAGGCCAGTAGTGGCCTAAGAATGCGGTAAGAGGCAGCTGCGCAGTCACAGGAAGACTGCCTTGGAGCACACACTCAAGGAGACCTTCCTCCAGAGCCAACACAGAGCAAAGCTTGCTCCTGAGCTGGCCCTCTGAATTCAGCCTCAGTCTTCTAATCTGTGAGAAAATGCTTTTTTTTTTTTCTATAGAAGCACTAGATGACTAAAACCTATTTAGAAGGAGGTAGGAAGAGGTGACATTGAAATCTTAAATACAGTGGCTTTTAGTTAAATAAAAATCAAGGCATGATGCTACTTTTTTTTAACTTTCATTTTAACTATAGTTTTGACTATTTTATGAATTTCTGTTTAATAACTGTTGAAAATCAAACTTGGGAAACTATTTGTAGCAATAAATTATTGCAGAAGAATACTATATTTCACATTTAGTTTTTTAAGTTGTTGAAACCTTGAATTTTCCCTTGTTAATGAATCTAAATTTAAATTCCAAATAATTTGTGCTTGAGAATGTATCATTTTTAATCTGATTAGAACAAGGAAGAATATTTAATATTTTTGTGTAATTAAAATAATTTGTCTTAAATTTTTTTTTAAAGTCGACACATTTGTTGCATTAATTGACCCTGCTGTATGAACTCTGACATGAAATAGTTGAGGGAAGGAGGAGAGTGTGGCCAATATGGAGATTTGTAAATGCTTTCGTTTGTTTTATTTTAGCTTCCTTGTGGTCATAGATGCAAAGAGATGTGCCATCCTGGTGACTGCCCCTTTAATTGTAACCAGAAGGTAAAACTGAGATGTCCGTGTAAGAGAATCAAAAAGGTAGATGTCATGTTATTGAAAATACTTTTCAGTATGAGTTTTTTTTTGTTTTTAAGTTTTGGTAGTTCTTGACAATATTTTTTACCTTTTGATTTTTATAGTCTTATTTCTTACAAACTTTTTATCACTCTTAAAATTAGCTTATCTGTTGCTTTTTTTATTTTAAAAACCAGCTTTGGCAATTTAGTTTTGTGTAGTAGTAAAAGAACGATTGCTTCATGTTAGGATTAAGTTCATTTATTATCCTTTTTGGTATAGAAATCAGTATTGTATGGATTTGAGTTCTTTAAAGTAGAACCCAATAAAAAACTTCAAAACCAAATTCATTCACAGCCTTCGAGTCAATTCCAACTCATTGTGACCCTACAGGACAGAGCAGGACTGCCCCGGGGTGTTTCCAAGGCTGCAGTTCTCCATGGGAGCAGAAAGCCGCATCTTTCTCCATCCAGTGCAGCGCTGGTGGATTTGAACTGCTGACCTTGCAGTTAGTAGACCAACCCATTACGCACTGTGTTCTTATATAAAACCCAATATGAGTGATAAAGTAGATTAAGAAATTATGGGGCATGGGATTGACCTTTGTTGTTGCTAATGTGAAACTTTTGCCATCAGTAGTATATTTTGAAAATGTTATCTTCAAAAGACTTCATTTACACAGCCTTACAACACACTTTTTAGACTCACAATTAATTTTGATAATAGAAGAGTATTGTGAGGTGCTGCATCCATATTCTGAGATACTCTTTTAAGTACTTTCTGGCTGAGAGAAAATATTCGGGCTGGCAGTTATAATGTCAGCAAATACACAATACTTAGGAGTTTTTTTTGCCTCTAATGTTCTTGCCCCATGGTCCACCTCACCACATGGTCCCCGCCTGTTTTTGGAGGACAGGATTATGTTTTTCCCATTTTTAGTTACAAATTAAGAACTCTGGTGGGAAAGCCATTCTAATTAATTAAATGCAATACCATCAAGTGCTTTCACTTAAAGCAGCGGTTCTCAACCTGTGGGTCGTGACTCCTTTGGGGTTCAAACGACCCTTTCACAGGGGTCGCCGGATTCATAACAGTAGCAAAATGACAGTTAGGAAGTAGCAACGAAAATAATTTGATGGTTCGGGGTCACCACAACATGAGGAACTGTAGTAAAGGGTTGCGGCATTAGGAAGGTTGAGAACCACTGACTTAAAGTATGTGCACTTCACTTGAGGGATTTGAGGATCCCATTTCTGAAGTGGTGGGTTTGTTTACATTCCACTAGTCTGAGCGTGGTAGAGATGTGAGAAAAAGACCCCGATATAAATAGGAACACGCAGAGCAAATGTGACATCCCGACACAAGTAGAGAATGATTAAAAGGTAGATGTCTCAGTGTCTTAGTGCTGGTGTCAGAAAAATCAAACAAATTGATTCTCTTACAGTTTAAGAGAGTGGAAGTCGTGAGTTCAGGGTGTGAGAAGGTTGTCTCTCTATCTTGGATGTGGGGAGGTTGTCTCTCTCCAGCTTTGCTCCTTGGTTCCATGGAGATCATCCTCCTCGCCCCCGCTCTCACCTGTGCTGAATCTGTTCCTCTGCCTCGAAAATGATTGATTGACAGTACCTCCAACACTAGCACATCCTCATTAATCTAGTGAGCCCTGTCCCCGAATGGGATCACAGCCATAAGTATGGGAGTTAGGGCTTAACAATACATCAATATATATATTTTGAGAAACAGTTCAATTAACAATAAAAAGTAAATCAAGAAGACCCCCGAAAAACCATTAGACTTTAAAGACCATTGTTTTGTCAAACTCACTAAGTCATTATTTTATTATGGCATATTGTACAGATGTAATCATCGTATTGATATCAAGTAATCAAGAAAGATCAGATTTATTTGCACTTACTTGATTAAAAGAGGAAGTACAAACAAAGCTTCACAATGATTTTCATTGCTACCCTCCCCCCACCCCAAGTTTAATAGTTGAGAGAAAAATTTATAGTTCTCCAGAAAACTCTAGAGCTGTACTGAGATGGTAAACAGGTACATATGACTATTTAAATTGAAATTGGAACAAATTAGAATTCCATATTTTTTAAACCTCAGCCCTTCAGTCACACTATGAACATTGCCAGTGCTTAGTAACCACATGTGATCAGTATTCCTATACTGCGTGGTATAGATAGAGGTAACCTTGAAAGTTCTGTTGGACAGCACTGTTGAAAGTTTTATTGGACAGCACTGTTTTCTAGCACTTTATTCCATGGATGCTTTAGGAAAATAAATAAACAATAAAAGTAGCTTGGAACCAGGTGGGTAGTGGCACATAGTATGTAATTCTTAAATTAATTCCAGCTTTTTAAAAACTGATTTATTGAGATGTAGTTCATGTCAGTAACAGTCACGCTTACAAGTGTTCTATTTGGCACTTTTCACAAACTACCTAAATGGACTGAAGACTATCTGCAAAGAAATTGTTGTTTTGCAAGTAAAAGAAAATAAAGAACTAATCACTATTTAAACATAGGCATTTAATATTTACAGTCATATCATCATTAAATATTAATGAAACCCCAAACCAACCAACTGCCATCAAGTCAGTTCTGACTTATGATGAGGCTGTAAATCTTTATGGAAGGAGATGGCTTCATCTTTCTCCCTCAGAGTGGCTAATCGGCATGAACTGCTGACCTATGGTTAACCACATAACCACCACTATGCCCGCAAGATTCCTTCCTAATGAATTTTATCATTAACAGACATGTTATATAACAACATATTATATAATTGTTGCATATGCTTTGGGCATGTTGTCAGGAGGGCCCAGCTGCTGGAAAAGGACATGGTGCTTGTAGCGTTGAGGGCCATTAAAAAAAGAGGAAGAACTTTATGGACACAGGAGCTGCAACAAAGGGCCCAGACATAGGAACAATTGTGAGGAGGATGGCACAGACCAGGCAGTGTTGACAGTACGTAACAGCAGCAGCATAGTATCGGGAACGTTTGCATACAATTAAGGAGCCTTTGTGGCACTGTGGAATAAGCAGTGGGCTGTGGATTCACAAGGCTGGTAGTTCAAACCCACCAGCTGCTCTGAGGGAGAAAGATGGAGGTATAAATTGGCTTCCATAAAGATTTCAGTCTCTCAAGACCTATGTAAGGTTGGTATGAGTCAGAATTGACTTGACGACAGCGGGTATAAGGACGTTGAAGGAGTGTTTATTTATTTGATGATGATTTTAAAATTTGGATTATTTTTAGGACTTGCAGTGTAATAAAGTACGTGAAAATCAGATTTCAATAGAATGTGATGCAACATGCAAGGAAATGAAGCGGAAAGCCTCTGAGGTAATGGCTTGTTAAACATTACTCTTCGTGTGTTCATGGCAGTTCCGTTACATGGGAATTAATGTTTGTTTATGCACTTAACTGAAAAGATAGCTTGAAATGTCATCTTTCGGCTTTTGCAATGAAAGCTGTCTGCTGGAAAATTAGGTTAACATAATACAAAAGTCAGTTTGGGCACTTCTATACTGTTCAGATTATCTTTAGGCCCACTGTTTCCTTCCATCAACCCAGTCAGTGGATAAATTCTCCATTTTGGGGGGAACTATCCCTGTAAGGACATTAAAGGAAAACGATCAGTCTCTACTCTGTAAAAACAGTTCTTCTCAGTAATATATATAGATTCTTAGTATTACAGCTCAGGAAAAATAAGTCTAGTCTTGAGAAGAACTTTATTTTACTGTGTTTTAAGTCTCTGAATTGGGATCTCACACTTAACATATCATAAGGCTACCCTGATAGGTTACATATATTCTGCTGCAAAATGATGATGCCATGGTAACATTTCCCAGGATAACTTTCTCATGTTTCCCAAAGGTGTTATGGTTAGGGGAGCCGGGGTGAGGAAATAAAAAATCTGTGTAAAATTTGATGATTACAAGGTTAATTTACTCTTAAATGTATCTAAACAGATAAAGGAAGCAGAAACCAAAGCTGCTCTTGAAGAAGAAAAGCGAAGACAGCAGGTAGCTAAACAGCATATTTGGATTTGCATCTCTTAGCATCTTTGTTGGCTTTTGTGCAAGCAAAGTACAATTCTAGTACAAATGAGAGGCTGGTCAACCCTAATTTGAACCGCAAAAATACATGTATTGCCAGCCTTGGCTCATTGGTGGCATAGTGATTACACATTGGGCTGTTAACCTCAAGGTTAGCAGTTTGAAACCACTAGATGCTTCAAGAGAGAAGGGGTTTTCTACTCCTGTAAAGAGTTACAATCTCGGAAAACCACAGGGGTAGTTCTCACCTGTCCTGTAGGGTTGCTGTGAGTCAGAATTGGCTCAGTAGCTGTGAGTTTGGTTATTTACATATATATGAAAGCCAGGTATTTACTTCTGCTAGATCTACTGCAACTTTGAAGAGGCAGGAGATGACAGATAGTCTCAGATATTTTGTGTTTCTCAATTTACTTTCTGGCTAAGCTTGTTCATGCTCTAGCCATAAGAATTTCTTTTTTTGTGGGGGTGAGTGGGAAGAGAAAGGGGAGAGCCTTCGATTCAAGGCATCTTTTGGCTTGGACAGGCATGTCTTCACTCATGTGAAAGGACTTGAGTTCTGTTTTACTGAGTTGCAGATTATCTGCAAAGGGTAAGTGCTTTATACTAGCCAGTGAACTCAGGTCGAGTCAGATCCTTCAGGTCAGCTCAAGACAGCCCCGCGTTACAGAGTAGAACTAAATCCCATAGAGTTTTCATGGCTGTGAAAGCAGAGTATCTTAAGGCTTTCTACTCTGTAGGTGTGCGTGAACTGTCAGCCTTTTGGTTACTAGTCTTTACTCCCTTATTCTTTAATCAGAGTTGCACTTATTCTTAGTAATTACCTGGATAAGAATACATCCCTGATTCTCTGTATTTATTCAGATACTGTGTTGATCATATACTCCAAGGAGTGGCTTAACTTCCCAGTAGTAATATATATTTTTCAGTTTGAGATGCTTTGTCTTTATTCAGCATGGTGTATTATATGCTAAACTGCCCATTGTGTTGGTGAAGAAACTGAAAAGGCTATATTACTTGGAAGGGAGGACATTAGGAAGAGTTCACACTGTCAAGATGACTTTTTGTATTTTATGGTTCTGTAAAATTGACTTGACTGGTATCCAAAAATAAGTTGGCAGAACTAATATTAAAACGTTGATTCTATGGAGTCCTGGGAGATAAAATTATTAGGATTAGTTTAGGCTGTCTTCCCCTTCTATAAATTATTATAAATGAAAAATATAAATATATTTCATATTTACTAACCTTAACAGATGTTATAAAACATTAAAAATCCACTTGGTGACTGGATCACATTTAGACTCAATTATTTTACTATTTCAGTGATTCTCAAGTTTGGTTGCTTTTAAGATATTTTGACCTTTTTTCTGTGTATCAAAAACCACTTGATAATATGTTGACATTTTGACTTATGGAAAAATGGCCATTTTGTATCTTTGAAAATAGTATCTGCCATAACACGATAATGGGTATGTTAACTACAGTTTACATTTCCTTCTATTAAATAAGCATTTACAGAGGACTATGTGTATAGCACACATAGTTTTTGGTTAATACTTACTGTAAGTTTTACTATTATGTTTTCCTAACCAAAAACCGTGTACTAAGTTCTAAGCAGTGGAAAGGGAGTCCTGGCAGTATGATGGGTAAAGTGTTGAGTTGCTAACTGAAGGTCACATGTTCAAACGCACAGTGGTTTTGCTGGAGAAAGATGCGGTGCTCTGCTTGCATAGAGATTTGCAGCCTTGGAAACGCTATGGAACAGTCCAATAGGGTTTGCAATGAGTTTGGCTTGTTTTTTAAGCAGGATAAAAATCCATGTTTTATAATGAAGAACATTCAGCTATATTTCAGGAGATGTTTTTAATTCTACTTTTTAAAATACTCATTTTGATTTAAAATATAAAGCATGTTTTTCCCCTGAAGATTAAAAAAATTGCAATAGTTGATAGACCATACAGTTTAATCGTTTGAATATCTTGCAGTGAGTGTGCATTCACCACCACAATCAATTTTAGGATACTTTACTCACTGCTTCTACACATTATTAGTTCCCTTATTCTTCCTAATCTCTCCTGCCATAACCCTAAGAAAGATGAAATCTAGTTACTGTCTCTGTAGATTTACCTATCCTAGATTTGATATAAAGAAAATCATACCACCCCCCCACAAAAAAAAACAATAGCAAAATACAGGAAAACTTTTAAAGAGCAGAAATTAATAAAACTAGAATAAATTAAAAGTGCATCCAAACGGAAAACAAATGATAAGATACTAAAACTTAAGTATAATAACCCACTTTCTGATGCACTCTGGGGACTAGGCTGTTCACATTCCTGGTCAATGGTCAATGCTTAATTCCCTGTGGGGACTCTGCAAATGGATTTTGGGCTTTCACTGTCATGATAGCCTTCTACAAATAGGGTGTTCAGAATTTAAGCTCTGATACATTTCCCTCCTCTGATTTTGGATTTTATTTTTTATAATCCTTGAATCACACAGGTAAGTGTGCTTTGCCACAAAATCAGAGCAGTAGCTGGCTGGCCCTGACTTTTAGGAGGCTGCTTGTTTAAAGCACTATCTGTTTTCTTCACCAACACTTGGCTTTAGCACTTACAGCTCCCCTGTAGAATTCTGATAATGTTTTAAAGTATTAGTTTTTAAGAGAAGACTCAAGATCTGGTAAGTCTTTCCTTTGTATTCCCCTGAATTTCTTCCTAATAAGCCACTAATATTTAGTTCCACCAATAATGGTAGAGCTATAGGTATTTTATTTTGACTGGGCATCGTTTAGCACTTGGTGAAAGCTTCATATAGTAAACCCCCAGTAAATTAATGAAGATGAAGACCATGGCCTACATTTTAGGGAAACTTGATTTAATGAGATGTTTCTAAATTTAGAATCAGATCAGACCTATGGGCTGAAATTCTTTCTTGTTATACTTTCCGCTTTTGGATTTATTTAATACAATCAGAAGTGGACTACATTTTCATAAGTCAGATTAGAATAATTGTACTTGTGCTACTAAAATTTTGTAAGTTTCTTTATTTAAATGAAATTTAAAAATTTTAAATTTAATTAAAATAATGCTGTTTTGATTTAGGCTGAACTGGAGGCTTTTGAAAACAGACTGAAAGGCCGTCGAAAGAAGAACAGGAAGAGAGACGAAATAACAGTTGAACTGTCACTGTGGCAAAAATATAAATACTATCTCCTTCCACTGTGTGGAGTTGTGGTTGTAGTAGTTGCATGGTACATTGCTCATGGTGCAGATTAAAATGAGTTGGACTTGTACTGTACCTCAGATTAGATTAGCTGGCTTGTTCAGTTTAGAATGTTATGAAGTATATATTATAAAACATGACAGTTCGCATTCAGCCTGTATTCTTTCAGCTGCTGGTAGAAGGGCAGAGTGTTAAGCACTGTCTTCATTAGCGTCCTGGAGAGGACAGAATAACAGTGGTTGCTGTAACAAGCATGACTTCAACTTAAAGAATGATTAGCTAGTGGTCGAATTACATGAACAAAGTTTGTTTTATTTAATATTTCCAAGAGACCTTTAATTTTTCCCCCCTTAGGTAAAATTAAAACGAAACTGAGCCATACATACAGAAAGAGGAATATTTCTCACTGTTTTATGTACTTATTAAAGGGTGCTTTTCTTGATCATGTAACTTTGTACTTTTTTAAACAAGTGATTCTTTTAAAAGACCTCATAAACTGTAAAACAATTAGATTCCAGAAGTTACTGCTGAGGATTTTTATCAGTTGTTGATACAAATTTTCATTTAACATGTTCCTTAGAGGAAAATATAATTGTTTTTAATAAATGCTAGACTGGATTCCTCATGTGGCTACTTCTTGTGTAAGAAGTTTTGAACTGAAGTTGGAATGTTTTGTACAACTTATGTCTTTTCAAAATAATAATAAAAGTTAACTGATATTTATGAGCAAGATGTTCTGAACACAGATATTGTGACTGTTATTTTATTTCTCCTCCCTACCACCATCCTGTGAGGTAAGCAGAGTTCAGCTGGACGTACTCTCCCAAAGAGCAACTGACAAAAAATATCAGTAACCAAATAAGTTTGAATTCAAATTCACTTTAATTTTAAATAGGTTTCTGTCAAATTTTATTACATTCTTTCATAACACATTTGTAATCTACACTATTAGTATTTGATGTATTCCAGAGCCTTAAATTTTAGGTTAGGCTTTTGAATATAAGTGAAGGAAGCTAAGAGCTGATACAGAACCATAGTCATTGATAGATAGTCGGAAGTGGTAGAAGAATGTTTTTAAACAGAAGTACAAAGGATTTCTAAATATCGTTGGATTTAACTTCTGTTTTAATGTCATGTACGTTAGTCTAGTATTAACTGGTGTCCAAACTCATGAGGGTCACTTCTTTTTTCAATGGGCTTTTTGTTTTGATTTTAGATGTCTTTACTTTTCCTAATTGTATTAAGCTCCAAAGCAGATATTTGACATGCAAGCCAGAGCCTTATTGTGCTCTTGCTAAATTGAGTCTTGAGGAAGATGAGTAACCAAGTTTCTTCTTGGAAAGCCATTGCCGTGTATTTCAGAATCTGGGTCAATTGAGCAAACATGATGCCCTCGTTTGCTGTACATCTTTCTGGGACATCAGTCACAGGAAAATGACTCCTAAGGTTTATGAGAGCAAGGGATTAATGTCCCAGAAAGATGTACAACAAACAAGGATATCATTTTTGCTTAACTGCTGACCCTCATGTCTGGGATCACCTGTAATACCTTCAGAAACTCCTCAGAGAACAATTAACCAGAGGAGAACAAAAGGGCAACATTTGTCCAAAAACAAAAGGTCAGAAGGATTGGTGGAACTGGGGAAGCAGAAAGAGTGCTTTATTATTGAGGAGATAGATACATTAAGGTCAGAAAACACAGGGTGTATAAATTGTGGAAGGAGAAAGTTGTTTGTAAACTTTTTCACCCAAGCCACAATTAAAAATAAATCGAAAGAGTTTATAGCCTAAAATTATATAGCCAATTGTTTTTATTGAGCACCTAGTGTGTGGACCCAAGCCATGGCATTTTCCGTTGCTTTCTGCATGTGAAAGTTGGACACAGAATAAGAAAGATTGCGTCGTGGTGCGGTGCGGAGAGGGATATCGAAAGCACCATGGACTGCTAAAAGGACAAACCTGTCTGCCTTGGAAGGAGTGTGGCCAGAGTGCTAGAGGCTAGAATGGCAAGACTTCATCTTAAGAAAGGGTACCCACCCCCTCCCCCACCCCACCCCACCCCACAAAACAGGATTTTTTTCAAAGCATATGTATTTAAATTTTTTTACAAAACAACCTTAGCACCTACAAAGTACTCTCCGTTCCACTTAAGACATTTGTCAATTCTGCTATTCCTTTGGAAGTATTTTTTCAAACATATCTGTTTGGATCACTGACAGCACCTCCCTTGTTTTCTTCACCTCTTCCATGTTGTCAAATCACTGTCCTTTCCTGTCCCTCTTCATTTGTGAAACAAAAAAAAGTTGCATAGAGCAAGGTCAGGTGTGTCAGTTTTTGGCAGCCATCTCAGTCCGCCAGGCTTTGGCAAAAACAAGAGAAACATGCTGTTTTTTGCCATAAGCTGGCGCACTACAATGGCTGTATGAGCAGGTGCATTGTTAGGGCAAAACCAGTCCCCTGTCTGCCACAAATCAGGCCTTTTTGTCACACACAGTTATTCTATCTTCAGAACCTCTGAAAAGAAAGCTTGATTAACAGCCTGACTTGGTGGAACGAACTCCAAATGTACCTACCACAAGTCAACATTTTCATCCAGGAAGTTGACGGACATCCAGAACAAGGTTTGTCATCAATTGACATTTCACTTGAGTTTTTCCCATGGTACTGTCCTGTAAGCTGTGTTCAACATCATAACGGTTTTGCAGCATTTTTTCCAAGTAGGTGACAAAATTTCACAGCCACATTGTTCTCTTAAATCAGCCATCACAAAAAATTAGGTTTGAGCAAAACTGCTTTTACCAAAAAAATTCACTGACCAGAGAGAACCTTCCCGGGCAACACCACTAGGTGCACTAACTCAAGATTGAGTTGTGGATGCTTTTCTGGGGTTTTTTTTTGGGAGGGAGGTGGGGAGGTACGCCCTCCTATTAGCAGTAAGTGGTCTTGGGACTCTACATGGAATTTTATCCCTGGACCACCAACCAAAGCCTCCAAATCAAAGTGGTCTATTTCAGTCATTGTGTGCCCATTATTCTGGGAGACTGGCAGTTGCTCAGATCAGTTTTTGTGCTTTCAAATTGCCTTCATTCGGCATACTAAATTTGTAATATGCAATATGTAAAGTTATGTATGACCAACATTTAATCTGTAAGACCACACTTTCCACCTTTCTAGAAGCATATGTGCTACCTTTAAGTCAATTTTCCCAGAGAGCTCTTCATTTGTAGTGTGTTTGGTTTTTCAAACGAACTAGTTGGCTCTCTGCTTCAAATGCTAGACAATAAAAAATTCAAAAGGCCAGCCAATGCTTCTTTTTGAAAAATGAAGGTATTTCGCAAAACTAGGTCATGGTTGGAGCCCTGGTGGCATAGTGTTTGCACATGGAGCTGCTGATGATAAGACCAACAGTTTGAAACCACAGCCTCTGAGGGAGAAAGCAGGCATTTTCTGCTCCCATGAAGAGTTAGAGTCTGGGCCAGCACAGGCTTGGGCAGTTCTCTACCCTGCCCTAGAGGCTCGCAATGGGCTCAGCAGTGAGTTTAGGTGATGTTTGCCGTTTATTTGATGTTTTATTTTAAGTGGAATAATCCAAATGTTGCTCCAAGGTGTTGAAGAACACGAAGAGTCCTCTCCTTATTCAGATTAATTTGAATATATTGTGAGATTATAATATTTTTATGGCTCCTTATATAATAAATGTTTGTTAGAAGGAGGATAAAGATGCCTAGCCTCATTTTTACATACTGTTACTCTGGTATGTGGTAGTGTGGAGTCTGTGAAAGGGCACACCAAGAAATAACTCAGGTATTTTCCTCTGGTGCATCAGCAACTAGGTAGAACTGGTTGGATTTTCTTGCCAGGAGAAGCTTTAAGGATGACATAGTTTATACCATCAGGGCAACTTGCTGTATTTTTCAAGGGAGCAGAGTAGAGTGGTGAGGGAGATAATACACTCTGATTCTCTCAAGCCGGTTGATTTAGTGACTTAAATTTTCATAGCTCATGAAACACCTCCACCAGAGGGCAGAAAGTGATAGAAAAAGGCCCTGAGAGAGCCTTGACTTGGCTGCAGAATGCCCATAGAAGAAATCTTAGTAGTGGAATCTAACCCATTTTAGAGACTTGATGAACCATGGTCTGAAAGTCAATGTGAGTTGCTCAAGGCAGAGCTGGCAGAGCAACCTGTGTTCTTCATGATGGGGCAAGTGTACCTGCCCTGGTGATGTGTGATGAGGCAGTATCTTTATGCAGCAAGCACAGCCCTGTGAAAACACTGCCTTCAAGAAATCCTTCCAGAAACTCAGGCGTTCCTTGGCTGTGTACCCTCAGACTTGTGGCATCTCGAGAATAACGATGATGATGATCGTGCCCACCTTACTACATAGTTGGTAGCATCAATGCAAGCAAAGGGCTTAGCATAAAAACTGCTACATACTAAGAGCTTAACTTTCCATTGACTTTTAAGATACTGGGCTTGGTTGTGCAAGTTGCCCTGGTTGTGTAAGTCAGGTAAGCATTGGCTTACAAACCCCAGGTCTTGGGAGGAAGATGCAGCTATCTGCTCTCTTAAAGATTGTCAGTCTTGGAAACCCTGTGTACGGTTGAAGGGGTGAGGAAACAACATTGGTTTGGAGGTTTGGGCTTTGGCAGTGTTATGAATTGGGCTGCCAATCACAAGGTGAGCAGTTCAAAGCCACCAGCTGATCTAAGGGGAAAACCTCAGGTTTTCAACTCCTATAAAGCGCTAGAGGAAACCCTGGTGATGTAGTCGACAAATTGGGCTGCTGGCAGCATGGTAGGCAGATGGAAACACCTGTAGCTCCTGCTGGGAAAGACTGGGTTTCCTATGCCCTCCACAGTTACCGCCTCAGAAACCCACAGGAACAGTTGGACCTGGTCCAATAGGCTCACTATGAATTGATGGTAGTGAATTAATTGAGTTTTGAGAAATCCAATGTTAAATAACAGTCTTTCAGCCACACATCTCCTTTCAGAAACAACTTTAAACACTGGTTTTCCTTCTGTTTTTAGAAAGGGGTACCATTTCCCCTTTCCCTACCCAGCAGTGATATTCGTGGAATGACAATGTGTTTGACTATGTGTGGCTTCCTCCAGAATCCTGGAGGTGCGTTTGATTGCCTCGAGTAATTATGGAAAGTTCCATTAGGATTTTGATTGAAGTTGGATGATGAATAGTCCTATCTAAGAAAAAGCCTCTATTATATACATTTTGGGAACAAATGTCGTGGGCTTGTAGGTGTATCTCCAGTGGCCTCTGGTCGACACTGCCTTAGGTAGAGGGCTGTTAGTGGATGACAGGGCAGAGATTTGTCCCCCTCACGCTCAACTTGCAGATGGATGGATGGAAGACGCCTCCAGGTTCTCCCCGTGGTCCTTCCAGAATGGGCAAAGATCCCAGCATGTTTACACACACACACACACACACACACACACGAAGCAGCTTCTTCGCTAAACATAAAGCAGAAAGCACATTTCCATTTGCCTAAGACCAATAATGCTCACCCTTTAACTGTTACAGTTACATAGTGTTTTTTACTTTACAACAAACGGGTCCTGTAAGTGCCAGAACCTGCAGTCATTTTGATCTCCACTGGCGCTAAAAGAAACCGGTCTGATCCTGGTTGTGATAAGCTGAACCAAGGAGAGGCTAAAAGTAACTCCTTGGCTCCCAGCCACTCCGTCTCCCCGCAGCCTCTGTGCAGGTCCCATCCAGTTCGCGCCTCAGTATCCAAGTGTACGTTTAGGGGGAGGCCGGAAGTGCGCTGGCTTTCTATCTGTCCTTGGAGAGTCATTGCCTGGAGTGTGAAGAGGTAGCGATATGGAAGGTCTGTTACGATGGGTGGGACCCGTAGCCGAAGGGGAGGGTGTGCAGAGGGGTGGGGTGGTCCGCGGGTGGGATCTGTCGAGTAGACAAAATGTGGGGCCGCTGCCCCTTGAAGTTCAACTTGCTTCTTGACGGAGTGGGAAGCAGTGCATCCGTATTGCCGCAGCCAGGGGCAAGGCGAGGAGAGAGAGGTGACCCAGACCTGAGTGGCCTGAGGAACAGCAAGGCATGTTCTCCACAAAGCAGTCCCCGGAGCTCGCTCCGGAAGAGCGCCACCACCCCCCCTCCGGGGCTCCAGAGCCGGTAAGATCCAGGGTTTGCCCTCCGCGGGCAAAGAGGTCTGAAGGCGTCTTAGTGCAGACAAATTCAGGGTCAACCCCTCCGGCTCAGCCTCCTTCTCCGCTCAGGTGCGCAGGCTTCCCTGGCCGTCGGAGAGCGCAGGCTTGCCCAGCGCCGAGCGCGGCGCCCTGCAGCCAGTCCCGGGGCGCACTGTCCCTCACCCGGGCTGCCCAGCGTCAGCGACCCTCCCGGGGGCATGGGCAGCGTTTCTTTCAGCGCTCGAGTCGCATGGGCCCGGAGACCCCACTTGCCCTGCGGGGGACACTGTCAGCTCTCCCGCGGAGGCCCTCCTTCGCTCCGCTCCCTGCGCTCCAGGTGGATGCCTGGCGCTGGCGCGCGGGGAGGGAGCAGGTGGAGTCTCGGGACGCAGCTCCCGGGGACCCGCGGCTTCCTCTCTGCGCCCGCGGCCCCGCCGCCCCGCCGCGGGAGGGATGGCACCGCAGCGCGGCCGGCCCCAGACGTAAGCACCCTTTCCAGATGCGCGTCCCGGTCCCCGCGGCGACCGGTGGGGTTCCCCAGCAACACTGGCGGGTTCTGAGCGCTGGCAGCCTGGGACCGGCCCGCTGGCCGGGTGCTGGGAAGTCCGGCGTCCTCCGCGCAAACTTTCCCTCTGGGCGGCACAGGCCCGGCACCCCTGGCTTCCGAGTCGCTCGGGGCTTGGCGGGCTTCGATCCAGGCCCGGGAAGGGGGAGTTAGGGAACCAGTGCTGGGAGCGCAAGAAGGAACTTGGCACACTGGACGGCTCCTGCGGCTCGGAGCCCGCGGAGCCCAGGATGGCTTCGAGGGGTCCTTCTCTCCGGGCGGCAGTCTAGTGTCCGAGCCCGCGGGCTGACGCAGAGGTTCCGGCGGCGCAGGCTCCCGACCGCGACCGCGAGGCCTGCGCGCGGGCCCCCGCTGGCACCGCGTTCCCGGGCTGCGCCCCAGGGCGCGCCCCTCGGGCCACCACCCGCGCAGCGCCGATGGGGGCGCTGTGGGCACTCTTTGCGCGTCTCCTTGTGGCCGGGACTCGGCCTGGGCGGTAAGAGCGCGTGGGGGTCGCGTCCCGCTGGGGCGTCCGGGCAAAGCTGTCCTAGAAATTCGCAAAGTAAAGCTTGCTCCACGCGGGAAACGTCTAATAACAACGCACTTCCAAAGGCTAACTCCATACAGAATTCTGACGTTTTCTCTGTGCACATTTGTAGTTTGTAGTCTTTTTCCGTTCCCAAAGTAATTTACCAATAGGAACAACATCGACGTGGGAACTCAGGAGGCAGTCAGAAAGGGAGCGAGTCAGGAATTTGTCCTGATAATTGTCCAGGAGCACACATTGTTAGCGGAGGGCTTGGAAGTTAAAGATACAGCACACCCTAACGCTGACATGCCTCTGAGAGAAGAACAAACAGTGCATTGGTTGTTTTTACGGTTATAAATTCAATGCTTATTGCAGCCCCAACACAAAATTCTCCAACATGATTAATTCGTTAGTATGATTAGGTGCCTAGGAGCGCTGGTGGCAAAGTGCTTACACACTGGGCTAACTTCAAGTTCAGCAGTTTGAGACCGCCAACCAGCTCCACACGGGAAAGATGGGGGCTTCCTACTCCTGGGAAGAGTTTCAGTCTGGGGACCCATAGGGGCACCTCCCTCTTGTTCTACAGAGCTGCTATAAATCGGGATTGATGCGATGCCCTGGTTTGGGTATGTGCATGATTCACCACATAGCTCAATTCCCACTCATAGTAACCCGATAGGACAGAGCAGAACTGCCCCTGTGGGTTTCTGAGACTCCGTACCACAGTAGGGAGCCTCATCTTTCTACCAGGGAGCTGTCGGTGGTTTCTAACAGCTGACCTTGTGGTTAGCAGCCCAACTTGTAACCCCGATGCCACCAGGCTTCCTCAGTTTATGACTACTCACTCATACCATCTAATGGATTGGGACTCATAGTGACCCTACAGGACAGGGTAGAACTGCCTGTGGATTTCTGAGACTGGGACTCTATATGGGAGTAGAAAGCCTGTCTTTCTCCTGCGAAGCTACTCGTGGTTTAGAACTGTTGACCTAGTGGTTTGCAGCTCAACTCATAACCACTACATCACCAGGGCTTATGTTCAAGTGCCCGCATAGTATTGTTGTGTGAGAATGGGATACCAATCGGTCTGCATGGACGTGTGTGAATGCTGTGTCCAGCAGTCCATTTTCCAAGAAGGCTTCCCAGGACACCAGTAATTCTAATAGGATGAACTCTTTTTAGAGGTATTTGGGGGGGATTCACACAAACCTCAAAACCTCTCTGTGCTGTGCCCATGAAGCATGTTTCTTTTCGGCTTTCTCCAGAAATACCTTGCAGGATAGATTTGCCATACCAATGAGAGTCCCAGCTAACCTTCCAGTAGGTTAAGCCGATCAATCCAACACTAAAGTGCTTTATTGCTCTCATCAAATAAATGTCCAAGTATAGCGACATTTAAAAAAGATATGAAATTAATTATATCAGAAGGAATGCTAGCCCACTGTAGGGATCTTCATTACACAGTTTCTTATCATGTAACCACTCCGCCAACCCTTTTCACTAAGCTGGCTGTAGTTTAATCCTGAGAAGGCCATGCTATGGGCCTATAGCATCCTCTGGATTTTAGCAGTTGCTGAACCTATTGTCCTACAAACCATTCAATTGACCTCCTCTATTGTGAGGAGCAGTTTGCAGGTTAAGGGGACAGCTGAGCAACCAAGAATCTGCAGCAAGCTAGCAACGCCCTCTCGACAACCTGTGAAAGAGGTACTTATTGCTCATTTTCCCCTCTTTCCCTCCTGCCCAGCCTCATCGGACACAATGGCCTTTCGTCTGTGGGTTGCTCTGTCACTTTGCTGATGGATTTAGGGGTCCCAAAGGACCAGGATAATGATCATACTGAAATTTGCTGAGTGTGCCCAAGGAAGAAAGCTTTAGTTAATATGCCACTTCTGTCTTAGTAAAATTTTCAATAAGTAAGCATGCGTGTATCCTATTTACTCCCCCACTGTTCTTGATGTTCCACTTTTTATGATAACAGGAGGCCAGTTGACTGAAGGATGCTGACTTTGTAGAACACTGCATCCACACCAAACACGTTGTCCCTCAGTTTACCCTCAAAAATCTAACCAGACATACTTGCATGCACTTACTTGTATATTTTAAGACTGGTGGAAAAGGTGGAAGTGGAAGAAAACATAAGAGAGAAAGATGCTATGGATGGGATGCCGTGGCAGAAAATGTTTGGGCCTTGGAGTCAGACCTGAAGCCAAACTTCCTACTCGGACCTTTGTAAGATACAAGGTCTAAGGTCTGCCAGGCAATGTAGATGAGCCTTGGCCTTCTCAGTCAGGAAGCGGGGCTGATGCTACTGACCACCTTCAATGGCACCGCGGGTCAATGGGAGTGATTGTCTGACCTGCGTGATGCACAGTAGCCGTGCATTCTATGAAGGGCATCAAGTATAGCCTAACCGGTTTCTACTAAAGGAACAGTCCCACTGCAAAGCTGCATTTGGGTAGCCACTCTCAGCATTTGACTACTTACCCTTAAATTTTACCTGAATCAAAATGAAATCAATTTTAAAAACTCAATTATTCAGTCTCATTAGCAACCAACCTTTCAGGTGCTGAGTGTAGTTAGAATGTTTTTCTTGGCAGACAGTTCTCTTTCAGCATGGTTCTAGAACTTCATTCTGCTTCAGTGACAGTTTTAGAGTAGAAACGTTTACTCTCTCCAGGAAGATAAAAAAGGAGCCCTGGTGGTGTAGTAGTGACAAGTTGGGCTGCAATCCAAAAGGTTAGCAGTTCGAAACCACCAGCCTTTACTCAGGAGAAAAACAGTGCTTTCTACTTTGGCAAGGAGTTACAGTCTCAGAAACTCACGGGGGCAATTCTACCCTGCCCTGTAGACATGGTAAGAGTTGGCATTGACTGGCTGGCCATGAAAGGAAGATAAATGAGAGCCTGGGTGGTACAAATAAACAGCTGCTCTCTAAAAGGTCAGAAGTTCGAGTCCATCAACAGACGCCTCACAAGAAAGGTCTCTGTGATGCACTTCTGAAAAAAGATCAGCCTTTAGAGCACAGTTCTACCCTGACACTCATGGGATTGCCATGATTCAGAGTCGGTTTGAGGACAGCTGGTTTTTAAGGATTATGTCATTTCCCCTGTCTAGCATGTACCCACACCACCTTTACTTCTTCTTCTTCTTTTTTCATAAAAGTTTGTTTCAAATAGTTAAAGAATTTCTGTTCTGTTGCGGTCTTTTATGTTGCTGAGGCCCTTGTAATGATTAGATTCATTTATAAATCAGCCAGCCAGTGTGTATTAATCACGGAATCATTGGGCATTCTCTCCTTCCCCTTTGATAGACTTCTACCTTTGTGTTCTTTTTCCTTCATGATGGGTTTTATGGCTGGTGGTTTTCTTGTTCCATGTCCAGTGTACAAAGTACGATCCAATCGAGAGTGTCCCATTCATTCTGGTTTGAGAACTGACACCCCCTCTCACTCTCCTGGCCCCTCTCCTAGACTGCTCAGCATCTGACACTCTAATACTATACTTCTTTATCTGGTCTATTTTCTATCTACCCCTCTCCCTCCCCCATTTTAAAATATCAATTTCCATTGCTCTTGCTGGTTTCTAGGATAGTATTTGGCTTACCACAATCAAAGCTCATGGAAACAGCAGTCAAGAAATCAAACAACACTTTACATTGGCTAACTCTGGTGCACAGGACCTCTGTAGAGTGTTGAAAAGCAAGGAGGTTACTTTGAGGACTGTGGTGGGCCTGACCCAAGCCATGGTAATTTCAGTGACCTCAGATGCATGTGAAAGTTGGACAGTGACTAAGGAAGCCCAAAGAAAAATCGATGCCAGAAGAACAAACAAACCTGTCTTGGAATAAGTCCAGCCAGAATACTCCTCAGAGGCAAGGGTGGAGAGGCTTTGTCCGCGTACTTTGGATATGTTGTCGGGAGAGACCAGTCCCTGGGGAAGAACATCATGCTGGGCAAAGTAGAGGGGTCATAAAGAAGAGGAAGAGCATCAAACAGATGGACTGACACAGCGGCTGCAACAAGGGGCTCAGACATGCGAACAGTTGTGAGCATGGCACAGGACGGGCGGTGTTTCGCTCTGTTGTACCTGGGCTTGATATGAGTTGGAACCAACCCAATGGCGCCACAGCACAACTGCACCTGGCATACAAATGGTACTCATTCACCGTGAATGAATGACCAGAGAGAGATGTCTCTGAAGCCAGCTAAGACCAAGAGCAAAGAGCTCCGGTGGCACAGTTCTTATGCGCTAGGGTACTAGCGGCAAGGTCAACAGTTCCCACCTGCCAGTTGCTCCACAGGAGAAAGAGCTACTCATCCGCTTCCATGAAGATCACAGCCTTGGAAACACTAAGGGCAGATCTACGATGTCTACGGGGATGGTAATGAATCAGAATGGTCTCAGATGTACTGGTAGGCAATCCGTTTCTTCTGTCCTTTACCTCGTAGGACTCTGCTAAATCTGCTTTGGAGTGAGTAGAGACCATGCAGTTTCCTGTCCTTACAGACAGAAATGACTGTGCATGTTCTGCGCGTGTGTGGAGTGCACGGGATGACCCCCCTTTGGATTGCTTCGCTAGTTGCCCATTCAGGACCATGTCACAGTCCCCAGCGCTGTTTCAGAGTCTATCCTTTCTCTCGCCACAAACAGAGCCTCTGTTGTCCCAAAGCCCTGCCTTGTCTACCTGCCCTGCTCTTGAGTGGTGCCTGCATCTGTGTTAGTTTAGTCCTCAGCTCTGCTGAAGTGTGCCTGTTCACCATGGTCCCCGCTGCTGGCATCAGCCCCACCAGTTTCCCTTACGGCAGCTCTTGGAATAGTGCTGTGATCCACCACCATCAGAGCTGGTGGTGACAAGCGCAGAGGGAATACTCGATAGGGTTTGTTGAGGATCCAAGGTGGCCCTTTAAGGGAGCCCTCTTGCCATTCAATACTCTGTTGCTCTGTAAGGAGCCCATGAGGACGGACGTCAGTGGAGAAAGGCCAGTCAGTACAGCAGAAAATAAAGAGATGAGCTGGTGAGGCCATTTTGGTGTTACTGGTTTGTATTTGGGGATCCCTAGTGGCATGGGGGTTATGAGTTGGGCTGCTAATGAAAGGTCGATGGTTTGAAATCACTAGCGACTCTGGGACAGCAAGATGAAACTTTCTGCTCCCATAAAGACTTGAGCCCACAATCAGCGCTCATGGAAGCAGCAGTCAAGAGATCAAAGGATGAGTTGCATTTTGTAAATATGCTGCCCAAGACCTCTTGACAAAGCAAAGATGTTACTTCAAGGACTAAGATACACCCGGTTGAAGCCATGGGACACTCCATTGCCTCATATGCATGTGAAAGATGGACAATGAATCAGGATGACTGTAGAGCAGTGGTTCTCAACCTTCCTAATGCTGTGAGCCTTTGATACAGTTCCGCATGTGGTGGTGACCCCCCAACCATAAAATTATTTTCGTTGCTACTTCATCACTGTAATTTTGCTACTGTTATGAATTGGGCGACCCCTGTAAAAGGGTCGTTCGACCCCTAAAGGGGTCGCAACCCACCGGTTGAGAACCGCTGCTGTAGAAGAATCAATGCATTTGAATTATGGTGCTGGAGAAGAAGATTGAAAGTACCAAGACTGCTGTCTTGGAAGAAGTATGGCCAGAGTGCTCTGTACAGTCTTTTATACTTTTGACCAATTGCCAGGAGAGACCAGTCTCTGGAGAAGGAGGTTATACTCAGTAAAGTGGAGGGACAATGAAACAGAGAAAGGCTCTCCACGAGATAGATTGACTGAGTAGCCGCAACAATGGGGTTAGCATAGAAACGATTGTGAGGATGGCCCAGGACTGCGCCGTGTTTCGTTCTGTTGTATATCTGGCCACTATGGACGGAGCTCGCTTGGTGACATCGAACAACATGACAACAGTGCTCTGTGAAGCTCAGATAGCTATAGAAGATGTTTGCTATGTGAACAGTTCCAGGTGAATCCTTCTGACTAGGGCTGTGTGATTTCTACTAGCTGCTCCAAACAACTTCAACTTACAAGGATTCAACTATACAGTCGAGGCCAGAAGGAAACTGTTCTTGCCACTCTTGAGTCCATTCTGATTCATGATGACCATTGATTGATCGATGTAATGGTCCCAGACCCAGTGCTAGGCAATTGGGCCTTGGCCTTGAGTAACATGATGCTCTATGCAATTGTGAAAACAATAAACACTAAACTTAATAAATCAGTTAGGAGATGAGGGCAGTCTGTGTACAACGGAACAAAATGTCATCTGGCCCTGTGCCATCCTCTTGATTGTTGGCATGTCCAAGTCCTTCATTATGGCTACCGTGCCAATCCACCCTCCGAAGTGTTTCCCTCACACTCGCTGGCTCACTACTTTACCGAACAGGATGTCCTCGCTAGTGAAGGATCGCTCCTGGTGGCGTGTCCACAGCACACCAGACACACAATGTTCTATTGCTCTCGATAAGGTTGGGGGAGGTTGGATAGGCTATGGGACCCTAACCAGTGCTGCGTGTATGTGTATGTCTATGGAAAGGAAGAGATGAGGCTTACTAATGGGAGGGGCAATGCAGCAGAAGGGAGAATGAGTGGTCACTTTGGGGGAACATAAGTGCATGTCTATTGAGAGGAGGAAGAGAAGACGAGCTGACCTCCAGGTGGGGGAGGAGTGACTGAGGATACTTTGGGGGACATTGGGTGGGGAGTGTCTTTAGTGGTGTGCTGGGTGGGTAACATTGAACTAGGGCTTCTGGGAGCATCCAGGGAACCCAGGCATTGGGCCATGGAACCCTGGGACACTGAATCCTGGATCTTTTGGGTGCATGGGATGCTCCAGAGGCTGTATCGGTGAGACCCCCATGTGACAACTCAACTGAGTGAACTGGATTCTTCCACAGGTACACTTGGAACCTGAGGACGTAAGCTGGAAAATCCATGGTGCAAAGGACATGTATAGCAGAAGTCTAGCAGAAGACAGCTATACTAAGAATGGAGCTATACTAAGCTATACTAAGAATGGAGTATAGCTATACTAAGACAGCTATCCTAAGAATGGAGTACTGTTGGTGGGTGGACAAACAAGATCTTGCTCCAGCAACGCCCTCTAGGCTGTATTAAGATACAAATTACTATTCCAGCTATCCTGTGATGGCCATTCTGTTATATGTGGCTTATGTTGTGTATATTAGGGTGTGCCTCAGAGGTGCTATGCTATTGGGGTCACCCGCTTGAAGTTTCGTTATTTGTTTCTCTGTTTTTCGGTAAATGAAAAATAGGGACGCTGGGCCTCTAGGGAAAGCAAATAGAACAAGGGTTTCAGGGGGAAGTGGGATATAAAGGAGGGGAGAGTTGTCCAGGAAGGGAAAGTATGTTTGGAGACTGATTATGGAAGCAGATGTACAATTCTGTATGATGTGATGGAACTATGAAGTGATATGACAGGTGTTCACTCCCAGTTACAGCAAATTAAAAGGAAAAAAAAAAGCATAGATCCAGGATGGGTTTTGGGCTCACACTAAATTCTAGCTCCAACTTAAGAACAATCAGTTCTTACATCATGGCCCTGTTCCCTCAGGAAGGGAACAGAGAAGATATGGGTGCTATAGTAAGATGGGGAGAAGAATTCAGTGAAAATAGCATCTGGGGTCTTAAAGTCTTGTCTCCAAACAAGCAGCCATCTAAGAGAGATATCAACTAAGTTCACATGGAAGAAGCACACCATCAGTCACTGAAGGATTGGAATCCATTTAATCCAAAGTTGAAAGAGGGATCACTATTAGAGCCTAAACTGTGAGAATCCGGTGTTCAGAAGGCGACGAATGACAGTGGGAGCCCGAGATTCATTTGTGGAACTACTTAGGAAATAAGCCTCCAGAGAACACCCCCCCCCCCATCTAAAATTGAGGGATGGGAGGAAAGTGGTCACTAAACTGAGTGCTTGGGAGATAGGAATATAGAAGATCAAAGGTGGATGCCTTTGACCTGCACAGTTAAAACTTTGTCAGTTGATTCCCCCTTTGATTAAGGTAACCAGATTTTAACATTGGTAAAGTGGGACACTATTGATAAAACTCATATCCTGGCTAAATAGCCACATGGCAGCCGAAAAGCGTATACCCTAGCTTGTCGTGCGTTCTTTCCAAAATTCGGGACTTTTTAAAAACACTGTGGGACATGGGAAAAATTGTTAAAAATTGGGACTGTCCCGCCAAAAGCGGGACGTCTGGTCACCTTACCTTTGATGCAAGGTGTACCTGATCTGTTTTCTAATATTTTTTGTATTTTCACTTTGTATTGTTTGGTTTGGTTTTGGTTTGTTCACAGTAGAGTGTATCTCAGAGGTGTCATGTCATTGGAGGTCACCCTCCTGAAGCTGTGCTTTATGCTTTTCCATTTTTCAGTTGTGAAACTTAGGTTTGATGAGCCTAGAGGGACAGCAAGTAGAATCAGGGGCTTGAGGAGGAGGAAGGTCCAGTTGTGGAGGTGGAGTAAAAGAGAGACAATGTCAAGGAGTCCCATGTAGAAAAAGAATGGTTGGAAACTGATTGTGGTAGCAATTGTACAATTCTTCTTGATGTGATTGAAATATGGAATGACATGGTATATGTATTAAATCACAACTGATACAAAAATTGACACTATTCACAATATAATGTTTCATCAAAAAAGAAAAGCAAAGAAATGGCTCAAATAGTTGTAGAAGTGGGTCAGTTCAGTCTGGCTCAATTTGTTGGTCAGATGTAAGCTGAAGACGTCTCCTGATTTGAGGAGCTGCAGGCGCTAACAAAGAGGAAGCAAGGAGATGAAGCAGGAAGACCACAGACTGGTCAATGCAGAGCTGAATGAACCCAAGGTCAGTTGATTGCCTCCAAGGTTGGCTCATGGAATTGGTAGGCATATTGTATAACAGAAGGTCAATGACGCAGATGAGGATTCAGATCCAGCAGTAGAAGTGAGCCAGCTTCCATATACCCCCAGTCCAAACAAGGAGCAGGTCCCATCACGAATGTAACCTCCCTCAATTGTATCAAGGCTGTGACTGGATTAAAGAGGCGACACTCTACCATATTCTTCTCACAACTACTTGGCTGCTTCACAGAAAATCCCATCATGGAGTTGACCACACTATGTGAGATCATATCATGGGAGAATCTCGGCCCACCCAAGTGGGCATAATCCCTAACTCTCACAGAGGATTCCCATGGGCTAATTTTTAGAAGCAGATTACCATTACCTTCTTTGTAGCCTGTGTCCATCTGGGGACTCCACTGAAACCTGTCCAACATCGGTGATCCTGCTGGTGTGAAAATGCTAAGGACATCACACCAACAGACAAGCCACAGCAGGATGATTAATGGGCAGAGAGGTGGAGGGAGAGAGTGATAAGTACAGTGGAAAACGGTAGAACAATGCGAATTGGAGTAAATAAAGATGACTTGAAGCACTTGCTGATGAAAGTCAAAGATTATGTAAATGTGAATCCGAAGTGCAAGGAAGAGAAGCAATCATTTACATAGTATGAGTCATTCAACCTGTCATTCTACTCAGTGCCCTGAAGTGAAAGCCCTAGATGGGAGAAGGGATTTGCTGTTGTGGCAGTTACATAATCTCCTGTCAACTTGTGAAGGGGTGGAGTCTTGTCTGTCAATCAGGTGTCAGCTTGATGCCCTCATTTGGAGGTGCAACAGAGATAAATAGCTCACTGGAGGCCAGACACACACACACACACACACACTCTCTCTCTCTCTCTCTCTCTCTCTCTCTCTCCCTCTCTCTCCTTTGTCTTCCTGCTGACAAGACCCATGGAACTACGCTGATGGTGCTAGAGCCCTGGAGCTGGAGGAGCCATGTGGAGACCCCTGTCAAAGCTGAGATGCCTCCATTACCACTGGATTCACAAGACTTTCCACCCACTAGTCTGTGATCTTCCTGCAGTCACTGTCTGAGATAGTTAAGGTTAATTGTGCTAACCTGGTCAATAAACACATGTGGGATTAACATGTGGGATAAATGGCTCTGTGAGCCTTGCCCTTTCTAATTCCCGGGTCTCTTGCTTTCTGATGGTTGGACCAGGGTGTAGCTGCCTTAGCCAGTTCCCTGCTTCAGCTGGCAAGTCTCCCTTCCTGCAAGATATCCCCTGAGGAGAAGCCACATGATGCATCCCTGGGTGCTGAAGCAGCCGTGTGGAGATCCCTGCCAGTGCTGAGATGCTTACATGCTCACTGATTCAGCTTTCCTCCTGTAGTCAGTGTCATTGTGTGTGTTTTTTGAGATGGACGAGGACTTTGTAGATTGGTGTCGTACATATGGGCTAATGTTGGACTTGTGGGCTTGGACAGCACTGGGTTGGGATGTTTTCTTAATGCGCACTTACCTTTTATGTAAAACTCTCTCTTATACATTTGAATTTCTGTGGATTTGTTTCCCTAGTTTACCCAGACTAACACAGTGTCATTGCATGTGTTGTATGAGTCTGAAGAGGAATTTATAGAGTGGTATAGACATATGGGCTAATATTGGACTTATGGACTTGATCTGGACAGAACTGGGGTGTTTCCTCAATATACAATTGCTCTATTATATAAAGTTCTTTCTTATACACATATGAGTGTCTATAAATGTATTTTTCTAGTCGCCTGAACGAACATAGCTGTCATTTCCAGGATATCACAGTGTCTTTGTATGTGTCCATCTTATAGTATTGCATGTAATCCTGTATTATTGTTGTTTTTTGTAGAACATAACCTCTAATTTCAATTCAAATAATTAGTCTGGTGCTTCATGACAGACTGTATTCTGTTCCTGGATTATCTGGCTGTGTGGGGCATATTGACAAAACCTATATTGGTGTCCAGTGTGGCACCTTCTTAAGGGATTTTCCAGGATTATTTTGACTGTGTGTGATTTTCGCCTTTGGGTGTTTATTTCAGAACCCGATCCCTAATAGCAAGATGCCATTCTTCTGTAGTGTGGACTGGAATGATTTGGCTTCATATTTCCTTGAAAGCAACATGTCCAAGTCAAACAAAATTGGAAATATATAGTTCTGGTCTTTGTCTGACACTCAGTTGCTATGGAATTTTAAAGAAGTCAGTTGACCTTTATAATCTGGGTTTCCTCTTGTGTAAAATGAGGTAGTTGGACTAGACACCTTCAAGGGTCTGTAGAGATTGAAAAGCTGTGATTTATTGTGGAAGCAGAAATGGAATTGCCTGATGCACCATTATCTTTTGCTTTCTCTCCCCCCTTTCCACCCATTGAGGTGGGCTGTCTGATTAATGGTTATGCCTTGGGCTACTAACCACAAGGTCAGCAGTTCAAAATCATCAACCACTTCCAATGAGAAAGATGAGGCTTTCTAACTCCCTAAAATATTTACAGCTTTGGAAACCCAAAGTAGCAGTTCTGTTCTGTCCCATACGGTTTTTATGAATAGAACCAACTTGATGGCAGTGAGTTTGGGGTTTTTTTGGTTTGTTTTGTTTTACCAAACACGATGTACTTTTTTTCAATCTGGTCTTTCCGGATGATGTGTATATAGTAAGCAAGCCAGGGACTCACCATTCTCACTTCTGAGGACTATTCTGGTTCTATTTCTTCGAAAGCAGATTTATTTTTTCTTATAGCTGTCCATGCTATTTTCAGTACTCTTGGCAACACCACAGTTCAAATGCATCGATTCTTCTGCATTCCTCTTACGCTGTCTACTGTTCACATGCATAGGAGGCAATTGAAGAGACCAGGGTTTGGCTCAGGTGCACCTTATCAAAGTGACATCTTAGTTTAGGTTTTTTTTTTTTAACTCAAAAGATCCTTTGCAGATTATATGCCCAGTGGAAAAATGTGTGATTTGATTTCTTAACTGGTGCTTCTATGGGTATTGATTATTGGTCAATGAAATGGTTGACAATTTCATTTCTTTTCTCCATTTGTCTTGATGTTTATTGATCTAATTTTGAACATTTTCCCCCTTCATATTCAGACATGCTCCACGCGGAAGGCCATACATAATCTTTGACTTTCATCAGCGAGTGCTTCAAATCATCTTTATTTTTGGCAAGCAAAGTTGTGACGCTAGCGTACTGCTAGGTTTTAAGGAATCTTCCTTCAATCCCACTGCCCCATTCTTCTATAACTATGTGGGGCATATCTTCTTCAAAGTTAAGAGGAGAAAAAGCAAGTAAATATAAAATGTGCTCAGGGTAGCAAAGAAGTGGAATTTTTAAGTGCAGAGGAAATTTGGGGAATCTAAGGATGCCAGTGACACAGTCGGTTATGAATTGGGCTGCTAACTGAAAGGTCAGCAGTTTGAAACCAGCCATTCTTGATAAGAAAGAGGAGGCTTTCTATTCCCACAAAGAGTTCCAGTCTCGGAAACACGCAGAAGCAGTTCTATTCTGCCCTTTAGATTCGCTGTGAGCCAGCATCAACTGCATAGCGTTGAGGTGATGCTGCTGGGTAAGCAAGCAATGGACTGTTACCCTCATGGCTGCTGGTTCAAACCCACCAGTCCTCGGCAGGAGAAAGATGATGCTACACTGCTTCCATTAATATTTACAGTCTCAGAACCCCTATAGAGGGTCACTATGAGTTGGAATCAACTCGATGGCAGTGGGTGTTTGGAATAGAAGTAGGGAGGTTGGATGTAAAGGAACATAAAAAGCAGAATGAATCTGATCAAGTCAGTCCAGCCAATACAGAAAATACCCAGGGAACTCTGGGTGCAGAGGCACACAGAGCTGCAGTCAAGGTTCTAGCTGAGCTCATCACTTAGAGCTCTTGTTTGTCCTGGTGCTCCTCGGGCCAGTGAACTTCCTGTACACTCTGTCCTCTCCCAGAGCAGTGGGAACAATACTTCTTTCTCAGGGTGCTGATGAGAACCAGAGGAAAGGGTGCTCTAAGGAGCAATGAGTTGCTCGATAAATGTATCTTCTTGCTACCACTATCTGGGAGCCAGTTGAGTTGTGCACGTACCCCAGACAATGACCCTTTTGGATGGCAATCTGAATTCCGCTTCATTGGTTGCTCTCCTGAGGAGAGCCAAAGTAAGACGTGCTGCTTTCCGAATGTAGACTCCTTGATGGGTGTCCACACAACAAAAATAAAACAACGACATTCATGTTGCCCTGTTTTCCTTTTTGGCCTGTGGTGGCACAGTTCAATACACAATTTTCAAGGCTCCAGTAGCTTCATGTGGAAGAGAAAAGAGAAACATAATATTAATTTTAATCATATCTTTTATTTAGGTCAATATCTCCAAACTGTCATCTGTCGAGCATGTCAATTAACATAAAAATTGAGATGTTTGACTTTATCTTTTTTTCACAAGCTCTTCAACATTTGGTGCTCTTGCAGCACATCTCAACTCAAGTGAATCACTTTGCGCATGCTCAACTGCTCCACGCGGCTCTTCTCCACCCTCCTGGACAGCAGAGAGCTCTGCAGCAGGCAGTAAGCGAACTCCAAACCAAACTCACTGCCATCGGATGGGTTCTGACTCCTGATGACCTATAGGATAGGGTAGAACTGCCCCAGTGGGTTTCCAAGACTGCAACTCTTTTTTGGGAGTAGAAAGCCTCATCTGCCTCCTGGTTGTAGACTAAATGGTTCTCCATCCATGTCCATGCATGGACCCTCGGAGACCATGAATGGTATGTTATAGGGCAATAGGGTCTTTGCAGATGTGATGAGAGTGAAGATTTTGAGGAGTGGGGAGTACGCTGCATGCACTCTCTGGTGGGCTTGATGTCATTACTGTGCCTTTTTTAAAAAGGGAGGCAGGAAGGCCAGGGAGTCTGGGTGGAAGAGTGGTTGCAATTGGTTACTAACCTAAAGTTTGATTGCCCAAATCCACTGGCAGATAATTGCAAGAAAAGCCTGATGAATGGCTCCCCTAAGCATCAAAGCCAAGAAAAGCCTATGGAGTAGTTGTGCTCTATAACAGGAATCAGGGACCCACTTGAAGGCAGCTAAGGAGCACCAGGAGGCTCAGAGCCAGAGGAGAGGGCCATGCGGTGGCTGAAGCAGACTGGAAGGAGGTGCTTTGAATGACTGAGGAAAGGCCACAAGTCATGTAACGGATCCTCTTCTCAGATGCCCAGCAAAAACGATTCCGTACTTCTGACTTCCAGACTTATGAAAAAATACATCTGTGTAAAAGACATGGGGTGGTGGTGGGGTGTGTGTGCATATATCTGACCTTCTCTGGCCAACCAAGAGAAGGAGAATCCATCTCCACAGCTGCCTAATCGTGGGTGCCACAAGGCAGTGGTCAGATCTGACCCTGTCCTTCATCTGTCTTGACCTCTTCTGACACCAACCATTCTCCCTGCAAGACTTTATTTTTCATCTTTTTTGTAATTCATTGCAATGGCTACACACAACTCACAGGCAATATAATTATTGTTATTTTTTTTGGTGGGGGAAGTTAACAGGTTACCAGGAGTCGGGATCAGTAGACAGTAAGGATGTGGTCACTAGCCCACAGCAATCCCTCCCCTCAGCTCTCGGGTCCTCATGCTCTCAGCCATGTGTGGTCCCTGGGCCTCTGCCTCCGTGGGCCAGGGCAGCCCACCGCCGCAGGGTCGCCGCACTTTGCTGTTTAGGGTCAGCAGTCACATACATAACCATCGCGCCACCTGGCTGCCTGGCGTGCGTTTTCTAGGGCCAACATTTCATTCTGATTGCCTCTATCTGCGGATGTGAGTGGATGTGTGATTAGGCCTGGGGTTCTGACTTTAGCTCCCATCAGAGTCACCGGAGGAGCTGACACCTGTTTTATTGAGATTCGCAGATACAGGCTCATTTGACGAATTAACAGTTTATGGAAATCCTGCCTCGAGCAAGTCTCTTAGCATCATCTTCCCATCATGTGGTGTGTGCTCGCTTTGTGCCCCTGCGCCACATGTCAGTCCTTCTCACGAGGCTCAAGACATTTGCATAATGCCGCTTGTGCTAGACAGGGTTCTATAGAGAGATCAAACCAGATTGCTAGTAATTATATATATATTTATGTAGATAGATAGATATGTAACACAAGAAATAAACAGTTAAATTATAAAGCAGTTATACAGATAGACATATAACACAAGAAATTAAACAGTTGAATTATAAAACAGTACAAATGGCTCAGTATAATTCAAACGTGTTAGAGAGTTGTGAGACACTGGCAGTCCTTTGAGTCTTGAGGGCCACCAGGTAGTCCTCTGTAGAGAGACTCAGGCTATCCCAGCACAGGCAGCAAACACCAAGGCAGGTCACCAACAGTTGGCCAGGTCACCAACAGTCAGTCCCCAGCTCAAGAGATGTGAATTCCAATTGTGTGCGAAGTCCAGGGCTTAAAGGAACCTCCGCCCTTCAATTAATCCCACATGTGTTTATCGGTTAGGCTGGCACAATAAACTATTTCAATCCACCCCTTGCCAACCTGACACCTGTACACAATTCTTTAGCCATATATATTTATGTAATTTCCGGACATTGATGAAATCACACTTATACTTATCATCAATCATCTATCATACATATAAATGAAAACACACTGAGTCCAATTGTATCTGATA
>NW_022111369.1:62319320-62347852 GCF_000313985.2 Echinops telfairi | reverse complement strand
ACCAAGTTGCTGGTTGATCTCCCCGAGGAATGGTCCCTTATCTTGGACTTAATGTTGGTTTCTGCTGCTGGCAGATGGGGCACTCAGCAGTGGCAGTGGCCAAGTCAGCCTTGGTCAGTGGAAGTCCATGTTGCTGTGCCCATGCATAACCTCCATCCCTGCCACCATGTCCACTTTGTTCATGTGCCCATTGGGTGATAACAGGAGTGGCAGAGGAAAGAGGAGGACCAGTTTCCACAGTGCATGTCATCTTATCCACTTGATTATTAAAGTCCTCCTCGTCAGAGGTAATCCTTTGGTGAGTGTTCACATGAGATACAATTACCTTTACTTTCTTGGCCCATTCTGAGAGGTCTATCCACATAACTAACTATCTCGCTGCTCACGCCTCATCAACTTCCAGATCCATCCCACTGCCAAGGAATCCACCCAGGCTCTTGAGAGCCCGGAGAGCACAGTGGAACCACTCCCGAGGCGTTCATAGCCTGCACATCTCGTGGGAGCAGACAGCCTCGTCTTTCTCCCTCAGCGCAGCTGGTGGGTTTGAACCGCTGAGCTTCAGGTTAGCAGCTCAACACATATCCCCCAGCTCCACGGCTACTTTAATTGACCATCCATCCAATCCCATCCAGTCCCTTCTGGCTCATATTGATCCTGTGTGGGGTTTCCAAGGCTGTAAATCCTCATGAGAACAGGGAGCCTCTTCGTTCTCCCTTAAGAGACCACAGCATTTATAGTAAGGTTGATATTGCACTGGAAAACCAAAACAAGGGCACGTGGTCCAGAATCTGCATGTAAGTGCCACCCAGGGTGCTACAATGTTTGATTTAATAGGTTTGAAATGGAACCCAGGAGTTTGCATATCCAACTAGTCCCAGGGGGTATTAAGGCAGCAGCTAGAAGGTAGTTGGCTCTCCGCCACTCAGAATACCTGGTCTACTGTTGGACTCCTGGGATTTACCTCCTGGGAGAAGTAGCAGTATTCTGTTGGGAAAGCCCTACAAGCTGGACTAACAGCCCCCCACCCCCCACCCCATCTTCCTCCAACAGTAAGTTCAGCCATTGGTTGCTAGGGAACCTAAGTCAGCCGTGGTCCCCTTGCTTGACTCTGTTTTGTGTCTCCTACCCTGAGGTCTAGAGTAGATGACAATCCTGAGCTCCCCAAATCTCAGCTAAAAATACCTCATTTGCCAGAGGCCAGCTGAGTTCTCAGGTTTCCCAGTGGGAGAGAGTCCCCCAGACCTGGGGCTGCCCCAGTGGAAAGTCTGCAAACAGAACATACCATGTTAAAAATAGCCCTGGGGAGGCCCCTCAGAGCTCTGCTCCCAGCTGCCCACTTGGGGGAACCAAGTCCTGGGAAGGGGGTGGGAATCTCTTTTCAAACCAAAAATACCTGAATGAGTGCCTGGCTAGGTTCAGTTTTATTCCTTAGAAGGGATAGGTCTCACGTATAGAGATCAGGTCCTTCCCTCGCCCCTGGCCGTTGTGCCTTTTTATTTAAATGCTGGGTTTGGTAACTGCAGTCCTACACCTGCCCTTCGGTGATTTTTAGTCTACCTGCTTCTGGATAGCAATACGAGGGAAGTTCCTGACTTTACTGAGTCTAAAATGGAAATGGCACGGTCTTAAACTGCCCTCTGGGAGAAAGCGAAGCCCAGGGACCTGCAAGCTTGTTTGACATGCCTTGTCTGAGGACTACTTCTGTTTGCCTCCTTACAGCAGCAAGGTGTTGTGTCTTGTTTTCAATTTATCTGTCACTCACCTCCGGGAAGTGCACAGCCTGGGAAGTCCCATGGGGCAGAAATGGGCGCAGGGATGCCCAACAGCAATGCCTCGGGGAAGTTGCCTGGTTTTCTTGGTTGCTTCCTGGATCAACTTGGCAGCAGTGCTATTTTTTAAAGTTAAATTAAAAAAATTTTTTTAAAATTGTGGTTATGTGGGAGAATGTTCTAGTTTGGAAAGAATACTGGAATCCCGGAGGGGTGGCGGCAATTTCATATCAAATGACAAAGAAATAACATTTCAGAATTAAGACCACAAACTGAAACTAGAATGGTGAGGTGAGTTAAAGTGTACAGAGCCAATCGGTTTTCCAATCAGCATCCCATACACTCATCTTGTCCACGGCATGGACTAGCAGTCCTCACGACCCAACAGTGCGGACTGTTTCTCCTGGTGCTTCCTGTTCCTTTCTTAACCCTTCTTGCCTTCGAAACTTTGTCCTTGAGCACATGCTATCCATTTGGTCTCCAATGGTTGATGATTCTAAAGGGCACCCCCTTCCCCGGTGTTAATGTTGCCCTTATTTGGCTGAAAACAGAGCCATAGAGGTGATTTCAGTTCCACGCCGAAAGGGTGGCTGTGGTCCATCGTCTTCAGGGGCCCATCAGTCTCCGTCTGGCAACGAAACCTGGACTTTTTGAAAAATGATTTTGATTTTGATTCCACATCTTTCTCCCACTCTATCCAGGACCATCTAATGTGAGAGGGGTACCCAGACACCCTCTAGAAACCAGATTCTAGTTCTTCTGGTCTCAGTCACACAGGCCGAGGCTCCCTGCGCTTCTACTCCTGGGCTGTTGGTTTCTATAGGCCTGGGTGTTCTTCACTCTTTTTATCTCTGCACAAAGGGAAATCAGTAGTTGTATCTCAAGAGGCTGCGTTTCAAACTTGAAAAAAGGAAAAAGAGATAAAAGTAAATAAACGTAGTTTCATTATTTAAGCAGAGATTTTTTATTTTTATGAGTTAGAATCTATTCGATGACAGTGAGTGGCTGGGTTGTTATTGTTTTTGTTAGAAGACAAATTTCAGGAACATTTTTTCTAAGCTTTTAAATTAAAGACAAAGGTTATATATTATCACTTGTTTCATAACCATAATTCTTATTTTCATTATCATTGGGAAGGATAACAGTCAATACATCAAGGTTAGGTAACTATTAAACATTTCAGGAAATATTTTCCATTAGTGCCATCTGGTTTAATTTGGATCCATAAGTTTGCTTTCCAAAAGAAGATTAGATGAATTCAGAATACTGTGTATATTCAAAATCATTTATCATGTCCATGCTTGGCTTTGTCTCAATGTGCAGACAGCTTTACAGCTGGCAAGGAACTGACGAGAATTGGTAGATGTTACTCTTTTCAAAATATGTTGACATCATTTTAAAATGTTTTTTCCTTTGGGAATACTGTGAAAAGATGTTAAAACAAAATTGAAAAATACAGTAGGTAGACCAATGGGATCTATACTCTCAAAAGCATTGTTTTATTTACATAATTGACTTAGAATTTTAGGAAATGTAACATATGATTCTTAAAAGCAATATATAATTCATAGATGTAATATATAATTCTTAAAAGCTTGGATTTTTCTGATCACAAATATTAAACATTCAAAGTATTTGCTACCATATTAGAAACCGAAAATATTAATCTGTGGAAAGAAGCTGGGAAAATAAGGTATCTGATCATGGCTGATGTTGTAATTCCAGCATTTAGTTTATAACTGAATTAAAAACTCTTCAGTTCTCATTGAGTCGGTTCTGACGTATAATGTGTGCAGGGGAGAACGGGCTCCACAGGGTTTTCAAAGCTGTGACTTTTCAGAAGCAGCTTCTCAAGCCTTTCCTTGGACACCACTATTCTAAAGCCATACTCACTGCCATCGAGTCAATGCTGGTGACGTTAGACAGGGGTTTCTGGAGAAACGAAACCAGGACACTAATGGTTCTAGGTATATCTATACAGATAGATAAATATATAACCTAAGAAACAATTAATTAATCTATAAAGCAATACAAATGGCTCAGTGCACCTCACTCCGGGGAGACAGTTGTAAGACACTGGCAGTCCTTCAAGTCTTGAGGGCCACCAGGTAGTCCTCTGAAGAGCAATTCAGACTATCCGGGCACAGGCAGCAAACAGCAAGGCAGGTCACCAACAGTCAGCCAGGTGACAGGGTCCCACAGTCCCCAGCTGAAGCGATGTATACTCCAGTAGTGTGGCAAAGCAGGTCTTGAAGGAACCTCAAATGACAGTGACACAGTCCATGGGTTAGGTGTCCCACACGTAGTGTAGCTTGGAAATTGAGGCAGAGAACAAGCTAAGGCAGCTGCACACTGGTCTGATCATCAAAGAGCAAGAGATAAGAAAGGCAAGGCTTGCCGAGCCATTTATCTCTCCACCCTTCAATTAACCCCACAGTGTTTATCAGCCAGGTTGGCACCAAAAATTTTAGCTATCTCAGTTGGCCACCTGAATGCCTTCTTTGGTGAAGTGTTCATGTCCTCCAGATGGGTTTTGGTTACCTTCTGACAGGCTCCTAGTGGAATTTCCAGTTTGGGGTTAGTTTTAACATTAATTTCATACCTCTATACCTTACCTTAGTGTAAATGTGATGGGCTTGGAATTTTTGTCTCTCATAGATATTTTCATTTTGTGTTTTCACATTTACAGAGTTAAGTCTCTTAACACTTTCCTGAGGCCATTGGGTAGAACTTTCTAATTCCACCTTCCCCGAGAGTAGAGCACACGGTGACTTGTATGGATCTCAATTCACACTTCCAACCTAGACCTTTTCTCAGCTTCTTTCCTGGACATTCAAATTCTTCTGGAGTGCGAGACCACAGTCCTTCCTCCATTCCATCATCCACATAGAACCCTCACATTACCCGCTTGCACTTTTCCTTTCCCTTTCTTTTCCTGCTCCTAAGGATTTTCCTCTTTCCTGTTAGTGAGTACTGCTATGTATTTAAACTGGCATGAACAAGATGGAGGAAATGGGAAGGTTAGGTTGGAGGAGAGAACATTCCAGGAGAGAGGGAAGTGACACTCGTAGCCACCGTCGCTGGGAAACCCTTTTGTTCCTTGTAAAAGCCCAGAAAGTGTCCCGTCAGACTCGAACCTGACTTCAGTGTCTCAAAAGTAGTTTCAATGGAAACCCTACTGTATCGCCCATAACATAATGGGGATTCTGTGCTTGAAAGCACTCTATTGGTTTATGAGACTTAGAACTCACTCAACAAAAGGGGGGGCTGTCCATCGTAGGTTTACTTGGTGTCTCATGGCTGCCAAGGACAGGGAGGGAGATGGTCAGTAAAGCCCGAAATTGGGAGACAGGGTGGTGGGAATCTGACAAGAGAAAACGAGCTCAACTTTGACTTTGCAGTGTCCACAGATAGGCGCACCATGTGTCTGTCCTCGTCGCTTCCAGACCAGAATCCTGCGCAGCCTTTGTCACAGGAGAGATGGGCTCATTTCTCCTCTCTCACTTGGGGGGCACTCAGATTTTCAATGCCACTTATCATTTTCATTCCCTCCTCTTTTACACAGAAAGAATATCTATCTCTTCATGTTAAGATCTTCACTTATTCTACAAAGTTTCTACAATTAACTAGGGTTCTAAGTTGAGATTCTTACATATGCGTTGCATTTGCTTTAGCAATCTTTCCTCCCCCAGTTGTCCAGCGCTTTCTTTCAGATCACAGTACTTTAATTTTTTGCCACGACCTGCTTGTTTTCCTGGGACACCATCCCCTCAGTGTCTCGGTGTTACTGTTTCCTCAGCTCTCCATGTGTCACCCCTGCTGCCTCTCAGCCTACTTGTGACCAGGACAGAGCCCAGCTATGCCAGCCAGGTTCTTGCTTTCTAATTTTTGGATCATCACTCATCCTTCCTTAGAGAGAAGGGGGTGTGGGACACAAAGGGAGGAGTATTAAATTCCTCCTCATAACACTCCCCCCACCCTGAGAGGATTGAGAGTCAGCATTCCCTGAAACCATGAAAATTCTCAACTGGTTCTCCTGTGGACCCTGTAAGCCTGCAGCTGTGGTCCAGCAGAAGGGGGCTCGTCCCTTTGGAGGAGGGGCATCATTAGTCCATCTTTTGCCCCTTTTTTGGGCCCCTGGTACTCTTGCCCCTTTTTTGGGCCCCTGGTACTCAGGTGTGGGGTTTGAATTTTGTCAACTGGATACTCAGAAATGAATCAGAACAGTCACTCAAGGTCACGCTGCACCCAAGGTTGAAAACTCTCCTCTGTATTCTAGTTTCCAACCAAAGCATGCCCAACCACATAGTTCAATGCAACCCATCAGCAGTTCTGCAATGAGATCAGATGGTGTCACATACATTCAAATGATGTAGTAGGGAGCTATAAAAAGCACCTGGAGATCGTGTCCACATGTAGGCTCTGATTTGGTACATCCAGGGTGGAAGTGCAAACTGTAGGCAGGGAATCACACCAGAGTGGGCCAGTTCAAAGCCCTGGTTTGAAGACCTACCTCTCTTCCATTATCACCAGGAGCCCTGGTGCCACCACAAGTAAAGTGCTCAACTGCTAACCAGAAGATCTGAGACCTGCTCTGCAGGAGAAAGATCTGACAGTGACAGTCTGCTTCCATCAAGATTCACAGCAGTGGTTCTCAGGGGTCGCCTAAGACCATCGGAAAACACGTATTTCTGATGGTTTTAGGAAACCGAGACACCGCTCCCCTATCCGTCTCCAGGTGGGTTTGCCCACATGCAGATATGTCCACATATGAGTACCCAGCATGAAGACTTGCCCATGCTACACCAGGCTTCAGATAAAATTTCATTTATTTGTTATTAGAAATAAATATTTCACAATATATAACTACATATTGTTTTGTGATGAATCACTATGCTTTCATTATGTTCAATTTGTAACAAGGAAAATGCATTCTGCATATCAGATATTTATATTACTATTCATAACAGTAGAAAAATGACAAGTATGAAGTAGCAACGAAAATAATTTTATGGTTGGGGTCACCACAACATGAGGATCTATATGAAAGGGTCGCGGCATTAGGAAGGTTGAGAACCACTGATTTACAGCCTTGCTATCAGGCCTCAGAAGACCCCAAACACACAACTTCTCTCCATGGGAAAATCAATCAGGGGCTGTTTGGACTGTCTGAAGTCTAACTTTCCACATGGACCAAACTTGCTATAGCTTTTCCAAGGCCTGAGGCCTCAGCCCCTGTCTGTCCAAGAAATGACAATCGCTTCCCCTGTATTTTCACACACACCCCTTCCCCCGACCACTCCTTATTCTTTCTCAAGGTTCTTGGCCCAATGCAGTAGATGCTAGGGTTTTAAGGACTTAACAATTTATACCTTCTTTCTTAAATGACTTCCTTGATTGATGTTGACATTAAAATTCTATTTAGTTACGTGCCCAGCAAGGTGATGGTTACGATTAGAAGATAGCATGTTTGCTTTGAAAAATGAATTGTCTCTGCATGCACAAAAAGCCTCAGTGTCCATCTACAGATGTAATTTTACTAAGGCCTATGGAAAGCAGGGGGTGTGTATGTGTGTGGTGACACAGGGGTTAAAGCTTGGCTGTTAAATGAACGATCAGTAGTTCCAACCCCTCAGTGATGTCACGGGAGACACATGTGGCAGTCTGCTTCTGTAAAGATATACAGCCTTAAAAATTCAGGGAAGCAGTTTGACTCTGTCCTAGAGGGCTGCTGTGATTGAACTCAAGCCTATTGCAAAGAGATTGGTTATTATAGAAGCAGGAAGAGTTTGCTCATTTAGGACTGAGTCGAGTTCAGAATGTAAAGCAGACCACACAGTATGTGCTCAGTAGATGCCCGCTGTATGGCCTAAGAGATTTTGAACTAGGGAAGCTTGTTGGGACATTGGGAAATAATGTGGGGACCTACTTATTGGTCATGACTCCTGGAAAGGGAGGGGTGTGGTTAGCATTTATTAACTGGGGACTAGGAATGCTAGGCATCTTGAAATGTATGAGGCAACTTCAGCTGTGAAAAAGGGTTCTGCTCAAAATGCCAATTAAGTTGCTTTTTCTTGGCTTCCATCCTCCCTCAATAAATAGAAATGGTGTGTGTGGGATCACATCTGACCTCCTCCAGCTATGCAAAGGGGAATTCAACTTCACACCAACCCAATGTCCATTTCTACAAGGCAGAAGTCAGACATGCCTCTACCCTCCATCCTTCTTTTACTTTATTCGGATGCCAGTCATTCCTCCCATGACACTCTACTTCTCCAGCTATGTGACAATTTGTTACAATGGCCTCACAGAACTCACAGACAGTATTCATGATCATGGGGGTTTATTAGGGAAATCAACAGGTTACCACAATCCAGAATCAGGAAACATTAAGGATACAATTATTAGTTCAAGGAATCAACAGTGCATCTTTTCAGCCAGCAGCCAAGTGTCTTTCTGTTTCTTAGGCCAGCTCTCAGCCAGATGAGCCCTTCTGTCTTCTGACTTCATGGGCGAGGAAGCCCACCTGCGGCTCAGCCTCACTGCAGTTTGCGCAACCCCTCTGCTTTCAGTAGGGCGTGGATTACCTCCACCACATCAGGCAGGAGTCTCAAATGTATTCTGCTGGTGGCTATTCTCCCTGGACGGTCCTTGGGAAATCTCTGTGTTCTTGCTTCCAAGATGGCCCACTTATAGCCAGAAGAAGGTTAAAATGTATTCATTCCAAGCCAGAGTCCTCTGCACCTTATTTATGGTCCCACCCCAGCATTCTGCCACTTGTCTGTCAGTTTGTCCCACTGTGGTGGCTTGTGTGCTGTTGAAAGCATTTCACATCACAGCAGGGTCATGCAAAGTGATTAGTTATCAGGTTTCAAAAGAGCTTCCAAACGAAGAACAGACTATGAAGAAGGAATAGGCTGTCCACTTTGGAGGAAGTAGCCAACATAAACCCCAGGGATAGCATCAAAACGTTGTCAGTTACTAAAAAAACCTCATGAATGGTAGCAGAACACTGACAGAGATAGTGCCAGAAGATGGGTTCCTCAGGTTGGAAGGCACTCAAAATCCAACTGAAGACAAGCTGCTGTCTCAAAGTGGCGTCGACATAGGGCACAAATAGAACAAAGCCTGCAGGGACTTCATTTGCTGATGGGCATGACTCAATATGAGAAGACACAGCTACAAACATCAATTAATCATTGGAAGGTAGAATGTACTCAGTATGAATCTAGGAAACAAAAAACCAACTCACTGCCATCGAGTTGATGCTGACTCATTACAAATCTATAGGAGAGGATGGAAATGCCCCTGTGTTTCTGAGACTAACTCTCCACATACATAGAAAGCCTCATCTTTCTTCTATGGAAAGCTGGTTTCAAACTGTGGACCTTGAGATAGTGGCCCACCATGTAACCACTATTCCACCAGGGCGCCAGGAATATTGGAAGTTGTCAAAAATGGAATGGAATGCATAGAGGTCAATATTCCAGGCATCACTGAGATGAAATTGACTTGTTTTGTCCATTTTGAATCAGAAAATCATATGGCTTTCTATGCCTGGAATGACTCCATCAAGAGGAATGACACTGCATTCATCACCATAAAGGATATTTCAAGATGTGTCTTAAAGTATAATGCTGTCCATGATAGTATAATGTCTATCTGCATATAAGGAAATCCAATGTATAGAACTGTTACTCAAAATTATGCACCAGCCACCAAAGCTAGTGATGAAGAAAGTGAAGAATTCTACCAACATCTTCATTTGGAAAGTGATCAAACATGCAATCAAAGTGCATTGATAAATATTGGCAATCAGAATGCAAAAATTGGAAACCAAAAGGAAGGAACACTAGTTGGAACATATGGTCTTGGTGATGGCAATGAAGCTGGAGATAAACTGATAGAATCTTCCAAGACCAATGACGGGCCCAGAGTAAATGCCTTTTTTCAATAATGTAAATGGACTTCTCCAGATAGAAGCCACAGATATCATTTGTGGGAAGAGATGTTGGAGAAGCACAGTATTGGCAGCTAAAACCAGGCCAGAGGCTGACTGTCAGATGTATGATTCACTTCTCTTATGTTAGTTCCAGTTGAAGGTGAAGAAAAGGAAAACAAATCCACAAGAGCCAAAATACGACATTGAATATTTCCTACCTGTATTTCAAGAACATCTCAAAACAGATTTGCTGCCTGGAACCCTAATGAGAGAAGACCTGATGATTTGTGGAGGACATTAAGACCATCATTCAGGAAAAAAGAACAATGTCATTCAAAAGACAGGAAACAAAGAAAAGATCAAAGTGGATGTCAGAAGAGACTCTGAAATTTGCTGTTAATAATAGAGGAGCTCAGGAAAATGGAAGAGGAGATTAAATCAAAGAGCTGAACTGAAACTTTCAAATGGCAACTCTAGAAGGCAGTCAAATATTACAATGAAATGCGCAAGTTCAAGAGTTAGAAAACCAAAGAGAAGAACATGTTCAACATATCTTAAACTGAAAGAATTCAAGAAGAGATTCAAGCTTTGAGTTGAAAAATTGAAATATTCTTTGGGCAAAATATTGAATGATGCAGGAAGCATCAAAAGAAGTTGGAAAGAATACACAGCCACTGTGCCAACAATACATAGTGCGGTAGTTACATAATCTGTTGTCAATTTGAGAGGATTAAGAGTGAAGGGGTGGAGTCTAGCCTGTCAGTCAGGTCACAGCTTGATGACCTCATTTGGAGGTGTTAAGGAGATAAATAGCTCACTGGAGGTGGGACATTCACTCACTCCCTGCAAGACATTTCTGATGAGAAGCCACATGAAGCTACCCTGAAGGAGCTACATGGAGACCCCTGCCACCGTCAAGATGCTTACAATACCACTGGATCCACAAGAACTCCCATCCACTGGCCTGTGAACTTCCTGCATTCAGTGTCATTGCATATGTTTCATGAGTCTGAAGAGAATTTTATCGATTGGTATCAGACATATGGGCTAATATCAGACTTATGGATTTGATCTGGACTGGGCCAGGATGTTTTCTCAATATCCCATTGCTTTTGTATAAAAACCTCTTTCTTATACACATCTGAGTGTTTCTGGATTTGTTTCTCTACTCTACCTAGACTGACACACGTAGTCCACATTTAACCATTTCAAGGGATGCAGAACCAATGTTACTAAAGGAAGAAGTCTAGACTGCATTGATCAAGAACAATGACACAAAAAGAAGTCCAAGCTGAATTGAAAGCATTAGCCAAAAAGACTGTAGGAATTGATGGAAAATCTACTGAAATGTTTTAGTAAGATGATGAAACAGTGGAAGCACTCCCTTGTCTATGCCAAGAAATTTGTAAGACAGTTACTTGGCCAACTGACTGGAAGAAATCCATGTTTGTATCCATTGCAAGGAAAAGTGGCCCAGTAGAATGCACAAATTATAGAAAAATATTGATATCACAGGCGACTAAAATTTTGCTGAAAGTAATTCAACAGCAGTTGCAACAGCACATTAACAGGGAGCTGCCAGAGGTTCAGGCTAGATTCAGAAGAGCACATGGAACAAGGAATATCGTTATTGATGTCAGGTGGATCTTCAATACCAGTAGAGGATACCAGAAAGATGTTTACTTCAGTTTTATTGACTATGCTAAGCTATTTGACTGTGTGGGTCCCGAAAAACTATGGATAGCAATGACAAGAATAGGAATTCCAGAACACGTCATTGTGCTCATGCAGAACCTGTGTGTAGGTCAAAAGGCAGCTTTGGGAACAGAACAGGGGAATATTGCATGGTTTAGATTCAGGAAAGGTATGTGTCAGGAATGTATCCTCTCACCATACTCATTCAATCTGTCTGCTGAGCAAATCATGAGAGAAGTTGGATTATGGGAAGAAGAATGTGGCATCAGGATTGGAGGAAGGCTTATTAACAACCTTCCATATGCAGATTCTACAACCTTGCTTACTGAAAGTGAAGGGCACTTGAAACACTGGTGATGAAGATCTCGGATTACAACCTTCAATATGGATTACAACTCATTGTGAAGAAACCAGACTTCTCACAACCGGCCCTATTGGTAACATCATGAAAAACAGGAAAATAATGAATCTGTCAAGGATTTCGTCTTGCTTGGATCCACAATCAATGCTCATGGAAGCAGCAGTCAAGAAGTCAAACGGTGAATTGCAGTAGGTAAATCTACACAAGACCTCTTTAAGATGTTGACAAGAGAGATGTTACTTTGAGGATTAAAGTATACTTGACTCAAACTATTGTATTTTCAACTGCCTCATATACATGTAAAAGTTGGACATGGAATAAGGAAGACCGAAGAAAAATGGATTCATTTGCACTAAGGTGTTGACAAGCAGTTGTGGATGTGCTATGAACTGCCAAAAGAACAAACAGATCTGTCCTGCAAGAAGTCCAGCCAGACCGCTTCTTTGCACCTGGTCTCAAGAGAGACTGGTCTGTGGAGAAGGACATACTTGGCAGCATGGAGAGGCAGTGAAAAAGACGACCGTCAACAAGGTGGATTAACACGGTGGCTGCAACAACGGCTTCAAACATGGCAATGATTGTGAGGATGGCACCGAACTGGGCCATATTTCCTTCAGCTGTCCGCAAGGTCACCATGAATCAGAACCATCCCAATGGCACCTTACAGCAACACCCTGCCATTTGGTGGGAATTAAAGAGAGATGGATACAAGAGTCATGTTTAGGCAATTCCACTTGACTACTTGTTGTACTGCATGTTTTATTAAGACTGTTTCATCTTGGAGCGAAAGCTGTTGTGGTTGTTATTTGCCGTGGACTTGGCTGTGACTCATGGGCGAATGAATTGCTGCCAGATCGCTCACCATTTTCTTGATCTCATCAGGCTGGAGCCGTGGTTCCCATCTGCCAGCACGATATCGAATCCAATTCTGTTGTAATCCAGAAGGTTTTCAGTGGCTACTTTTTAGAAATAAATCACCAATACTTCCTTCCTACTCTGTCAGACTCAGAGTTCCACGGAAACCTGGCCACCATGTGTGGCTCTGCTGATACTTCAAATTCCAGTGACATCGCTTCCAGCATCACAGTAAACCGCTGCAGTACAATTGACTTACAGATCGATGGTGGAATCATTTGTGTTTTCTTTAAAACATAACTCTGTGGACTGACAATGTCCCAACTCACTCTGTGGCTGGACTTTGCATGTAGTCCTTGTGACATGTCCACCTTACTGTCCCCTCATGCAGTATCATCGTCATAGGTGAAGTTGGCTAGGTCCCTGGAGGTAAGCTATTAACTCTTTGAGGGCAGGGGCTGCGTCTTCCTCATCTTACTACATAATCCTACTTCTGGCTCAGAGTGGAATCAACCAAAATGAGTGAGATTTTAAAGCCTCCCAATCAAATTTTTCTGTATTTTCCAACTGGGATATCCATGAAATATTCTAAAACGTATGATGAATGTTTAGTTTGAAATGCATTCTTTCGCTCTAGTTATTCAGAAAGCAATTACAGCTTCATTTCACACATGCAATTCTTGCTTGTCCTTTTTCTCCCCTTTGGCTGCGGAATTCTTTGCAGGTAGGTTCAGGAGGTTAACTGTCCTAAACATCTGCTTATGTTTGACTTTGCATTGAAATGCCTGAAGTGGGTGGTTGTAGAGCCGAAACCCCGTTTTGTCTTGTAGGCTTTTCTTGATTATTTTCAGCTGTAGAAAGTCCATAATTTCATTCTCTACTCGCTTTGCCTATCTGCTTCAGTTTTAAAAGTCACAACATTTCCATTGTTATGGCATCAAAGACCCTAATAAATTCAACAGCCTCTGTAATGCTAGGTAAAAAATAGCCTTGGTTTCATTTTGCAAGAGGACAAAAGCTCCTGGGTTTTGCTATAGAAAGGTAGTACCTTTTAATCGGGATTTGAAATTCAAAACATTCTTACGAATACATTTCAAATCTTTAATTTCCTGAGGAATGGATAACACAACCCTCTTCCTCTTCCCTCTATATCCTCTATTGAAAACTATATACTGATATAAAATAACCTTTAAGACGCAGATAGATGCAGAAAGTGTCCTGCTGGTTTATGTACTATAAGAGGAATCTTTTACTTCAGATTGGTGTCTGCCACAAAATGATAACATTGACATTCTTGGGATTGGGGGCAGAACCATTCCCACAAGGATGCAGGGGCCTATTTTCGACGCTGCCTAGGATGAGAGGAGCCTGTCGTTTCTTTTCAAGGTCACACTCCATACGTATTGCAGAAACCTGACCCTCCCACAACGCTCTGAAAGAAACGGGTTTACCTTAGAGCTGAAAAATTCTTGCCTCTGAAAATAGCTCCTTACTCGAACAAAGCTTCCAACTTCCCTCCAAAGGAACCAACTCTGGGCTGTGCGTTGGAGCGGACTCAGGTCTTTAAGGAAACACTGTGTTTTACGTTCAAGAAACAATGCTGTCCATTTTTCTGCGATTTTACCAATTTCATTCTAGTTTTGGAATATTTGTGGTTGGAGCAAGACATTTACTACCCCCGTCCCCCCACCGCCACTTGTTTGCCAATGTAGAAATATGGTTAGAGCCTGTGGGTGAGAGGGGTGTGTCGTTAACAGATCACCCAAGTGTTCAGTGGTGGAGACAGTTTTCTAAGAGTTGCTTCGGAGACATTCTAGTCTCTCTCTCCTAGGTCAGGCTTCTGCTCGGCAATGCCACCCTCCAAACAGAAACATGGAAGTGGGGCAAAGCTTGCGTACCAGATGATTGTCATCACGTTTCTTTGAGATAGTTGACAAAAATACTGGCAACAGCATGGAGTCTTTAGGAGGCATTGGTGGTTGAATGACTCTCAGCTTCCATGTAAGAGACCTCTGTTCAATTACAGGATAAAAAGCCTCAGTTTCAATCACCAACCATCGATCACCGGAGGCTTGTGTACTGCTGTGGTGCAGAACAGGCTTCAGCAGAGCTTCCAGACTGGCCAGGTGAGCTATTTCTGAAATCAGCCTTCAAAAACCCTATCAATCATAACACAGCCCAACTACAAGAACAACAACAAATTATGTTTTCTTGGTGTCTTGGCTTTCCGACCTGATCCTGGGGTTATTTGGGGCACTGATTTTGAAAATCGCATTGGCTAGACCACATTAGCCCTAGTTTCTTAGATATGGTGTCCCACTATATTTTCATCTATAAATTGTACTGTTTTATTAACTTATCATCCTAGTTTTAAATACGAGAAGAATTCAGACACACAAATTACAGGATAAGACAGAAAAGGTAAGAAATATTTGAAAAGGAATTAAGAATTATGGGTCTGCCAAGGGAAGCTGTCTAAGGTCCATGGTGGCTAGTTGGGTGAGCTTCCAATCAGAAGAACAGTGGTTTGAATCCACCAGTCGCTCTGTAGCTTTTGAAATATTTAAAGTTTTGGAATCCCAAAGGGGAAATTCTTCTCTGTCCTGTAAGATTACGATGAGTTAGAATCTATTATATGGCAGTGGGTGTTTCTCTTTGGTATAAGACACTCTGTGATCTGTACTGAGACAACAAGGTGGATACGGCAGTCAGCATGCAGCTTTAGAAGAGTGGAAAAGAAAAAAGAAAATTGAAATGACACACATATGGAAGGCGTGAGGACAATTTAGAGTTTCCAAAATGTGAGACTTTATAGAAATTTTCGTAAATATTTTGAAGACTTCTTTTGTCCTTCAAAATATGAACTAAACATTTCAGAACACATTTTAATATATAGGAGTCAATGGATAATTCATATCAAGGGATTCAGGGGTGAGGCTAACTCCAAGCTTCTTTGTAAGAAAATTTTTAACTTTTAAATTTTAACTTCTCCACCTGTGCACAGGTGGAGAAGTTGTGCCATCTTATGACAAGATTGGAAGATTTAAATTTTAAAGGTGAAGTTTCAACTCTGATGGACCCATTTTGGGTTTCAGAGCATTTAGTTCTCTATTGGATTATCTCCTTGTGACCCTACAGGACAGAACGGAACTTCTCCCGGGAGGTTCTGAGCTGTCAGTCCCTGTGGGAGTAGAACGTCTCATCTCGCTCCTGCTGAGGGGCTGGTGGGCTCTAGGAGCTGACCTTGGGGTTGGCAGTCAGGCATATCACCTCCTATGCCACCCGGGCTCCTTATGGCTGCACAATGACTCTTATTTCTGGCCCCTTTTAAAGAGAACTAATTGTAACGGCCTGTTATTTAGTTGGGCGTTGATTAAGGAAGATCATAGAAGAATGGATGTATTTGAATTGTGGTGCTAGAGAAGCATATTGAAAGTGTCATGGACTGCTGAAAGGACAAACTGATGTGGGTTGGAAGAAGTGAAGCCAGAGTGCTCCTTCGATGCAAGGATGGCAAGATTTCATCTTCCATTCTTCAGACATGTTATCAAGAGGACATCGTGTTTGGGAAAGTGGAGGGGCGGCGGGAGAGAGGATGCCCCTCGAGGAGATGGATTGGGACAGTGACTGCATCCATGAACTCAGGCATAGGAGCAATGGTGAGAGTGACGCAGGACTGCGCAGTTTGGACGATTGTGCATAAGGTTACTATGGGTTGCAGCCAACTTGAGAGCACCTAACAGCACCAACAATAACAGCGAAGTGACACTTGGGGAAAATTCCAACTTCATATAACTTGCACTGTTCAAATATATCTTTGGATCAAAGACACTAGGTGACATATAACTTGATCTAAATATTTAATGCAACATGAACTACTTTAAATAAATCTAACATGCACTTCCTCTATCTCAGGCTAGCTAACACTACCTTAAAATATCCTGATTTTTTGTTATTGTTTATGGGAGAGAAGAATGAGATGTGGCATATGCTTCTGTATCTCAAAAACTGGAGCTCATAGGAAAAATCTGGTGACATTTTTGGAATCAGCAGGTCAAAAATACCCAGAAACAAACCTAACCTTTGAGGCACCCAAATGTGTGTTGACCAATGTAATGGCCCCTTGCAATCAGTCCTGGGAATGGTGCGGGAGAAGGCGGTGCTCCGTTCTGTTGTGCATTAGATCACTGTAAGTCAGGCCGGTTCAACAGCAGCTAACAATGACACTCAGTGTCTCTGTACTGAACTTCCATTGTGGCACGTGGGCATAGCAAACTTAGGGGGGCGTCATGGGATGCTGTTATTAGTATGGCAATTTTCAAAGGAAAAACCGTGGGTAGGGTTGGCTTGTAGAACCATATGTTGTGGTGTGAACTGAGCAAGATCATTTTGTGAGAGTGCATGACTTATTTGAACTTTGAATGCTTCAATTAAATGTCAGAAAATGGGATGAAAGGACTTACTGAAAACCAGATGCTTGCTCTTTCTGTTCTTGGGGCATTAAAAACAAACATCACAGCAGAATGCATTTGGGTTTGGTATAATTCACAGATGATGGTTTGGGAGGCCTTTTGCTTATTGGCAGCCTGAGAGCTAATATTATGGAGAATGGACAGATGCCTGGTTTGAGAAGTATCTAAATTATTGATCTCACATGCAACAAGTCTACATTTGATTCATGTTATGTGCACTTTCACAGTTCATTGAGAACAGAGAGGAAGGCATCCAGCACTGGGGAGTTTTCCTCCTTATTAAGAGGGGAAATGTGTGTCACAGTGTTTGGGTTCAGCGACCGAAGAAAGGAGGGTGGGTTGGAGAAACTCCCGCTCCAATACACAGAAAGCAATTCAGATGATATCCTGGAAAGATTGTTGTGCAGGACAATGTTCCAAGACAAAGGGCTAGTGGCAAATGGGGTCTTGGTGCCTGCATTTTGCTTTCACGCTTGTGAATATGTGACAGAATACTATCCCCACTGGATTGAGAGAGATCTGTGCCCTGTTCAGGCCACAGCACTAACAATGCTCTTACTGTCCTTGTGGATGGTACCCCATCTCCCTGCAGCAGCACAGTGCAAATGCACTGGCAGTTTAACATGGTCCTACCCAAAGAGCTAAGGTACTAAATGAATCTCAAAATAGAATACATAGTATTGACTCTGTATGCTTTTCCTCCTTTTAATTGGCTTTAACACTGCAAGCAAATAATTTGTGGTAAGACAAATGGTCATTGAGTTCTACCATAACTGAGCATGCAGCTCCATTCATTAAAATGTGCACACTCATTTTGGTAACCATGTTCTAATATTTTGCCTCAGTACTACTATAACCTTCTAAGCAATTGGTCTACCACCGGCCTGTCAGTTTGATGTGTTGTAGTATTGTGTATTGCTGTCATGCTAAAATGCTGGTATTTCAAATACTAGTAGGGTCACCCATGGGGGCAAATTTCAGTGACTCTTCCTGACTAAGATAGTCTTGGAAGAAATCTACTTCTGCAAATCAGTCGATTAAAAAATCAACTCAGAGGCACAAGAGAGTGCCTGCTATAGTGCTGGAAAGCGAGCACCATCGTGTGGAAGGCTGACAATACACAGTAGCCACCACCAGGGCTTGGACACATTAATCATTATGAAGATGACATGAGATTGGGGAACATTTTATTCTGTTGTACACTGGATCTTCACAGTGGGAGTCAACTTGAGGGCAACTAACAACAAGGAAAACCAAAAACCCAAACCCGTATCTATGGAGTCTGTTCTGATCCAGAGCGACCATATTTATCCCTTGTTTCTAAGACTATGAATCTTTCTGGGAGCAGACAAAATCCTTGCTATGACATGCAAGTGAAGTTTTGCTGATGATCGCCCAACAATGGTTGCCAGGAGTACATTGACAGGGGACAGTGAGAGATTTAGGCTGGATTCAGAAAGGATGTGTGATAAGGGATGTCATTGTCAATGTCAGGTGGATCATGGATCACAGCAGAGAATATCAGAAGGCTGTTTGCTTGTGTTTCATTGACCATACTATGGCATTCAACTGTAGGGATCATAACAAACTATGGATAACTTTGAGAACAATACATTGTGCTCATGCCGAATTTATACACAGATCAAAAGGTAGTGGTGGGAACAGAACAAGGGAATGCTGCATGGTTTAAAATCAGGAAAGGTGTATGTCAGGGTTGTATCCTCTCTCCATACTTGTTAAATCTTTATTCTGAGCCAATAATCAGGGAACATGGATTATAAGAAGAAATATGTGGAATCAGGATCGAAGGAAAGTTGACTAACAATCTGAGATTTGCAGATGGCACAACCTTGCTTGCTGAAAGTGAGGAGGACATGAAGCACATGCTAATGAAGATCAAGGATTGTAGACTTCAGTATAGGTTACAATTCAATGTAAAGAAAACCAAAATCCTCACCACTGGTAACATAATGGCAAATGGAGACAAGATTGCAGTTGTCAAGGACTTTGCTTTGCTCAGATCCACAATCAATGCTCATGGAAGCAGCAGTCAAGATGCATCGTATTGGGTAAATCTGCTGCACAGATCTCTTTAAAGTGTTGACAAGTAAGGGTGCTACTTCAAAGACTCAGGTGAGCCTGTGTCAATCCCTGGTGTTTTCAATCACCTCATATATGTGGAAGCTAGGCATTGAATCAAGAAGACTAAAGAAGAATGGATGCATATGAATTATGGTGCTGGAGAATATTGAAAGTACCACGGACTGCCAAAAGAACCACTAATCTGTCTTGGAAGAAGTACAGCCAGAACACTCCTTAGACATAAGGATGGAGAGACTTTGTCTCAAGGACATTGGACCTGTTGTCAGGAGCAACAAGTTCCTGGAGAAGGACATCATGCTTGGTAAAGTTCTACCAACTTTACCAAGAGGGGAAGTGGATTTACCCAGTGGCTGCGTTGATGGGCTCAAACATAAGAACACTTGAGAAGAAGCCACAGGATCAGGCATGTTTTGTTCTGTTGCATGTCGGGTTGCTATGAGTCAGAACTATCGAGACAGTACCTAACAGGAACAACAAAACATCATGCCTGCTCTCACAAATGGTTCATCCCTTTGCAGACTGACGAATGTATGTCTTCTTGGTTTCAAGAAGTTTCTAGTGTTTGCAGCTTTATGAGCATCTCCCCAAATAAACCCTTTGTTGATAAAAGGAAATGCTCTAGAAGATAGAACATGATAAAGATTAAGGTACCTGCAACATCAACTGTGATCTCCTTGACCTTTGAAATCTCAGTAAAATGTGCTGAAAAGCCCATTGCAACCCCCTGGAAGTCCAAAGTCCTCTGTAAATCTCTAGGAATCTACCACATACATGCAACTCATGCTCAGTTCTGCTTTTAGGTTCTGTCTCCTGAATGAGCTCAACTTTTGGATCTTTTTGCCTATTGTGTCTTTGTCTCGTCCCGCGATTCACAGCTTCGTTCTCTGATTATGGTGTGGTCAAATGATCCTTTCACAGGGGTCGCTTGATTCATAGCAGTAGCAAAATTAGAGTTATGAAGTAGCAAGGAAAATAATTTTATGGTTGGGGTCACCATAACATGAGGAACTGTGTTAAAGGGTCTCGGCATTAGGAAGGTTGAGAACCACTGGATTAGTGGATGCAAGAGTGATCTAGGTAAAGTAGTCAGGACAAAGTCCTGGCAGTCAACCAGGTGAGACAGGAAGAATCTATGAGGCTTTGGAGTTTTTTGCTTTGTGCATTGATAAATGACAAGTGTCCAAACAATGCTTGGCACATGATAATTGCTCACTTAGAAACACATCAGCTATGAGCACGAAGACTATGTATTTGGCTTCACCTGTTAGATTTGACTTCACCTGTGGATCCCTGGTGGCATAGAGATTATATGTTGGGCTATGGTCCTTAAGGTCAGCAGTTCAGAAATGGCCAGCAACTCTGTAGGAGAAAGACCAGACTTTCTACTCCCGTAAAGCGTTACAGTCTCAGAAACCCACAGGGCCAGTTCTGCCCTGTCCTATAGGGGGTTCAGTTGGATTTGAGGTACTTTCATAACATTCACTGAGTAGATGTCAAGAGGCCTACATAAGGCTATAAATAGGGCTATAAATGATGCTGTAAATATGGATGGTATTACCCGGGGAGAGCGAATGTGAGAAGAGACTCAATAACGGCTGAGAAGGAATGATCAGAGAGGTAGAGAAAGACAAGTCAAAGGACCAAAGTGCTTAAAGAAGGAGGGAGAGGCAAATGGAACATTTGACCTTAATTCTACTGAGAGGTCTTAGAATGAAGACCTCTCATTGCTATATTGAAAACTATGCACTATTGGGTCATTGGTGGCCATAGCACACGCTCTTCTGATGGAGCGATAGAGAAACCCTAAATATCAAACCCACTGCCATTGCGTGTGAGCAGTGGACACCAAATTGCAAAGGCCACAGCAACTAGCAGCAAGTGAGGAAATTTAGCAAGAAACATCAACAACTCTTAGAGAATTCTGGATGGGAAGAAGGCTGAAGTGGAATGTGGACTTGAGGGTGGACCGGAACATTACTGGAAGAAACATCATCACGGCACAAGAGTTTCCAAAGGCCGAAACAAAATACCACAGACTGGGTGGCTTATAAGAACAGAATTTTTTCCCCCTCATGGTTTGTTATCCAAATTTAGGGTGTCAGTCTGGCCACATTCTCTCTGAAGTCTCTTGGGCAAGATTCCTTTCTTTCCTGGCTTCTCGTAGCTCCAGGCATTCCTTGGCTTATAATAAATAGCCTAACAGCAGGCTGTCTGTTCTCCGTGCCTCTTCTCTTTCAGAAGGCTAATCTTCAGATTGGATCAGGATCACCCTATTCCACTATGCCCTCATGTTAACTTCAGAGACCACATCTGCAATGTTCTTATTTTTGTCTGTTTTTAAATAGTCTTATTGGCACTTCATTCACATATCATACAATTCAATCGTTTAATCATATCAAGAAGAGCAAAGATTCTATTTTCAAACAAAGTCACACTAACTGGCACTGGGGTTTAGGACTTCAACATGGCTTTCTGGGGACACCATGGAATGTATACCACATGGTAAACATGCTGACAAAAATATAGTTAAGAGAGAAGGAAACGGAGAGGAGGAGAGAGATACTGGATAAATGGGAAGGAAAAAAAGGAGCGTGTTAACTTTCTGAGAAGGAAGTAGAAGATGGAGTCTGTAACAAGAATTAATCTTCATATGACAAAATAATAATAATCTATAAATGATCAAGGGTTCTTGGGGAAGGGGGGAGCGGGGAGGGAGGGAGAAAATGAGGAGCTGATACCAAGGGCTCAAGTAGAAAGCAAGTGTTTTGAGGATGATGAAGGCAACAAATGTACAAATGTGCTTGACACAATGGATGTATGTATGGATTGTGATGGGAGTTGTATGGGCCCCTAATAAAATGATTTAAAAAAAAGAATTAATCTTTAGTAGCTGGAGGGACAGCATCTCTGTTGTAAAAGGAGGGGAGGAAGATAGATTGGGTGCACAAATAGGTAAATTTGTAGCTTTAGATTTATTTTATTATTTATTTATTGTGGCTTTAGATTTAGGTACACAAGGGAATTCACATATGGTGGTTTTCATTCCCTCTGTGAGGTGAGAATTAAAGGTAGGTCCTCTTCTAAAAGTGAAGGCAGAAGGGTTGGAGGAGTTCGTTTGAAGGCTTTAAGTTAGGAACTTAAGTAGTCCTGTTTAATGATTTCATACAGTCACACCTAACTTCCCAGGTGCAGATACAGAAGAGCAAATTGTTGGTTTCCTCTAGAGTGGGTTTTGCCAGAGGAGAAGGAAACCTAGAGGGTTCAAGGTAGCCAAGACATTAGTATGCGTCCTAGTCAGATACTGGTTCCAAAACTATAAGGCAGATACACAGAAAATGAGCAAAGGGAGAGGGTTGATAGATGGGACACAAGAGAGAAGCACCAGTGGACAGTAAGCCTTCCGTGTATCTGGGATGGCTGTCACAAACACAATCAAATCCACAAGCAAGCAAGCGCAGAGGCAAGCCTAATAAAAGTGAACATGTAGATGAGAAAGCTTCCCAGTGGAACCAAATTCAACATTCCGGCTGTTTCCAGAAAATATCCTAGCCTCGGGGATTGTACCACCACATAAAGTATAAACCAATGCTTCTTAAGATACAAGAAGTGAGTCCTCGCCAACAGGATGAACACAGTATGAGAATGGCAGGCGGTGAAGGATGTGTGGGCCCACGCAGGCGCACCAAGTCTGAACCACGGATCGCTGTCTGCTCTCCTGATGGTTTTAACGCTGTGGATGTCGATTCTGGTGGAGAGGCACCATGGGGAAAGGGGATTGTTTGAAGTCCACTGAGATGTAGGGATAACCAATTTATTTGGTCGCCATTCTTCACTCTGAATTAAACTCTCAGTGTCGCATTTGGATCAGTGACATTTCCGAGGACCTCGGATTATGTAGCATTTGCAGCCACTGTCATGCGAAGCTGGGAGTCCAAGAAAATAGTTATGCGTTCAAGAGAGCCGTACTGACCTGTTTACTTCTTCCAAGTTATTTCCCCCTCCTCCTCCTATCCCCCTACCATCACCATGTCCTGTAAAAAGCAATCAATTTCCTAGAAAATATTTGGATGGATCATGAGTAGAGTTTTGGGAGTTCAACTCTTGATGTACACTGATATGATGCGTTAAAAGGAGCCCCTGGCACTATCTTTACTGACTCCTTCCTTATGAAGTCTAAACATTTGCTCTTCCCCCAGGAGATTCCAGACAGCACTGAAGGATTTGGGAAAATGAGCCCTGTATAATGTGTCTACACACATCTTCACCAAGAACCTTTTCTGTTGCTATGGAAGCCAAAGAAAGTTCATAGTTTCTTGCCTCCCTGAATGTATTCTACACGTCTCTTTTATACACCAAAGTCTTTGTCAGGAGTGGTTTTCCTTTTTTCTTTCTTTCAAAAGTATCACCAACCCCATATGGCCAACCGCTTTACAATGTTGTACTTGATTCACCAAGGAGAAATGAGAGCCCTAGCTTTTGGATTTCCTTGACGCTTCAGCTGCTAAGTCTTGCGGTGCCTTGAAAAGGGATATGATACATTGAAATATGAACACGGTCTAAAGGGATTGCTTACCAGGGTTCTAGTTCATATAGGCATAGCCGTATTCCAAACAATGTTTTTAAACATGCTTCTGTCATCAGTGGATGCTTACAGACAAGTTCGTTCAGCAAAACACTTACCTTAATCTTAGGGTAATTTAAGAGAAAAGGTCCAATAAAAAACATGGCTTCTAAAGCAATCTGTTGGGCCAGTTACATTCAAGGCTAGGGGTCAGCTTAGAAGGTTAAGGAGAACTTATTTTTGCTTTGGATTCCCATAGGATAATATTGACACATTTTCTCAAAGGACATAGAATGATCACAGAATGATCATAGTATTTAAATAGTTAAAAACAAAAAAGCAAACACCCCTGCATTGAAGAGAAAATAAGGCCAAGAAATTTGTACTGAGGAATTTTTTTTTTTCATCAAGACAATGCACCTGCTCATTTCTCGAGGTCACAAGGATTGTCCCCTGAGAATTTCACTGGCAAACCTTGCCCATTTACCATACATCTCTGACGGTGCTGCTTCAGACTTCTTCTTGATCCCTAAACTTAAACAACATTTAAAAGGAAAGAAAACACGAGTCCTTCGAGGATGACCATTCTGATGGGGTGTAGATTGAAGCGCACAGATTTATTTCTCCAGGGAAGACTTCGAAAGGGGGATGCTGCCGTCAGAAGTGTACAGACCTAGAAGGAAGACATGGCGTGAAACAATAGCTTCACAGTTTGATATTTTGTTTAATACATGTTTCTATGATTTTGTAATAACATTTTTATTATACTCATAACTCAATTATATGCATATCTCTCCCATGCGGCTGTGAACTTTGTGAGATTTCTGGAATCATTGTTAAGGCTAGCACTTGATACTCCCACACAAAGTTACACTCTCAGACACCCAGGGGCAGTTTTATCCCGTCTTTTAAGGTCACCATGAGTCGGAAGGGACTCAACGATAGTGAGTTTTTAGTAATTTATTATAATTACTGATAGGAGGGGACTTCAAAAACATTTGTGGGGAAATGTAATTTAAATATCATGGAACTCTCCCACAAGCTTTTTGAAACCACTTTGTCTGTAGTAGGCTTTCAATAGCTAAGTGTTGAGTTTATGCCACTCTCTCTGCTGGCCTGTCTTTCTCACAATTGGTTTTTACCAGAAAATATGATTACATGCTGTAAAGACCAATTCTGGTGGTGCAATCCACACATGGTTGCTTATCTGATCTTATATATTGCATCAGATCAAGTTGTCAATTAACTCTGAATGACCTCATCCTCCTAGCTTAAAGCAGGTACAGAGGTTAATGAAGACACGGATTTTAATTGCTAGCAAATTGATTTCAAACAGTGTTTCCCAAAGTGGATGATACTGCCCCATGGGTCGGGGTTGGGGGTGGAGGGTATTGTGGGGGGAGGAGGTGACTCTGGAATGATCCAGGGGGTTGCAAAAGTGAGACCTACACTTCATCTTGGATTATGGACTATGGTACAAGCGCTTTTAATTGACAAAGATGTGCTGAGTAAAGTTTATTCTGAAGAGAAGGGGGTAGGCCAAGTAAGTTTGGGAACCTATGTTTCCAACTAAGGACGACATCCCATGTGTGGACTAGAATCGCGCTCTGCAAGGTTTTCAGGGCCTTAAGAACTAGGTTTCCAGGTGTAAGGAAAGATAGTAAATTACAAAATTAAGCCATTCATGAGATAATATATGTTATTCAAATAGTCTCCTGGAGAATTGTCCCTATATTATGTAGTGAACACTACTTGCAATATGTGCCAATGAGCAGGCATCGATTCTGCGGTTGGGAGCCTAAAATACAAAGTATACTCTTTCATGTGCCTTGCCATTCAGAAGAACCTATCTAAATGGTGTTTGCTTAAATGGGAAATGATTAAGAAATACCAGTCAAGAAGTCCTAATTATATTACAGGGCCATTCTAGTAGAATGGCTTTTTTATCATTAAGGCTCTGTATCAGAAGTCTGTTATTTTCCTCAATCAGACATTTACAGATGAAGAGCCAACACATCAGTGACTCAAAACAAAGCAAAACAAAACCATATCGATGGGAACGAGCGGGAGGGCAGAGTGGAGACCCAAAGCCCATCAGTAGTCAATTGGACAACCCTTGTCAGAAGGGCCACAAGGAGGAGACGAGCCAGTCAGGGAGCACCAACGAAACACACAACTTTGCTCTAGTTCTTTAATGCTCCCTCCCCCACCCCACCCCGACCCCACTATCATGACCCCAATTCTACCTTACAAATCTGGTTCGACCAGAATATGTACACTGGTACTGATAAGAGCTTGCAACACAGGGAATGCAGCATAGATTAATATCTCAGGACCAATAAGGGGAATAGCGATACTAGGAGGGTAAGGGAAGGGGGGGGGATAACAGATCACAATAATCGATGTATGGCCCCCCTCCCAGGGGGACGGACAACAGAGAAGTGGGTGAAGAGAGTCGGCAGTCAGTATAAGACATGAAGAAAAGAGAACCATTTATAAGTTATCAAGGGTTTATGGGGGAGGGAGGGACAAAAAAGAGGAGCTGATACCAAGGGCTTAAGTGGAAAGATGAAAAGGATGATGACAACATATGTACAGATGTGTTTGACATAATGGATACATGTATGGATTGTGATAAGAGCTGTAAGAGCACCCAATACAATTTTTTTAAAAGAGAGAAATAGATGAGTTGAAGCAACATGAGTATAAATTGTAAGCAACATGAGTATAAATTGTTGAATGTAAAACTTATGATCCTCTTTGTAAATCTTTAACTAAATCATGATAAAATTGTTGGTTTTATTTAAAAAGAAGAAGAAGAAGAAGAAGAGCCAACAAAACTTGGTAATGAATGTTCTGGGGAGGATGGAAAGGTGAGGAATTTGAAATATTGGAAACGTGTAGTGGACACCAATAAGGAAGTAAGGAGGACTGATTTGGCGGTAAGGACAGAGAAGGAGATTTGGGTCATTTGTGGACATAGCAAAAGAAGTGCTGCTAAGTACCAGGCTTGGGAATGTAGAATATAACTTGGAATGGAGTTCAGGGCTGGAGAGAGATTTAGGAAATCATTACTGAGTGGTTATAGTTTAAGCTCTGAAAATGCCCAAAGTGAAAATGCAAAGAGCCAGAAGTCATTAGGGAACCAGAGAGCTGCCCATATTTACAAAGTAATTTTAGTAACATCTCAAACTCCTATTAAAAAGCTCTTAGCCTTTAAGTGAGCTACAGTAAAACTTGCAAAATCAGGAAGCCGGGCGAGGCAGAAACACATCAGAGAGGGAAAATGTAAGTATTTCCCACTGCATTTATTATTTCAGCCTCATAAATATTCTCTGAAAGCTGGAACCTGTGAGATGCAGATGGAATCAGGAGGACGTCCAGATGTGCAAGGTGAAGATAAGTCCAAGAAGCCCAAGACGCAGACGCAAAGACTGTCTTCTGCTTCCTTTTGCACCGTGGCTATGGATACGTGTGTACCGCGCACTTCTACTGCTCTCCAACACCCATTCTTTGGATGTTTACTTTGGGGTTTTTTTTTTCCGCCTGAAATTTATTTCCAGCAAACAGCAATGTTGCTACGTTTGGAAGAAGGCAAGTGATAACTGGAAAGGCCATTTGCTTTCGTTGGAATCCAGCACTGCAGTGTCTCCTCTGTCCCGGCGCTTTTCTCCTTCTCTTCATTTTCCATTCTCAGTTTTTGCCCCAGCTTTCCGTACGTCTGAGACACACTCTTCACAATTCCCGAAGTCTGCTCCATCACTTCCGGGAAATTCTTTCCTTCAAAATTTCCCGTTTTACCTCCCCAAATAGAGAACGATTTCCTCAGTATAGTCAACGTATGTACAAAAGCATCAACATTCTTCTTAAACAAAAGTTTTATTGAGCTATGATTAACGTATCATCCAATTCAACAGTTCAATTGTCTTAAGAAAGGTTGTGCAACCATCGCCACAATCAACTTTGCCACATGCTCTTCCTTCATAGACCACTGCTGTTGACTCTCCATTTCCCCCATCGCCCTTCTCTTCCCCCAGGTAACCATTAATTCAGTTGCTGTTTTCGTAGATCCACCCACCCTGACTTCCCTGTACATAAAAATGTACAAAACAAAGACAACAAAACAAAAAGAGCCCAGCAAAAATGACCAAACAAAATAAAGAAAAAATTCAATAGAAAAGAAAGCAGAAAAATACAGAGTCAATTTAAAATGGGTCAAAAGTACCACAGACTAACAAAAGATAAGCAGACCTGCCCTGGAAGAAGTGCAGCCAGAATTCTCCTTAAAGGCCAGGTTGCTGTCCTTTGTCTCAGGAGCGTTGAACAACAGAGACCAGTTCCTGGAGAAGGCCGTCATGCTTGGTGAAATGGAGGAGCAGTGAAACAGAGGAAGGCCTGCAACAAGATTGATTGACACCGTGGCTGCAACAATGGGCTAGATCATGACAACAATTGTGAGAGTGGTGCAGGATAGTGTTTTGTTATATTGTACATAGCGTCACTATGAGTTTGAACCAACTGTACAGACCTAACGACAACACCAATGACAAGATGCTGCCTGACAGTCTAATTACAGCGGCAAAAACCCACTCTAGAATGTTCTTTGTCTGATATGAAGGCTTATTCACATCCCTAGACTATGGTCAGTGGGAATTCACTGGAGACTCAATCCACGCAGGGGCCTGCAGATGGATTTTGGGCTTCCACTATCATCCGTACCATTTTGCAAACTAGGTGTTTAGAATTTAGGCTTGGGTGCCATTCTCTCCTCTGA
>NW_022111369.1:62316386-62317868 GCF_000313985.2 Echinops telfairi | reverse complement strand
TTTTTGTTCTTTGATGCCTGATATCCCTTGTGATCACACAGGCTGGTGTGCTTCTTCCATGTGGACATTGTTGCTTCCAAGCTAGATGGCCATTTGTTTACCTTCAAGCAAAAGGAAATCCTTTTCATAATAAAGTTATAAGAAAAAACTTGGATGACGGGAGTAATCAACTAAGTTTTTTTTAATGTGAAAGTATTTTCTTCATTTTTTACTATAGTGATCTCCTACAATATTTGTCCTTTGTGATTGACTAATTTAACTCAACATAATATCCTTCAAGTTCATCCTTGGTAGAAGGTGTTTTACAACTTCATGGTTTGCCTTAGTGTTGTACAGTTTTTTATTTATTTTTCCAGGGATGACCAGCTACTGTATTTCCATTTCTTGCCATTTGAATCGTGCTGTGGGGAACATAAATGTGCATGTATCTCTTTGTTTTGTGGCAAATATATATCCTTATTTCTCTAGGATATATGCTCAACAGAGGGCTTGCTGGGTCCTGTGGTATTTATATTCTCATTTTTAAAAGGGAAATGTTATGCTATTTTCCTCATCTGTCCATAACCAAAACTCAAACTCATTGGCAGTGAGTTGGTATCAATTCATAGCGACCCTATAGGACAGGGTAGAACTGCCTTGTGAGTTTTTGAGATGTACCTATTAATGAGAGTAGAGAGCGGCTGCTGGTTTGAACTGAGGACTTTTTTGCATTGCAGCTCAACAAGTAACGGGTGTGCACAGGTGGATGAATTTTCTTTTGTTTCTCTGTTTGGATTTATTCTAATGATTTCATCTTTGGGGTAGCTATTGTAAATGATATAATTTTTTCATTTCCTTTTAAGAGCTCTCTTTGTTAGGATAAAGGAATCCAACTGATTTTTGTATGTTGATCTTGAATTTTTAATTAGTTCCAACACTTTTCTCGCTGAGTCTTTGGGATTTTCTATGTATAGGATCCTATCATTCGTCCTCCAATAGGGAAAGTTCTATTTCTTCTTGGCCAACTTGGGTGCCTTCAATTTCCCTTTCTTTCCTTATAGTTCTGGTGGAGACTTCCAGCATAGTGTGATAGGCTGTGGTTGTTAGGTGTCACCAAGTAGGTTCCCACTCACATCACATAGGCGCGATGATAAAGGGCGTTGTTTCTTCTTCTTCTTTCTCTTGTTTGGAAGGTCTCTGCTATTAGTTTCTTTCCACTGAGACTAATGTTGGCTCCTGGTGAAGAGGATTTTTAAAATAGACTCAACAAAGCAAGAAAAAACAAAATTGAAGGATTTTTTTGTTCACTTTACAATGCTACTTGTCATCAGTCATTGCCCCTGTCCAATTTTTTTTAATCATTTTATTAGGGGCTCATACAACTCTTATCACAATCCATGCCCACATCAATTGATTTGGCTTTTCTCCTGCAGTCAGCGTCTTAGTGTGTGTTTTGTGAGATGGAGGAGGACTTTGTGGATTGGTGTCAGACATATGGGTTAA
>NW_022111369.1:62302564-62316106 GCF_000313985.2 Echinops telfairi | reverse complement strand
ACGATCACTGAAGACAAAATGGGTGCACAAGCAAATGTGGAAGAAAGTTGATGGTGCCCAGCTATCAAAAGATATAGCATCTGGGATCTGAAAGGCTTGAAGTTAAACAAGTGGCAATGTAGCAACTGTGTGATCATGAGGTGTTGACAGGTTCAGGTAACAGGCATCAGAAGACCCAAAAACAAACAAACATATGAAAAACATCTTGTTGTGAATGAGGTGGATCAGAGTAGAGACCCAAAACCCACCTGTAGACAATAGGACATCCCCTCACAGAAGGGTCACAAGTAAGGGATGAGTCAATCAGGGTGTGGTATAGCATCAATAAAACACACAGTATTCCTCTAGTTCCTTGAGGCTTCCTCACCCCCACTATCATGACCCAGTACTGCCTTTCACTGCGGGCTAGACCACAGCATTTACACAGGTACAGATAAGAGCTCATGACACATGGAATCCAGGTCAAACAGACCCCTCAGGAATAGAAATGGGAGTAGCAATACCAGGAGGTTAGGGGAAGGTGGGGAAATGAGGGGAGGGAGGGGAGAAGAAACTGTGGGGGAAGGGGGAAGTGGCCAATGTAAAATATGAAAATAATAATAATTTATAAGCTTTCAAGGGGTCATGAGGGGGGTGGAGGGGAGGGACGGAAAAGAGAAGAGCTGATAGCAAGGGCTTAAATAGAAATAAATGTTTAGAAAATAATGATGGCAACATATGTACAAATATGCTTGAAGCAATTGATGTATAGATTGTTATAAGAGCTGTAAGAGTCCCCAATAAAATGATCTTTTAATAAAAAAATGAAATAAATGAAGACATGATCATATCCTGCCTAAGCTATTCACCAATATCCTTTCACCGTACTAGGTAATCTTGGCTTCCAGTCCTGGGCCAAGATAGGTTCTTGCTACAGCAAAGAATGGACCCTGTGAATAATACCCAACGGGTAAATACGTTAAACCATAATGATTATCACGAAAATTTATGTCCTCTTGAGAAAGGTTTCAGAAATGGATGATTTGATTTGTTCTGCCTATAGCTGCAATGGCTATCTGTTCATTTGTTCGTGTGATTTGGTGACTAACTTCATTTCGTGTCCTAATGTATACACACAGTCAGATATTTTAGGAGTGCTGCTGTTCTAACTGGATTAACTGTAATCTAAAATTTCATACCATGCAGTGAGTTGCTTTGTAATATTAAAACCATGTTTCATTTTCCTTTTTTGCATTAGGTCCTGGGAGCTGATGATGATAACATGAGTGATGGATGCTCTCAGAAGCTGGCAATTGCTAAGTATTTCCGATTTCTACTGCTGGTCCTGATTCCATGCATCTGTGCCCTCACGGTCCTGCTGATCATCCTCCTCTCCTTTCTTGGTGGGTGATGCCCTTAAGAAACCAAAATGAGGTTAACATTAAAATTAGCATGACTTGTAAGAGTGATTTCTACCTCGTTAACCTGAAGTGTTAACTGAATGAGAGGGTTATGTGTTGATTTATTGCTGTTGTTGTTAGGAGCCATTGAGTCAGTTCCGACTCATTGCAACCCTATGCACAACAGAGCAAAACAACGCCTGATTGTGTACCATCCTCACAATTGTTGAAACCATTGTTGCAGCTCCTATTTCAATCCATCCTGTTGAGTGTCTTCTTTGTTTTTGCTGCCCCTCCAAGCATGATGTCCTTCAGGAACTGGTCTCTCCTTATATAACATGCCCCCCCCAAATGAGACAAAGTCTCCCCATCCTTACCTCTAAGGAGTATACTGGCTACAAACCTGAAGTCCCAGCCTCCGTAATTACTTTACTGATTAGTATTATCAATACTAATGAATGAACACATTAAGAAATTATTGAGTGATTACTAGAGCAGGCATTGTGAAGATTCTTGAGGCTCAAATACGTTTAAATTGGTTCTTTTTTGGTGCTTGCAGGTGAGAGAAGGAGGTAATTAGCACACAAAGGAATGCATGCCGATGATAGCAGTGTAGACAGGCATTTTTGGAGGCCGTCAAAGGACGAGTCACAGAGAAGTTAACATTTTCACCCTTGGAACAAAGTTAATAAAAACATAGGCTTCACGACAATCCCACAGAGGTCCCATTGGCAGAGAAAAGAGCAAGTGCAAACGTGTAACCTAATAAAAGATGGGAATGGATTTTGGAAACTGATCAAATGTTTGGCAGGGGTGAAAATTCAATTAGACTGGTATGTCAAGTCCACATGTTGCACGACCTAGCAAGCCATACTAAAGTGCTTAGGTGCCAGCATCTCAATTGTTATTTTTCAAATGCTATTTTGTGGAACCCAGTGTTCTGAACAGAGGGCTCAAATATTGCATACATGTTTGCTTGGATTTATTTTACAAAAGAGAACTTAACCACACATTCAAACCAAGTAAGTATTTTCACTGCCTTTCAGTCAATTCTGACTCATAATGCCTTAGCACAGAGTAGAACTGCCCCTTTCGATGTGGAGGCTATAAATCTTTACAGGAGCAGATACCCTCATCCTTCTCCCACGAAGCTACTGCAGGATTCAAACTGCTGATCTGGAGGTTAGCAGCCTAACACGTCTATTGCTTCATCCTACTCTAGGCCAAGTCTGGAAGCTCAACTGAAACCAATGGTCACTCTGCTGGTATTAGAAATACTTGTGGCATAATTTCCAGCTCATCCTATCAATGCACACGCCAGCACCATATGGCAAACTGTGTTAGTCTGGGTACTTTAGAGAAACAAATCCACAGAAACTCATGTATAAGAGAGAGTTTTATATAAAGGGTAAGTGCACATCAAGAAAACATCCCAACCCAGTGCTGCCCAAGCCCACAAGTCCAACATTAGCCTATATGTCTGACACCAATCCACAAAGTCCTCCTCCATCTCACAAAACACACACTATGACACTGACTGCAGGAGGAAAGCCGAATCAGTGAGTGCGTAAGCATCTCAGCGCTGGCAAGGGTCTCCACATGGCTGCTCCAGCACCCAGGGCTGCATCAGGGTAGGTCCATGCAGCTTCTCCTCAGGGATGTCTCGCAGGAAGTGAGCCTTGCCAGCTGAAGCAGGGAATTGGCTAAGGCAGCTGCACACTGGTCCAACCATCAGAAAGCAAGAGACCGGGAACTAGAAAGGCGAGGCTCACTGTGCCATTTATCCCCGCACCCTTCAATTAACCCAACATATGTTTATCGGCCAGGTTGGCACAATAAACTTTAACTATCTTACAAACTGATCGACCAGTGGGCAAACAATGATAGAAATCCTATTATTTGTCTGGCTCTTTGTTGTACTGTGGTAGCTTGGGTGTTGCTGTGAAGCTGGGAGCTCTACCACTGGTACTTCAAATCCAGCAGGGTGACCCATGGTGGACAGGCTTTAGTGGAACTTTCAGATTCAGACAGACTAGCAAGAAAGAACAGACAGTGTCCGTCTGGGGGACTAGCTACCAACATGCCTCTGAATAGCAGTAGAGTTTTCTGATACAGGCTAGGAGATGAGACCTTCAGATTTGAATGCACTCAAAATATGATGGGGAAAAGAAGACCGAGTTTGATCTTAATGGTGGGGGTGGATTAAAGCTTTTGGGGCTTAATTTGTTCTCAAAATGAGAAGGAAAAGCTGCAAATATCCATTAAGAACTGAATTATAACACACATAAGAGCAATCTAGAAAATTATAAATCATCAAGCATGAAAAGGAATCCATAAAGATCGATATCCCGGGCAGTATTGAGCTGAAATGGACTGGTATTGGGCATTTTGATCAAATAATCATATGGGTTACTGTGCTGGGAATGTCAAGTGCAAGAGGAATGATATCGCATTCATTGTCAAAAAACAAAAGGACATTCCAAGATCTATATCGAAGTACAATGCTGTTGTGTGCTAGGATAATACCTATCTACCTACAAGGAAGACCAGCTAACATGACTATTACTTGAATCTATTCACCAACCACTGTAGCCAGTAATAAAGAAACTAAAGCACCCTACAACTACTATCTTAAATTGATTAGCTAAACCACGAACATGCATTGGTACTACTGGTGGTGACTGGAAAGTGGAAACAAAAAGGGAAGCACTTGGAAAACATGGCCTTGTGATAAAAACCAAGTTGGAGAGGGTATGACAGAATTTTGCAAGACCAGCGACTTGCTCATGGCAAATACCATTTTTCAATAACAGAAGCAGAGACAATACACATTGAACAGTGAAGGTTCTCCCCTGAAGTTTTCGTTTCTGCCCGCTGTGGCACCACCTCTATCAGGTTATTGTTAGCTGCCGCAGAGTCGGTCCCTGACTCCTGATGATAACACGTGCGATGGAACAAACACGGTCTGGTCTTCTGCCAACGCCCTGACTGGTTGTGGATTGGACCATTTTATGGTCCATGGAGTTTTCTTTGGCTGACTTTCAGAAGTAGACATCTAGTTCTTCCTCGTTCTTCCTATTCCGAGAGCTCTTCTGAAACACATTCAACACACAAGCTTCCATGAGCAGTTGGGTGGTGGCTGTGCTTGCGGTACACTGACCTGGCCTTCCGGGTGGAAGGTGAGCATTCGGTCACTGAACTGCTACTGCTTCCCCCGAGACTCATCTCTGCCATTCGTTTCTTTCCAGTTTATTCCTCTCAAGAGCCTGCCTATTTTTTCCCCTTCCCTTCCCAGTGCCTTCCAGTAATTGTATTTTGTCCAGAGTTTATGGTTGTTATCTACCTGTTAGATGCTAACCCAGGCCTGCCATTAAGTGAAAAATGTCAAAGTTTAATTCTTATTATCCTGGGGCGCAGGGTTCCTGCACATTCAGTAATATTTCATGCCATTGTCAGAATCTAATGTTAGTATAAGTCTAAAATAAGCTTTTAAACTCCTTGGTATTTAGGAGCTCTGAGCAAAGGAGGTTGTTAGTGAACAGTGTTTCAAGTGGGTTTATGTTATGACTCATATGAGAGGAGGGAGGTGACCGATTTGTGACTACTTGCTGTGGTCTTTGCCTTAGATGTAAGCAACCTTCTGAAATGGGATTTCCCAACACAGTTTCTTCAGACGCATTTTTTTGTAGGTTCTGAAGCCGATGATTTGATATAGACATATTGAAGCAGTATCTGCCCAAAGAGACATTTCCTTTTTGAAACCATGCAGATTATTATTATAATGAACAATAAAACCATTTTGCATTTTTATTTAACGGCCTCATTACATTCTGCTTACTTCTCAAGAGCATTTTCTTTGGCTTGAGTTTAAAACTCTATTCTCTTCGAAAGTTTGCATTTAGTCCCAGGCGCAAGAATGTTACCAAGGGATGCTGGATGCCAATTGTGCATAAATAACAGGAGCGTTAGCTTCAAAAGGCAAAGAGCTGATACTGAGAGGATTACTGATTAGGAAAAGATAATGCAAGCCTGATGTTAACAAACACAGATGTATTATGTGTCTCCAATTTAGTCTGTTCTGGTTTCTTTCATGCATGAAGTCAAGATGGTGAAACTATTTCTGTAGATACCAGAGCTGGATTTCTTGTCTAAAGATTTAGCTAGAGAAGAATGCGGTAGCAAATCGCTTTTCCCCTGCCCCAAACTGAAGCGGGTCTTCTTTCGTTTTGTGGTTCTAAACTGGCCAGATAGTTTGAGCTTTCCAAATGGTCCCAAAGATTTAAGCTTTAAAGAAAGGATTCAAGTTTTTAGGGGTACAAAAAAGAAGAAATGAAAAGATGATGAGAAAGGACAGCCTTCTTTGTGGGTGTCCTTAGGTGCCAGTGAGTCTGTTCTAACCCACAGTGACCATATACACAACGGAACAAGACACTGTCAACACCTGCACCATGCACCATTTCACAATTGTTCCCAGGCCTGAGTCCACTGTTCCAGCCTCTGTATCATTCCATCTCCTTGACAGCCTTCCTCTCCTTTGCTGCCTTTCTGTCCTACCTTAGCTGATGTCCTTCTCCAGGGACCAGTCTCTCCTGACATCATGTCCAAAGTCTATAAGACAAAGTCTCTCCACCCTTGCCTCTAACTCCTTAGAGGCAAGAAGAGGATGATTTCTTCCAAGACAAGATACGTTTGTCCCTTGAGCAGTCCATGTTACTGTCAATATTCTTATCCAGCACCGCAATACAAGTGCATCAATTCTTCAATCTTTCTTATGTCCAACTTTCACATGCATTTGAGGCAACAGAAAATACCATGGTTTGGGTCAGGCACACCTTAGTCCCCAGAGTAACATCTTTATTTTCAGTACCTCAAGGAGGTCTTGAGCATATTTATCTAATGCAATACATCTTTGGATCCCTTGTCTGCTGCTACTGTCAGCTTTGATTGTGGATCCAAGCAGTACAAAACCCTTGAAAGCTTCAACCTTTTCTCCATGATCTTGATGTTCCCTATTGGTCCAGTTGTGAGGATTTTGGTCCTCTTTAAGTTGAGTTACAATCCATTTTGAAGGCTGCATTTTTTTGCTGTGATCTAATAATGAGGGATTGATGGAATACCAGCTGAAATGTTTCAACAAGCTGATGTAGCACTGGAAGCACTCATTTATGCCGAGAAATTTTGGAAGACACTTATTTGTCCAACTGACTGGAAGAGATCCATATTTTTACTTATTTCAAAGAAAGTTGACCCACCAGAATGCTCAAACTACAGAACAATATCATTGATATGGCATGCAAGTAAAATTTTGGTGAAGATCATCCAACAACGATTATAGCTGTACATTACAGGGAACTGCCTGTAGTTCAGGCATGATTCACTAGAAGGACGATGTGGAACAAGGAATATCATTGCTGATGCCAGACGGATTTTGGCTCATAACAAAGAATACCAGAAAGACATTTACTATCTTTTATTAACTCTGAAAATACACTAGATCGTGTGGATCATAATAAACTGTGGATAACCGGGAGAAAAGTGAAAATCCCAGAACACTTAATTGTGATCATGCGGCACTTGTACATGGATTAAGAGCCAGTTATGTGAACAGAACAAGGGGATGCTGCATGGTATAAAATCGGACAGGTGTGCATCAAGGTTGTATTCACTCACTGTACTTATACAATCTGTATACTGAACAAATCATCCGAGAAGATAGATTATATGAAGAAGAATGTGCATCAGGATTGGAGGAAGGCTTATTAACAACCTGTGATATGCAAATGATGCCACCTTGCTTGCTGACAGTGAGGAAGACTTGAGCACTTGCTGATGAAGATCAAGGATTGCAGTCTTCAGTATTAATTATGGCTCAAAGTAAAGAAGACACACACCCTCACGATGGGACCAATAGGCCAAATGACAGACTCAATGCCATCGAGTCAATGCAGACTCCTAGCAACCCCTTTCGGTTTCTGAAACTGCAGCTGTTTACGGAAGCAGAAAGCCCACTCTTTCTTCTGTGGAACTGCAGGTGGTTTCAAACTGCCGACCATGTGGATTGCAGCCCAACTTGTAATAACTACACCACCAGGCTCCTTGGCTCAATCGGGAACATCATGATAAGTGGAGACAAGGTTGAAGTTGTCGAGAATTTTGTCTTGCTTGGATCCACAATCGATGCTCAAGGAAGCAGCTGCCAAGAGATCAAAAGACAAGTCACGTTAAGTAAATCTGCTGCACAAGACCTCTTCAAAGTATTGAAAAGCAAGGATGTTACTTTGAGTACTAAGGTTGGCCTGAACCCAGCCGGCATAATTTCAGTTGCCTCATATGCATGTGAAAGTTGGACATTGAATAAGGAAGAATGAAGAAGATTCCATGCATTTGAATTATGGTACTGGAGAAGTATATTTAAAGTACCATGGACTGCCAAAAGAACAGGAAGAATGGTCAGACTCTGGTCTTACATACTTTGAACATGTTGTCAGGAGATACCAAACACTGGAGTGGGACATCATGCTTGGTAAAGTGGAGGGCAGCAGAAACAAGGAAGGCCCTCAGGAGGTGGATCGACACAGTGCTGCAACCACAGATTCAGGCACAGGAACATGTGTGAGGATGTTACTGGAGAGGGCAAGGTTTTGCTCTGTTGAGCATAGGGTCTCTGTGGGTTGGAACTGACTGGATACTATCTAACAAAAACAACAATAATGAGGAGCCATGCATCGTATCACTGACTCTACCACTTCTCTGTGAGTTTGAGAGATCAGTCTCTCTGTGTTCCTGTGAGGCAGGAACCATGTATCAAAGATCGAAGGGACACACTGAATCACAGTATCAAAAATAATTAGTTCAACAATTTCAAGAGATGGCATATGATCAAGAAGTAATGGCACTGAAGGAAAAAGTCCAGGTTGCACTAACGGCATTGGTAAAGCAAGGAGCTCCAAGAATGATTTCAGAGCCTAAGGAAAATGTTTCAACAAGCCGATGAAGCATTGATGAGGCACTTGTCTCTGCCAAAAAATTGGAAGACGGCTGCCTGCCCGATCAACCCAGAGAGACCCATATTTGTGCCCATTCCAAAGAAAGGTGACCTAACAGAATGAGGTACTTCTCATGCAATATCTTAACATCACATGCAAGGGACATTTTGCTGAAGATCACTCAACAATAGTTGTTGCAGCACATCATCAGGGAGCTGCCCGAAATTCAGGCCCAATTTGTAAATCCACCTTATGGGTCTTTGCAACGATTACATACATATTCATGGAAAGACCATGCTATGTGGCGAATCTCTTCATTCCAAGACAGGAGAAGAAGAGAGTAACTAAAATATGTGGATAAAAGTAAAATCATATTTAGTGGATGCCATTTTCTTTATGAATCAAATTCATTTCATTTGTGGTCAAGACAATCATATGTTTATTTTGATCTAGAATACATTTTACGTTGTTATATTAGTAAAAATTCGTTATACAAAGTCCCACATTGTACTAGTTGATATTTGGCATTCACTCACACACAGAGTGCGGGGAAGGTGCTACCTTCATCACATGGCCCCAATTTAGCTTTGACTCTCCAATGTTTTTTTTTAGAAATCACTGGCACATGAAACGGTTGACCTTAGTTAGCTAGGAAGCAGCTGGTTTTCTATTTTGATATGTAGTTAGTGTTTTCCAAGTGTCAAGCACATGTAGAGAAATATTTTCCATAGACTGATATTAAACATTTTATTTATATTTCTTTTATTTTTAATGGTCCCTGGGACTGTTTAGAAAATGTAAAGCCTATTTGAGAGCTCAGTGTAAGTGTTCTTAGGGGGAAAAGAATCTCCCTTGGGTATTTCCACAGATGGGTCGATATCACATTCATTTATTTCCGTGATATGCTCAGCTACAGTGCCATATTCTAGAAACACAGTCGGCTGTCTGTTTCGGCTGAGTTAAAAATATATCATCTCCCTCAGTGTTTTCAAGTTTATGCCAAAAGAGAAAGCTGAGTAACTCCCAGCCACTTCAGGATCGGCCCTGCGTTTTGTCAGTGCCTGGGTATCTTGAGACAGTGACCAGCTGGAAAGCTAAATGTAATGACTAGTTCTTATAACTATATTTGATAGTCTCGGGTCAAAGGTGGGGATAGTTTAGTTTCTGCATTTAGTTTGCACTGCACTTAGGTTTCCTCTTTTGGTTCCTACGATATAAGTCATAGTAAGTGTAAGTGCCCTATTGTTTTTATTGATATGTTGGGTATACTGAAATTCAGTGCAAAACACAGAGAAATTTACGGCTGAAATGAAGCAGCATGATGGGGCCCTGGTGACGTAGTGGTTATGAGTTGGGCTGTAGTCACAAGGTCAGCAGTTCCAAACCACTGGCCACTCCATGGGAAAGAAACCAGGGCTTTCTATTCCAGTTGAGGCTTATGGTCTCAGGAACTCAGAGTGGCAGTTCTGCCATGCCTAGAAGAGAGCTATGAGCCAATACTGACTCAATGGCAGTGAGTTGGGTTTTTTTTAAACACCACTTTTATGTCCTTTGGTGGCAGATATATGAAGTGTTAGTTAAATGAGTGCTGAGTAACATAATATAATGAGTGAAACAGAAGCAGAAATGAACACTGTGAGATTCATATTTTATTGAGTTGTAGTAATTCCCAGGTAAGTCACCAGTTTAAGCTGAACTTCCCCTACATACCTTAGATACTAGGAAGCTAAGATTGGAGACTCAATATTGAACCCGAAGTCTTGAGAGAGCCATCTTTTCCCATAGGCTTATGTAGTGATGGAAGAAGAGCAGAGCGAGTCTATGAGTTGTCCAAAGGAGGACGTCGTTGGGATCATGATCCTCTATGTCATTGGATTTGCCTGAGTAAAAGAGACATGGGAAACCAACTCCATGGGTTCCTTTATATTTATATGTATACATGAAAATCAATACTCCTCCTACTTATATGATTTTTAAACAGCTATATTTACACATTTACGTATTTATCTATTGAGCTTACAAAAATGAGTGCTTTGATGTATATACGCACTTCCCTAGTTCGAGGTGCCATTTATCAATCGTATCTAGAGCTCTTCAAGCTTGTGTTGATCCTAGTTTTGTTTTAAAACATTTTGGGGGGTATTGTTTTTGTTTTTGATCTTTCAGGAACGTTAAAAAAACCCTATTTGAAATCAGATGGGAGGGAGCCTTTGGTCACTGATGGTGAAGTCCAAGTGCCTGATGTTCACCTTGAATATTCCATGGAGAAGAGCACTGTACATCCCACCCAACACATTCCAGATGGGGCCGCAAATGCTTCTCTCCCCGGGGACCCAAATTACAGAAGCACAAGTGAGTCTGAAGGTGATGAATGCGCGTGCCCTTTCATGTCTGTGAACCAGACAGCCTTTTCAGTATGGCAACTGATGCTTTTCATTCACAATCGCTTACTGCTCACCAGGGCAAAGACTCCATCCAGTTATCCTATCATAGTGCCTTATTCTTACATGTAACATGTCTTCAGCTCAGAATTCCAGAAATAGAAATGAGAAAATAAATGAAAGTATAACAATGTTATTAACATTTCTGAGGTCTGAAGGTTTAAACTGCTTGTCCCACTGTAGTAGCATTGCTGTTTTGTTTGTTTGTTTTGTTTACATTTATAAACTTGGGTCCTTTCCCTCCCTCTCCTTGCTCTTTTATTTTTCTCTGTGCTCTGTATCTTACAGTAAAAGCTGGAACCTGCATAAGGCAGAAACCTTCCTTCTAGAGCAGGAAAATGCAAATCGTTTCCACTACAACAAGCAATAGAGAAGTGGTGACTCCACACTGTCAGTGGTGGAAAACTTCGGAGACCCAGAAAACCAGGCCGTCTCGTTGAGCTAGGGCTCTCACAGATTTATCTGTACTTACTCAGTTGCTGAAGAGCCCTGGTGGCTAAATGTGTATACTTTGGGTTGTGATCCTGAAGGTCAGCAGTTCAAATCCACCAGCCACTTTGAGGGAGAAAGAGGAGGCTTTCTACTTCCATTAAGAGTTAGTCTCAGAAACTCATAGGGGCAGTTCTACCCTGTCTTATAGGGGCTCCATGAGTCAGAATTGACTCAGTGGCAATGAGTTTGGGATTTGGGGTACTTAGTTACTGACACGTAATCAGATCTTGAAGTCACTTGTATGTCAGAAACTCTTCTGCAGGAAGACAAGTGGAAGGATTTGTCCAATTTTCTCGAAAGAACAGAAGTGGGGTCAATGTGATATAGGCAGATTAGTTGACCTGGGATATGACTTCATCCTTCATTACCTCTCTGATCTGTAGTAAAGTTACTAAACTCCCAGAATGCTTGGTGGGAATGGGTTTATGGGACAAATGCCAAAGAATCTTGGCTGGAATCTCATCAATACCGATAAACAAGGATCAGAGCACAGCCCCTGAGAGAACTCTCTTCTCTCTGCGTTGTGGGGGGTTTCCCTTTCTGCTCCCTAAAACAAGCAGATGTGGCTAAAAAATATGCAATGCCCATCCATTCATGATCATTTTCTTCTGTGTCCCTCCCTTTCAAGAAAATCCACAATGGGAAATCACATCTCAGATCCAGGACAGAGTATTTATTTTTACTGAGAGCCAGGAAAGGAAAGATTAAGTTGGCTTTTAGCTATCACAGTATGTGTTTGTCAGTGATTTGAAGCAAAGCAGGAGTGTTCTATTTCCCCACCTCAACAGAGACAGGGTGCTCGGGTGTCTTGTGTGACGGAGCTCCTGCAGACACGTCCTTTTTCTTGGGCTCACTCAGTGTTCACCAGTGGGGCCTAGAGACTCATGTTCGCTGCCTGGCAGAAATACCGCAAACCAAGGTGGTGCCAACTCACATGGACGTTCCTCCTGGGTTTAATCTTGTGGTTTGCTATTTTGTTCATATCTTAAGCACCTTATTCTTCGAAAGGGCAGTGTTTTCCATCAGAACTGCAAAAATAATGGAAAGAAAAACTTGGCCGAGCTAATGTGATTTCAATTACAGCATTTGTTACTCTCTTTTCCTAAGTGGATTTCTCTCTCTTTGGAAAAGTTCTGTCATTTGTTAAGATTCACAACAGTGACAAATGTATACAGTAAAGAGTCATGAACCATATGGTAATTGTTGCTTTGTTTGGATATTTGATGGGAGTCTGTTTGATTCATTTTCACTTTCTATGGCTATAGCCTTATTTGCAATTATGAGTGTAATTTGACATGTTAGAGGAAATCCAGGTGAAATTAGAATGATTACTGTATATACTCAAGTATAAGCCAAGGGACCTAATTTTACCACAAAAAACTGGAGGGCTTTTTCAGCATAAAAATATGTGCTGAAAAAACTCAGCTTTTACTCGAGTATATACGGTAAATAGAGAAAGGCTGAAACCATTCAAGACATGTCATTCAATATTTGACATAGCATTGACCTTTACTGTCTAACTACATAGACCTCAAATAAACTGCCCAGGCCAACCAAATGATTTATCACAGGACACTTGATAGCTTTTCATACATCTCAGTAATAGTGCCAGCCTCTAATTACAGAGCTTTGGGCAATTTTCAAGGCAGGCTTGAATACTTTTTCTTTTCAATCTCATGATTATCTGAGGAGGTATGTAGGACAGGTACTATTGCATATCATTTGTCAAGGCTTGCTATCGAGGCTTAGAGAAATTGACATGTCCAATACTACTTGCCTAGCATTTAATAGAGCCAGAATTGGGAATCAGATATTGGGAGCAGTGCTCTTTTAAATATTCTTCCTCATTTAATTTTATTGCTTCAATTACAGTAAACATATTCTAAACTCTTGGAGACTGGAGATTCTATGTATTGCTATCTAGATATTGCTCAGCAAAATGTTTGTTCAATGGGCAAATAACTGTACTCCAGTGAGTGATAGCTAATCAAGCTTCTGTCGCTTGGTATTCCTTTAATGCTTGTATTTAGACCTATTAGTCTCTGGGTGGTACAAATGGCTAATATGATCGATTGATAGCTGAAAAGTTGGTAGTTTGTCATGCATTCTTTCATGTATTTTTAAAAATCATTGTACTAGGGGCTCATACAACTCTTCACAATCCATACATACATCATTTATGTCCAGCATTCGTACATATGTTGCCATCATCATTCTCAAAACACCTGCTTTCTACTTGAGCCC
>NW_022111369.1:62296617-62300998 GCF_000313985.2 Echinops telfairi | reverse complement strand
ACCCTCTTCCTTTCCCCTGCCTCCCCTACCCCCAAGGCCCCCCGGAACTGAGTTCACTCAGAGAAGCCTCAGAGGAAAGGCTTGGCAATCTAGTTCTGAAAGTCAGTTGTAGAAAACTCTCCAGAGCACAGTTCTGCTCAGACACACAATGGATCACTGCGGCTTTGAATTGACTTCATGACCACGAATTGTTTTCCCCCTTTTCTCATCTTTTGCTCACACCTTGCAGAGAATTTGCTCTTCCCCTTTAAAATAATCTAGTTAATATGTTACCTTTAATTCTTGGCACACGTAAAGATGATTTAAGTCCCCTCCAGTCCAAAACTACAGTAGCCAGGCATTCATTCCTACCCAGAAATCTCACGTCGGACACCAAGGGGGAGAATTTTTGGTCAAAGGTACCAGAAAACAGTCCTTCCTTAAGATATCACCCCGAGGCAGTCTTTATTTTCACACCAAGCATAACACGCTGCAATTTGTAAAAATTTCCTCCGAATACCTCCCCTACTATACTGTGTACATGAACTTATCTTCCAAGGGTCCAGGGAAGAGCTGGGCTTTTTGGATGTGAAATACCCTTTAGGTGACCTCTCCGTTGAGTGTAGTTTTATTGGCTTCTTTCTGAAAACCGGTTGTAATGTGGGAGGGGAGAAGGACTGCGGTTCAATTTTACGCTGTGGTGCAGCAAAGGAGTTTTCTATGTTGCATCCTATAGCTGGATTTTCAGTTTCATGTTTTTCTCCTTAAAGCGTTTATAAATATTTAAACATATGTTGGGCTTAGGAAAGGGAGAAGCTATCTGGCCAAGCAGAAGCTTTTGGGATTCACAATAGTATGACACATAACCAACCCCCAAATTCAGACAAGAAACTTAGGTAACACAAAGTTACTTTAGTTGGAGAATGTGCTGTAAGCTTAAAATGTCCTGCTTTTTCCATGGTGCTGGTGGATAGTCAGCCCCGAAGTCTTCTAGTTCGACCCCAAATGTATTGTCCCTTTCACTCACTTTCAGAAGGACTGTTTTATGGAGATATAATTTGCATACAATGACATCAGCCTTTATCATGTGCACGCTTCAGGGGTTTGTAGTAGAAGGAGAGAGTTGTACAGACATTACGTCTATGGCATGTTAGAGCATTTTCATCAATGCTTTTATTTCCTTCGTCCTATGCCCCCAGCGACTGCGGAGAACCAGTAGTCTTTCTGTCTCTATGGATCTACCAATTTCGGAGTAATGATATTGAGATTGTTTTTTTATATTATCTTGGGTTATTTGTATCTCCTCTATGAATATATGCCTATTTAAATTCTTTGCTCAAATTTATAATTGGAGCTATTCACTATTGTTGAGTGGTGTAAATTATTTACATGTTCACTGCTTTAACCTTATACACACTGCCTTTTCACTTTCTTCTCTTTGTGTACTTTGAAGCACACATGCTTTTAATTCTGACACAGTTCAGTTTCTTTTGTCATTTTGACTTGAAGGATCATGTCTAGGAAACTTGTAATCCAAGGTCACAGAGATTTATAGCTATGTTTCCTTCTAAGGGTTTTATAGTTTTAGGTCTTACATTTGGATTTTATTTACCTTTTTTATGAATAGGGTCAACATTTACTGAGCAGATCAGTTTTCCATTCAACAATTCATATACATTTTTTCTTATGTCATTGAATACAGTTCCCACAATGAATGTCACATATCCCACTATCTCCCTATTTTTCTTGTTTCTGTTCCTCTACATTTCCTAACACTTCTGAACTTGGTGCTAGCCTTCTCTCAAATGGCTGATTATTCTAGGCGTGCTTGCCTCCTGGTATGATCATTTCCCTTATATATCTATTGCTTAACTGAAAATCAAGCCATGGGGTAAGTTCATTTCCAAATCTGAAGAGTGTCTAAGGGCCAAGTTTGGAGGTTCTATCAGTTTCTATCAGACTTATAAGACACGCGCGCGCACACACACACACACACACACACACACACACGACTTTGAATTTTGTTCTATATTTTCCTCCCATTCTATCCAGGACCTTCTAACTTGATCCTGTTCACACAGTTGGTAGTGATGATGGTGGCACCATCTAGTGTTTCCAGTCTCAGGATTTTGGCGACTGATGCTTTGTTTCTATGTGTCTTAGATTTTTAAAATTATTTTTATTGTTGGACAGAGAGAAATCACCTATATGGCTGCTCACGAGCTTTTAAGATCACAATCTATACTTGCCAAAGTAGGTTTAGAACACTGTTTTGGTGGACTAACCTTGTTATGTGCCATCGAGTCAGTTCTAACCCATAGCAACCCACTGCACAACAGAATGAAATGCTGCCCGGTCCTGTGCCACCCTCACCATTGTTCTTGTGTTTGAGCCCATTGTTGTAGCCACTGTGCTACAACACAGTGTAGTATAGTGGAAAGTGTCAGGTCCAGAACTGGGGGTAGAGGGCTTTTGGGGCATAGCTCTGACCTGTCAGTGGTATTGAAAGAAGTACAAGCTGCACTGAAGGTATTAGGTCAAAACAGGCCTCCAGGAATTGATGTACTATCAACTGAAATCTTTCAACAAACTGATGAAGCACAGGAAGCACACATTCGTCTATGCCAGGACTTGAAAGACAGCTATTTGGCTAACTCACTGGAAGAGATCCACATTTCTACCCATTCCGAAGAAAGGTGACTCAGTAGAATGCTCAACTTATAGAACAATACCACTGATATCACCTGCAAGTGAAATTTTACTGAAAATCATCCAATAAAGGTTGTAGCAGTCCATTGACAAGATCTACCAGAGGTTGAGGCTGGATTCTGATGAGGACATGGAAAAAGGGATATCATTGCTGGTACAAGATAGATCCTGATTGAAATCAGAGAGTACCAGAAAGATGCTTCCTTGTGTTTTATTTTCTATGTAATGGCATTTGATTGTGTGTATTTAACAAATTATGGACAGTGTTGAGAAAAGTGGGAATTTCAGAACATTTCATTATGCTCATTTGCAACACAATGCTGTATCCACTCACCATACTTATTCAAAATGCATGCATATCAAATAATCAGCTGGGTTATATGAAAAATAATGTGGTGCCAGGATTGAAGGAAGGCTTCTTAACAACCTGCAAGATGCAGATGACACAACCTTGGTTGCTGCAAGTGAGGAAGACTTGAAGCACTTGCTGATGAAGATCAAGGTTTGCAACCTTCAGTATGAATTAAGACTCAATGCAAGGAAGATCCAAACCCTCACAATGAGACCAATAGGCAGCATCACGATAAATGGAGAAAAGATAGAAATTTTCAGGGATTTTGTCTTGCTTGGATCCGCAATTAATGCTCTTGGAAGCAGCAGTGAAGAGATCAAAAGATGTGTTAGAGGAGGAAACAGTATCAGAGCTTAAATTTGGAACACCCAGTTTGCAGAAGCCTATGGATGACTGTGGAAGTCCTAAATCCGTTTGCAGCATCCCCACATCTAGTAAGCCTCTGGAGAACACCCTCTGACTAGGGTCTAGGGATGTGAAGAGCCTCGCTGTCAGTCAGAGAGCATTTCAAAGTCAATTATGGCAAATGCAGTTGGGTTACAATGTAACACCCTATCACTTGATCTACTTTTTGATCCATCTTAAATTTATTCCCACTTTTAGTAGTTCCTTTTCTGTTTTTGATTGAGGCTTTTCTTTGTTTTATTTTGTCATTGTTGTTGGTTGTTCTTTGTCTCTTGGTTTTGTTTTGTATGTTTTCCTAGATGTGAAATCCAAGATAGGTAAATCTATAGAGACAGTAGCTGGTTTAATAACTAAAACCTAGGGGTGGGAGGGAGGGAAAAAATGAGGAGCTGATACCAAGGGCTGAAGTAAAAGAAAATGTTTTGAAAATGACAATGGCAACATATCTACAAATGAGTTTGAAACAATTGATGTATGGATTGTTATAAGAGCTGCAAGAGCCCCCAATAAAATGATTTATTCATAAAATAATAATAATAATAATGACCTAGGGGCATGGCTGGGGAAGTTGGGGTGTGGGGTGTGGGAGGAGACGGGAAGCCAACAGCAATGAGTACAAGAAAGAAGACCATCTTCTAAAACTCATTGTGGTGACGATTGTACAACCCTTCTTACTTTAATTGAATTATATGATATGCGAATTATATGCTAAGAAAAAAAAAAGACTGTGCAGCTAAAAGGCTTAGAGGAGATCTTGAAGTTTTACTTGGATTACTGCTCACCAGGCTGCTGTCCAAGGGGGACACTTGTGAGAGGCAGTGTCCTCAGGATCTGAAATTGGGTAAAGTATATTCTTCTCTTTTCTTGACATTTTCTAATCTGACTAAGAATTACGCCTTGGCTGCCTTCAGTATATTTTTTCAAAAATCAGGCCTG
>NW_022111369.1:62288362-62296317 GCF_000313985.2 Echinops telfairi | reverse complement strand
CACTTATAGAAATGCCTGCCTGCAGGGTACAGCGATGTTTGGAGTGTGAGTTTTTCTGCGTGTATGTCTGTGCTTGGTAAGTGGGTTAGGTCTGCCCAGGCATTTGATCCATTCACTTCTCGGCAATATTCTTGGACAGTGTTTCTCCTTTTGGGATCTGAGTGACCTCAGATGATTTTGAAGAGTTTAAGAGTTCTTTGCAAAAATTTTTCATTTTGTTGATAATTAAAATAATTAATATAAAGCTAATCTGGACACCGAATAACCTATTTATAGCAAAGTAGTACTGTGGAATTTTGGATGTTTCCCTTGAGTTTCTATTCATGATTATGTTTCTAGCAAGCTGCACTGCATGAAGTCCTAATGGCGCACTGCTAAAGTGCTCAGTCAGTAACCAAAAGATGGAGATTCAAACCCACCAGCTTCTCTGTGAGAGAAAGATGAGGCAGTCTGTTTCCACATTTATAGCCTTGGGATCCTACAGAACCATTCTACTCTGCCATATAGTGGCATTATGGGTCAGAATCAAGTTGGCAAGGATATGGGTTTTTAAAAAGTTGTACTGCTTAGGTCATTGCTGAGTGTCCAGAAAAGACAGATTCGTAGTAAGCATATCCTGGCATGTTATGCGAAGATCACTTTTGCAGAATGTAGTTCAAAAAATGAAAGTGGTAGTAGCTTCAATGCTCCTAGGTTGCTTGGTAGTTGTAGCTGTAGCTGACACACAGTGACCCCCTGTGGGTTTCTGAGACTGTAACCATTTATGGGAGTAGAAAGCCCAGTCTTTCTCCCTGGAGCTGCTAATGGTTTCGAATTGCCAACTATGTGGATCACAGCCCAATGCCTAACCGCTATACCACCAGGGCTCCTAAATATAGAAATGTTTTCTAAAGCAGTCAACATTGCATTCACGATGTTTTTGCAAAAAAAAAAGCATATTAATTCATTAACAAAGCTCATTAATTAACTAATATGCTTAAATTGTGTTAGTTTTTTAATTTTGTTTTTATTTAATTTATAGCACTTAAATTTAGTTTTATGGTTGTGTTAGGCCAAAGCGCCTAAAGGAATTTAACTTGTGTGTGTTTGTGAACACGTTCTTCCTTCGAGGAAACCTGTACCATCCTTCAGAACGCCGTAGGAAGCCTGAGTTCCAGCTCCCTGCACACCCCCCTGAGGAAAAGCCGTGAGCCTTTGCAGCAGAGCTTCTTGACCTTTTTATTTCTACAACAAAGACTCCTTTGGCAAACTGGTGAAGCCCATGGACTCCTTGTAGAATAACATTTCAGATGATTACAACAAAGACTCCTTTGGCAAACTGGTGAAGCCCATGGACTCCTTGTTAGAATAACATTTCAGATGATTAAAGTAAATTGCAGTCTTCTGAAGGCAATGCATTATAATGAAATGCAGATAGAAGAATATAAATCCATGGTAGTGGAGTGTGCTACCCACCGAGCTGCACACTGCAAGACCAGTAGTTAGAACCCCCCACCCCATTGCTCCCTGGGAGGAAGCGGAGTCTCTGTTTCTTAAAGCTGCGAAGTGTCAGAAACTCCCAGAGGCAGTTCTACGCTGTCCTAGAAGGCTGCTGGGCGTCAGAATCCACTTGATCAGAGTGAGTTTTCTGGTTCATGCTTCTTTGCTAACATGTTAAGTGATCGTTGCTGACGGTGAGTCTAACAGTGACATTTTGTATGATAGGGACTACTCTCAGAGATATTTAGAAATATCTGCAACAGCTCTTACCTCGATATGAAAATATCCGCGATTTCTTTATGTTTGTAGGTTTGTTGCCCATGTTGATATTTCATTTGTGCTAAATTTCAATTGGAGGCCAGTGGACATAAACGTGCACCTTCTTTCCTCTCTGAGTTCACAGACAGCCTCCACAGGGGACTTTGGACTCTAGTTAAGGCCATCTGCCATCGAGGTGAGAGGCTCTTTGTCGCCGCTGTAACTAAACGAGGTCTCACAAACTGTCTGAGTCGGTCTTAGTATGACTCCCAAAGCTACTGCAGTCAAACCCCCTGGACGTTATTGTTCTTTATAGGCCCTGCTGGCCACCAGTGTCAGGCCCTAACTAGTGTTCACACCCAGCAGGTTCTCCTTTCCTATATATTAGACCACACTCTTCCAGCGTAAAGAACAGCGATGAGATTCAGACATAGGCTTTGGTCCAATAACAATCTCTCAGCAAAATGAAATGGAACATTTAAATAATCTGTGCCTGCTTGTCTGATTGTTAGCATTCGAGTAAAGCCTTGTATAGTTCTTGGGGAGAAAGGACACTGGAATTCAGAAATGGACTTTTCTCTTTGTCTCTCCATACTCCTCCCCCCTCACTTGCTTGTACTCCCATCTTTAGATGACTCCGTCCCTGGGAGGTATTGGGTTCCTCCCAGAGAGAGCAAACCCAATCAATTGCAGCACAGGATTATTGAAAAGGATAATGGAGCCATGCCTGTTTCACTCATTCTTGGCTACAATCCTATTTTCTCCTCCTCACAGGTTTCCGGACTTGCCTTGTAACCCTCTCTCCTAGTTGAACCCTACAATATCCCCAAGTGATTTGTGGCCTCCAACGTGTACTCCTACAGCCTGTTCATGCAGTAAATAAATGAGAGCCAGTGTTAAACAGTTCTGTGAAAAGGGCCTGTGGCTCAGAGTTTCCACTCCAGATTCATTATCACAATTTCCTCTTCAGGAAGACGAGCCCAGGACAACCCTTTACTTCACATACAGAAAAAACAAACACCTCCCCAACAGAAAAAAAAACCAACCCCCAAACAGTAGCATGCTGATAACAGTATTGCAAAAACAGTCCTGCTCAAATTCAAAGACAAAAACGAGTTCATAAATGCCAAAGACTCAGATAAAATCAAAGGAGTGTGTGATTTATTTTGCTCTTTTGTCCTGACAGAAAATTGGCACAGTATCTTCTTTTTGCCTGAATCATTCAATTTTCTGACCGTCTCCGGTTTTGGGGGTTTTGTGCAATCTTGTGTTGAGAGCAAAGAAACGCATCAGTGGGAATCTGTTTGCTGTTAGGTGTGTCTTTGGAAATTATGCCTTTTCACTCACTCGTAGCTGAAATGAGTGTGGTACTGAGTTTTCCAAACCACAAACGATGCGCCAGTTCACATTCGATGCCAACCCCTTCTTGTGTTTTAGTGCTAACATAGTTTATTCCTCTCTTTCACTGCTCTGCATCATTAACCTAATACTCACATGTGGTGTTGGAATGGGTAAAACTTGCAGGGCTTGTTTTTAATTATTTTAAGCTGTGTAAACTCACTCTGCTGCCTATGGCCTTTCCCAAGTTTTATGAGACATCTCAATTTCTGTGAGTCGAGGTTAATATTCTATGAATGTGTGAAGCACCATACGTTCATCAAAAACCCTATTTTTTGCTTTGTTTTAAACTTTACTTCAACATAACTATGCTTGCAGAAATACACTCATAATGGTTAATAGAATGCAATTTAAGTTTAACTTATCTTACTGAATTTGTACCAAAGATTTGGTACATGTGTTAAGACTCACCAGCACCTGCTGATTGGGTGCCAAGACTTGGTCTTTGGCTCTGTGGGGCTCTAAGAGTGGTCCACTTACAAACTGTGCCTTCAGGAAGCCAGCCGTCTAGTGTTAGCCTCAAGGCATAAAGTGATTATTTACAACTTGAGAAATAGAGGGATTCCAGAGAGGTTAAGAGGAGGAAGAAAACACAATCCATTTTATTTCTCCCCCTCTTCTCAGGAGTACCTTTATAAAGAACTTCTAACCGATGTCTGCAGAAACTCCATCCAATTCATAGCGACCCTCTAGGACAGGATAGAACTTCCCCTGTGGGGTTCTTAGACTTTAAAACTTTCCAGGGGTGGACAGCCTCAGCTTTCTTCTGATGAGCAACCGAGTCCCAGCTGTTGATTGTGTGGCGAGCAGCTCCAGGTGCAGCCCACTGCACCACCAGGGCTCCCTGAGGTGGATCTTAAGGATCTTAAGTCAAATACAGCATCCCATGAAATAGTTCCCGGTCTGATGAGCTGGCAGTACTGACATGGTGGTCTATGAGAATCAAACTCATGCTACTGAGTTCATTCTGATTCCTAGGGACCCTATAGAACAGCATTGAACTGCCTCCATGAGTTTCAGAGATGGTAGCTCTTTCTGGCGATTGAAAGCCCAGTCTTTTTCCCATGGAGGGGGCTGGTGATTTCAAACTGCTGACCTTATGGTGGGCAACCCAGCACATAACCACAACACCACCAGGGCTTCAGGAGAACCAACGGGTTGAAAATCATTTGTGGAAGAGCTAGGTTATCAGCATCAGAAGGGACCGGTGCTATCCCTACTGAGATGAAAGCATGATCCAAATCACCAGTGAGAATAAGGCAGTGTTGTAACAGTGATGCCAGAACAATAGACACACACTGGTCCTCTCTCAGGTAGTGGTCACCCTACCTGTACTCAGCCCGCAGGAGGGCTTCTATGCAGTTCAGAGAGGGAAGCAGAGAGGGAAGGATCAGGGAGAACGTTGACTGAAAGTCACATGCCCATTTGTCTTTTTTTTTTTTAACACGTGCATCCATATAGTCACACATAATCCACTTAAATTCTATGTATGTCTTTAAAAGACAATTTAAATGTCTTTAAAATGACAACTCAGACCATTTTCTGCTATAAGTGCATAATTTTCCCTAAAAATCACAAAATGTTATGCAAAATTCTAAAACTAAATCTCAGTTTAAAGGTCTATCCTGGAGCTTATATTTGTAACCAGATCAAACCATTAAGCATCTGAGCACTAAACAATTGCGCTACCAGGTCTCCTTAGTAGCATAACTACCATCAGTAAAATAATGATCCCAATTGAATAAAGACCAGGATGTTTTGAGAGCACCCATACATGCTTCCTTAATGGATATATTCTAAACATCAGAATGGTACAAAGAAATTGTGATGCTTCTTAAGTAAACTTCCTCTTAGTTATAATATTGGAATTGCTTTTTGGAAACCATTTTTTTGTTTATTTTAGTAGAAAGGAAATAAGTATTCACATATATGTTGTTAGAAACTAAGAATTTGAGCATAAAAGAAGAATAAATATAAAAGCAAATAAAATTAAAACTTCATCTTTATTTGGAGTGTAGGCTCAGTATGTTTTCCTCCTTTAAAAAGAATGTTCTGGTGGTCTCTGTTCACTGGAAAGAAAGAAGCAACAGCCCAGAAACAAGGAGCACATGTAGCACCCTATTATTTGTGCTTAAGGAACTCAAAGTTCATTAAACTTAACAACTTGCAGTATGTTTTTTGATGCCTGTCATTTTAACGTACTGGAAATATGACGCTATTCCAGCATTCTGCTCTTTTCATGAGCAGATTCACTTACTCTTCCATTTCAGGAAGGAGTTTCTTCCTTGTGACTTTCAGGACCTGACTTTCCATGGGGGTCAGACACCATTCTTCTCTGAGTGTGTTCTTCTGGTATGTGCGTCGTACTCTGCAATCCTAATGACCATCTTTATCTTCTCGATTTCTACTAAATATTTCTAGCGTTCAGTTCTTATGTGAATGCTTATCATCTCCATTGATCTTTTATTTCAATGTCTTGTCCTCCAGTACTTCTTCTCTTAAACTCATGTTGTTATTGTTTTCCCATAATGCACAGCACTTGTGGATTTCCTCACCCCCCTTTCTATTCTATTTCCTTTAAATCAGTCTTTGTCAGAGGAAACCAGCCTCCAACAAACGAAGGGTCAGAAGGCACACATGTATGGTGATAATAAATAAAGATTATAGTAAATCTGTAGAGGATAGGAACAATTGGACCGAGAATACAATAAAGGAGCAGACACATTTATGGTAGCATGCTCACTTCAGCTCCTCTTGATGGTCCACGTGGAACGGGGAGAAGTGAGAGAGAACCTTTCCTATCTTGGAACATTTCTGGTAGCAATAAGACATGCATGTTCAGTTGTTACATGTGTCACAGGTGAGTGGTATCTACTTCACGGTCCCTGGGCTCACAGGTGAGGAAACCTAATACCTGTATTGGGGGAACGTGGAAGAGGGGGTGTCACAGCGGAAAAAGAGAGCACAAGGAGATTGTCTGCTTCTACGGGAGCTGGAATCAACCACGTGCTCACTTTAAGGCAGCCTGGCTGTTAAGGGGAATCAACCACGTGCTCACTTTAAGGCAGCCTGGCTGTTAGGGGAGAATCTGAGGGAATGTTAAAGCGGATAATGCATTTGGACTTTACCTCTAACTTATCAAAGTGGAGGCTTTCCTACTGTGCAATACCAGTTTCCCTCTGTTACAAGTCCTCGTCATATTTTCCTGTGTTAGTTTCCCACGAGTCTTATTTATTTATTGGCTCCTCTACATCGTAATTATCATATGCTAGATGAGAGTGCAATTGTCAACAATGATACATTGTGATGTGTAGAAAAGCTCAAGACCTGCTACTGAGCGAATAATCAGGCTACCAAATAGTATGTATAAAGTTAAATCAGTTCACCCATCCATCTCTATCTACCTATCTACCATCTATAATGCATGTAAAGTTTTATACATATATTATATAAAACATATATACAATGGAATATGTAATGCTTTCCATAACATTCTGTTTTTCCCCTTTGACCATCACGCAGTCTCCATGGAGCTGGGGCCGTCTTGCTAACTTTGATTCTGCTTCTTAGCCATTTCTATGTATTCCCATGTTTTAGCTTCCAAAGTGTTCCTTTATTGGCTTTATTATACCAGAATATTTTCTTCAAGTTATTTCAATAACATCCACTGAGCAACAGATTCATCATCTCTATCCTAACAGGAAAAGGCCGGGAGTAGAGATGCTTCAGAGTTTTTATGCAAAAGCAGTCTGGGTAAGAGCAAAAGTCATGGCAATATTTTGGGGGGCTACATTATATTGAGTTAAATTAGTCAATCATAAAAGGACCACTATGTAAAAAATGAAGAAAATGTTTTCACATTAAAAACAAATAAACAACCTCTTCATTGATTACTCCCATCATCCAAGTTTTTTTCTTAGAACTATTATAAAATGGATTTCATTTAGCTTGTAGACTTTCTGAAGGGCCAAAGAATGATAACAACTGCTTATTATGGGAGTGTTTTGAGAAAATGAGCCAGCGCTTTAAAGGGAAAATACCCAGGAAAGTTTTTCCAGAGAACCCCTCTCCACCACAATGTTCACTCTTCTCATCAAATAAGGCAGTTTTTCAAGAGTTTTTGAAACCATTCAGCATCTACCTTATAGTCCTGATTTAGCTCCTATGACTTCTTTTCGTTGCTTAATCCTAAGAAATCTGTAAAGGCAACCCATTTTTCTTCATTTACTCGTATAAAAGACTGCCTTGACATGCTTCAATTCCCAAGACTTTAGAGATGAACTCAGTATCATGTTTCATAACATCTGTATAAGCATTTACAATGACTAGGTTTACTAGGAGTGCAATCCAGTTCTTAGTGTGTTAGCCCATTGCCGGCTGTAGCTGGTGTCCCTGCAGAACTCAGACTTAGTTATGAGAACTAAAATTGAATTTCCAGTAAAACATCACAAAGCTGAAAAATCACTGAAGTCTCAGTGCCTTCCTTGAGCAGTTAAGTTCACAAGCTAACAGGCCGAGGGAGTGATTTTACACTAAACCTCACTCTCAATGATTGTTCTAGTAAGTAGTTTCTTATTCTCCCATCATTACAGACTCTTTTTTTCACCATTGTTGGAATGAAAAGCAAATGGTTTTTAATATTTATTAAGGCACATTTTGGCTAACTGAATAAAATGTGGTCCAATTTTAAATTCCTTCTTTAAAATTCCACAGTCCCAAGCCCAGTGTCTTTATTGAATACGTAGTGATTTGATCAATGTTTTCTTAATTGGTAAATAATTTTTAAAAGCTCTCAGTGCTGGTTTGTTTAATATAAATTT
>NW_022111369.1:62274909-62287415 GCF_000313985.2 Echinops telfairi | reverse complement strand
GTGTGTGTGTGTGTGTGTGTGTGTGTGTCTATGTAGGATGGCCTAGATACGTAGGATGTGAAAACTTGAAGCTTGGCAAAAGACTTCACCAAGATATTTAGAATTGCACAAAAAAGTTAAATCTAGAATATTTCCCATATAAAAACGACTAAAGCCCAAACCTCATGCTTCTCCTGGCAAGAGTGGCTCACTTTGACTTAACTTCTGATACTTTACACGCATTACACTAGATACTTAATCTCCTCCACCCCCCACAGATTATCAAGATGTTAATTTACCTACCAATGTCTTTAAAGACCTTTTGCAAATGTCTGAATGGACTCATTAAAGAAAAGTGTCTACTTTTGTCTCATTGGTTTTTTCTGACCGGAAATGAAAGAGTTGACCTGTTTTGGTTTGGAAGACATAGTTAAGAAGCTGGGATCTCTATAGTGAGGCCGTCTTCAGTTTTCTGGTCCCACTTACCTCACTGTAACTCTCTCACTGGGCTTTCTCAGTATGTGCTATCCTTTCAAATCGTCTGTACCAGAAATTATTCCGGAAACTGTCTCTTTGTGTATGAGTGTGGTAGTTAAATAATCCTGTGTCAACTTGAGGATATTAAGAGTGAAGGCATGGAGTCTAGCCTGTCACTCACGTAACAGCCTGATGATGCCTCCTTGTGGGCCTGACCTTCTCATGAAGATTCTGGGAACTTCCTCTCTTTCTCCCCGGAGGAGGGCCACACTCTCTGCTTCACCTTCCTGTTGGGGAGCCACGTGGAGACCCTCACCAGCACAGGGATGTTTCCACTGCCACTGGATCTACAAGACTTTTCACCCACCGGCCTGGGATCTTCCTGCACTTGGCATCATTGCATGTGCTCCTTGAGTCTGAAGAGGAAATTACAGACTACTATCAGACATATGGACTAATATCGGACTGAGGGATTTGATCTGTACTGAGCTGGCATGTTTTCTCAATATACAATTGCTCTTAGATATAAGCTCTCTCTTCCACACATATGAATGTCCCTGGATTTGTTTCTGTAGCCAACCTGGACTAATACAGTGAGTTATCTAGAAGAGAGAAGGACCTTCATGTCCTCACTCTGCTGCCCAAGTCCCAACCTGGATTGCCTCCGTAGTTCAGCCAGGAGCAGCCACTTGATATTCTAAGCCTAGTCATTTGAAGCCAATTTTTAATAGCACAGCCATTATTTTCTTTGATAAAGGCCATTTTCTTTCACCTTTTCTAGCAAAGTAGCTCTATTGTTAGATTTCAAAGATATGCATCAAAATATTTTACAATGAATAAAGTAAATTTATCATGTTAAATGGAACAGTACTTTTGACAGCATAACACCAGGGAAGGGGAGTAGGCTATGAGATCAGGGAGACTTGGCTTCCATTTCCACTCACATGTTAACCTTAAATACTTGATTAACCCTGGGGGCGTCATGGGATACACATTGGGCTGTCAACCACAAGGTCAGTGTCAGTAGTTTGAAGCCACCAGCTGCTCTGTGGGAGAAAGATGAGGCTTTCTGCTTCTGCAAAGATTTATAGTTCCAGAAACACAAGGGGGAAGTTCTCCTTTGTTCGACTGGATCACTGTGAATCACAACTGACTCGATGGCAATGAGTGTTTTGCTTTTACCCTACCATGTGTATCTTACTGTCTGTAAAATATAATAAAGAGAGCTTTTGTTTCTGGTGGCATAGTGTGTTACGTGTTGGACTGCTAACCTCAAGGTCAGCAGTTCTAACCCATCAGTTGCTCCATCAGAGAAAGAGGAGGCCTTCTGCTCCCATGAAGATTTACAGCCACAGAAACCCAAAGTAGTTCGACTTTGTTCTATAGGGTCAGTAAGGGTCACGATTGACTCCATGGCTGTGAGATTGGTGTTTTGCTCTTTTGTTTTGTCACATTGTGTGAAGGATTAAATGAGGAGCTTTGTAAGAAAGGGACTCACGAACATGTGGCCTATGTTGTTGTTATTGCTAGGTGTCATCCAGTCAGCTGTCCACTCATACTGACTTTATGTGCAACAGAACCAAACACTCAAAACACTCCCTGGTCCTATGCCATCTTCAGAATTGTTCCTATGCTTGAGCCCTAGAGGGAATTCAACATCTCTTTCTTTTTTTTTTTAACCTGTGGAAGCAGCAGTCAAGAGACAAGCAAAGCACTGCTTGATGTAAAGAGGCTGCACAGACCTCTTCTAAGTGTTGAAAAGAAAGGATGTTACTGTGAGGACTAAGATGTACCTGACCAATCAATGATATTTTCCATCGCGTCGTGTGCATGTGAAAGTCAGATTATTTTTAAATAGGCAAGACTGAAGAGGAATCGATGCATTTGAATTATGCTGGAGAAGAATATCGAAAGTATCATGGACCGATCGGTTGGAAGAAGTCAGGCCAGAGTGCTCCTTAGATGCAAGGATGGTGAGACTTCATCTTGAATGCTTTGGCCATGTTGTCGGGAGAGTCCAGTTCCTGGAGAAAGACATCATGTCTGGTAAAGTGGAGTGGTGACAAAAAAAGAGGAAGCCCCTCAATGAGATGGCATGACCCAGTGGTTGCGTCCATGGGCTCGAACAATTGTGAGGATAGAACCAAATCACCGACACCCAACAAGAACAACTAACCATAAGGTTGGCAGTTTGAATCCCCCCAGAAGTGCCACAGAAGAAAGGCCTGCCGACCTGCTTCTGAAATGTCGCCGAGTCAAAACCCTCTGTAGCACATTTCTGCTCTGACACCCGTGAGTCAGCATCGACACTCTCACAATTGTTGTTGTTGCTCTTAATGGTGCTAAAAGCAATTGCACAGAAACAATAACCTTTTTGGTAATATCGGCAGAGTGGCCCCCGGCCTTTACTTTCAACATATTATCAGACACAGGCACACTTAACCTTCAGCGTTAATGTCAAGTCTCTCTTGTTCCTGCCTCCATGTTGTTCAATAACAAACGAGGGTGTGTGTGTTTGTTTTTAAGACAATAAAAAACGGAGCTGCTGATGAATTAGTTCATTCCAACCCCTGGTGGTCCAGGGAGTGCAGAGAGCACCGGCTCCACAGGACTTCAAGGGCGGTGATCTTGCAAGCAGCCTGCTAAGCCTCTGGGCCATTTGATCTGCCAGATCATTTGTGCCACTCCGCAACTCCTATTGTAACAGTCATTTCTCTTTAAAGAGACATATCGACTATTCTGTTTTTTGCTGAGCATTAGTATTATCCCGAGGATCCCTGGTGATGCCAACAGTTAAGAGCTTGACTGCTAACCCAAAGGTTGGTGGTTCAAGGGCACATACAGAGCATGGTGGGACAAAGGCCTGGCTCTCTGTGTCCATAAAGATTCCAGCCAAGAATACCGTATGGGACAACTATACTCTGTCCCATGGGGGTGATCTGAGTTGGAATCGACTTGGTGGCACCCAACTACAACAGGCTTAGGACTCTGTATATCGGTGTCAGACACCGATCTATTTGCTTTAGTGCCAGTTTGCAGAGAAGAAGTTTTCTAACAGAGATCCTGGGGCAGCTATTGTGGGCAGGAGATGAGGATGTGGGGCACAATGACCGAAGTTGCATTCTGCTTTACCATTGCCGAGCTGTGTGAACCTTGGGGGAATCACTGACCCTTGTTTCTTCAGCTGTGAAAGAGATATTAACGCTTGGGAAGGCCTTCCTGAGCCAACATCTGTGAAAGAGCTGAGAACAATGCCGAGAGTGGTATAGCTGCTCAGCAAACAGTGAGGGCAGAAATGCAGACGAAAGTGGGGAATGTGAGAAAGTTCAAAACGTCGGAGAGAGACAAAGGGCTAGGATTAAAACCGAGGAGGCGGTGAGAAGCCATACCGGCTGAGAAGCAGAAACCAGATAAGTGACACACCAGATGATGGGGATAAACAAGGGAAACAGTAAGAAACGAACTGCCATCAACTTTCTCCCCGAATGTCTGGAAAGGGCTGTGGATACAGAACTCTGCCTAATAGTCCCATAGAATTCTCTCATCTGGAAGTACTACCACTGCAGAAGCATCCACAGGCCGATGCTTGCATCACAGGGAATCAGTGGGAACATCAGGATACACCTAGTCCCTTTCTCAATGCACGTTACCTCCAGATGCAATGAGACCCTTACCAGGAGCCCTTCGGCTAAAAGTCTGATCGTGTCTAGGAAGGAGGAAAGATTACTGAGGTTTTTCTTCTTGGAATATTTCAAAGGCAGATTTTTTTTTTTTTTAATTGGAGAAGTTCCTTTCTCTCAAATAGCATAGTTATGAGGTGACAGTGTCCATGTAGTTCATTTGCTGTTGTGCTTTTGTTGTAAAAAGTGGTTTTTCTATTTGATTGTCAGGATTTGTATGTTCACGAAAGAATTTGCTGTGGAATTAAGTGATGTGCGAGTCAATAGCAAATGTTTACTACACCGCACTGCCTGGACGCCAGCCGTTACAAAGTCAAGGGTGGTAGCGAATGTGAGTGTTGTAAAAACCCCTCAAGTGAGAGAGAGTTCAGCAGAATCAGTACCTTTTCTTGTTTTCTTAATCATGACCATGAAGATTAGCTAGGCTCACTCTCACTTTAAGATGAGCTGTTCAGGACCTTTGATGGAGTTTACACTTATTTAGGAAAGTTAAGTATTCGTTATTTATTTATTTTTAAGTCATTTTCCTGGGGGCTCTTACAGCTCTTGCCACAATCCATCTAGCCATCCATTGTGTCAGTCACATTTGTGCGTATGTTGCCATCATCATTTTCAAAACATTTTCTTTCTCCTTGAGCCCTTGGTATCAGCTCCTCGTTTTGCCCCCTCCCTCCTTCATGAACCCTTGATAATTTATACATTTATTTCCCCCATGTCTTACACCAACCACTGTCTCCCTCTTTGATTCAAAGTAGCTTTTTGTTTTTCATATTTTAATTTTGTTTCAAATTGCCACCTGCCTTGCAATGAATCAACCAGGAAATTTGTTATTAAATGAGTGAGTGTCTTACTAGCAATGGGCTTGTAGAATTAAGGTGCATGTAATAGCTGTTGCTTCACCAGAACTTCCAGAGTTTAGCTTGCTCTTTTTCAGATCTATGGCTAAATAAGAAAAAGCACATCAATCAAGTAATAATATCTATAGAAACAACCACATAATAATATCCATTGTATTTTTCACACACTCTAACAAATCCTGCCTTCTGTTTTCTATTAGACTCATCAGCAGTAAGTTCTCAGGATAAAACTAAAACCAAACAAAAAAAAAAAGACGCCGTTCCCCTACCTCCCCGGCCCCTTTCTCTACCACATGACTACCGAGTTAGATGGAGCAGCAGCAATAACTGAGTCCATTTCTAACAGAGCCCTTTCCCACAGAGAAACAATTTCACATGGTGCACAGTATGTAACTTGCTTATGAAAACCCATTGCCCCTGGTGAGAATGTGCAAGAATACAATACTTGAATTTCATGTTTCAGAGACAAAGAGATCTTTCTAGGGAAAATAATATTTGACACACATGTTGAGACAGGAGGGATAATAGGACCCAGTCATTTGAATATAAAAAGTTATGAAGTCAAGGATCTTAACTGGTAATTTATTTATATGTGTGTTGGCTATTAGCAAATTATCAGCTAAATTTGGTTAACTGTACCTAGAGTCTATTTTTCTCAGTCTTTTGTTGAATCATACAATAACTAGGTCTCTGTGGTGTATTTTTCTTTACCAGTAGTACTCTTCCCCAACCCCCTTTCCATCAATCCAGACCTTATCTATATTTCCATTGCAAGATGAGTCATCTTCTTCAACGAATCTTCCCCAGTCATTCACCCTACACTAACTTCTTGCTCTTCTCAATCCTGCTGGCCTCGAAATGCTATTGAGTGCTGTGGGATTGTGGAAGGATGTTGTCCAATGAGGGTAAGGACCTGAGTGTCAGTCCTCATTCTGTTACTGACTGTGTGTCCTTCTGCAAATTACTTTTCCTCTACCTACCTGTCCATCCATCTATTCTTATATCTCCCGCAAACAGGTATTGTGAATCCTAACCTCTATGTGTGTGTTGTAATTCCATTTAGGAATGGATGCCTTGGTGATGCTAATGAGGCAGGCTTAGTGTTGGCTGTGTGTGTTATGACAACCTCCTTTGTGATAGCCATGAAATTCCATGACTGGGCAGAGCAGAGGAGATTGATGCCGAGTCACATGGAGAGCTCATAGGAAGCAAGAAACAGGCTGAAGAGCCAACACGTTGGAAAAAGTCCGTCCCTAGAACCTGCACCCTAACACTCAGACTTGTGGCACGCTACACTGAGAAAATAAATTTCTGTTTGTTAAAGTCAGTCATTGTGATATTTCTGTTACAGCAGCACTAGACAACTAGGACACATCCACCACAAAAGCTTAAAATGAGACTTTTATTGAATTTTATGATATATGATAATGCTATGGAAAACACTAAATTAATATACAAATACGACATGATTATATATGTTTATACCATTTTTTGAGCCATGTTTATTTTTAAGGTTTGGTGTTACTATTATTTTCTGAGCAGAGGCATTAACGATTAAAGAAGGCACTGTCTTCTTTTCTTTGGTGCAGCGTTCACACACTGCCACGAGCATAATGGAGCCCATCGAAGTGCTATTGTCTACCTTGTGTTTTCAAATGCGCTCTCCATAATGTGTGTTTTCTTCAGCTATCTGAGGGGAATGAAACTTTTGGTCCTCTCATGGTCTTACACCTGGTCTACTCTTAAGTGTGTAAACCCCAAAACGGATGATAACCATGAAAGGCAATAATGGAAAAGAAGTGTACTTATGAAGCATGGTCAGTACCTGTAGGTATACTATGTATTTATATAAATAGAGACTTTGTGATATGCCCCTATATACTTCTTAATCTCTCTTTTCATAGGCTTTTGGGAATTGTCCTTTAAGCACTGTTTGTAGCACAATAATCCCCTCACTCACAACCTAAAGACCTCCCATGGGGCTGAGTGTTAGGTATTCAAATGCTAACTAGAGGGTGGCCAGTTCAAATCCACCAGTTGCTCCCTGGAAGCAAGATGAATCTGTGTCTTCTGGTAAAGATGACTTGCCTTGGAAACACTGTATAGGGCATTTGAGTTGAAATCCACTTGATGGTTGTGGGGTTTTCTTGGTTTGATGCCCAGTAGCCTCGCATGGCTCTACGTGGAAACAACTCTAAGGCATAGGTTTCATCAGGTGTGGAATTTCCCCAGAATAGCCAAGAAAGCCTTGATAGGGTTTTTTTTAATTAAAAAACATTTTTCCCCCTGAAATTGAGTTTCCTCATATTTGAAATTGATATGATATCTCGTCTCTTCTTTTGGTGCCCTGTAAAGACTGATCCTTGATACATGTTTTCTTGAGACTCTATTGCATACAAATGATTTCATATTTTTCACAGAGAACAATCTACTTTCAGCTCTAATAAGCCAGATCCTTGGCTTGTAGCTTAAGTGAAGTTCACCAAGTTCGTGGAAGAATGCCATTTTGCCCACAGGAGTTTTGCATTCCCAGCCCCAGCATGATGACAAGCTCAAAGTGTGCATGCTGCTCTGTGGAACTGAGTTGGTTTAGACTCATGGAAGGCCCCTAGGACAGAGTTGAGCATCCTGTAGGCTGGTTTTCTGGGCTGCACTCTTGACAGAAGCAGTTTGCCAGGTCTTTCTTCTTTGGAACTGCTGGATGAGTTCTAACCACCGACCTTTCAGTTAGCAGCCAAACGGATGTATATATGTGTTTATTTGTGATCTCTCTGCATGTTTTTATTCAGATTTTTTTCTTAAAAGCCCCCCTCCCCTTGCTACTTTATATTTTGAAAAATTCCAAATGCCTTTGAAAAGAAAAACTGTCTTTTGATCATGCCCTTCTGAGCTCAGGGATCTTTGGATGATCCGCAGAGATTGTTTCATAACGGGGAGCTGAGTCTTCCCATAAGGAGCCCGGGGGCACTGTGGGGGGTGTGTAGCATTGGAGGCATTAACTCACAGGTTTCTCCGTGGGAGAAAGAGGAAGCTGTCTGCTCCTGTAAAGATTTGCACTCTTGGAAACCCTACGTAGGGTTGCTTTGAGTTCGGATCAACTTGAGAGCAGTGGGTTTGTGTTTGGGGTATCTTTCCAGCAAGCACGAGTCTTTGACCTAACAGTGGATGCCACCTGATCATCTGGTGATGGACGTCCCATAGGGCGTGGGGGGATTTCAGAGGAGCTGGGAGGAATTGAGATTGGGAAGTATATGTATGCAGACATAGAAAAGACCACAGGAGGCAAAGACCAAAGTGATGCTAGCTGCAAGAATGAGGCCTTGTGCTAAGACATGCTCCAGGGATAAAGATTCTTCAAACTTCTTGCTCTGTGTTACAGACAAAAAAGTTCAATTGGCCATGTTAATAGAAACACAGCTTTACTTTTAAGCATTATTTTTATTTAATGAAATAAGCCTTATGCTTGAAGAGGTTTCCCCTTTATTTCTTTGACTAGGCATTGCAATGTAATCAGAAGAGGCATGCCCACTTTTGTCGAACTTCTTTCTTTTGAAAATTTCTTTTTCCTAAAAACAAAACGGAAAAAAAAATCACACCCACCTTTCCACTGTATTTCCAAAGCCTGACGATTCTTCTATAAATTGGGAGCAATAACAACAACCATAAAGTTTGATCTTCTTTTCACAGAGTAATAGCTCTCTAGGTAGACCAGTAAGAAAACAGAGGATTAGAAATTGAGAAATAGAACAGTCACCTTAAACCCAATCATCCAAAATTGTATTCACCTTTTGATTTATCCCACACCAATCCTGGGAGCTTTGGAATGTGTGGAGGAAAGCCTGCGGATGCTGCAGTGTCCCAGAGCAGCGCTGGCCATGGAAGCAAGCGGAGTCGGGCGCTCGAGGCTGATCCTAAAATGCAGACCTAGGAAGGAGTGGGAAAACTTGTCACGTTGAGCGTGTGTGTTTTAAAACAGGATTATTGCCTTGTGACTTGCTATGGAGCCCGAGTGGCTTATGGCTATTCATTGGACACTAACTGAAATGTTGGCAGTTCAAAACTACCAGCCGATTTGCAGGAGAAAGATGAGGCTTTCTACTCTTGTAAAGAATTACAGTCTCAGAAATCCCGAGGGGCAGTTCTTTCCTGCGCGGTAGGATCGCCATGGGGTCTTAATAGACTAAACGGTAGTGAGTGAGTGTGCTTTTTTAAATTTAATATAGTATGGGCATCATTCCATGTAGTTGCAAGCCTCCCCTAAAGTAGCTTTTGATAGCTGAGCTAAATATTCTGCTATTTGTGTTGTTATTATTTATTTATTTTCCCCAAACCATTTTAAGATGAGTTACTACCGATAATATATTATTCCATAGTTCAGTCACATCGAGCAGGATTGTACAATGGCTACAGTGTTGCACAATCAGTCTTAAAACGTATCTTCCTTCGTGAACTTTTTGAAAACCAGCTCCCTTTTACCCCAACCCCCACCCACACTGTCTTCTACTCGCTGTCTCTGTATGTTCATCAATCCTGGCTTTCATATACTGAAAAACAGAACAACACAGAGAAAAAGTTCAAGAGGGTCATTCCTAAGGACAAAATATATCTGAGATAAATTCCAACATGAACAGACAACAGAAAATGTTGAAAACCAGATCAGGCCCAACATTGCATCGTATGGGGAATCAGCTGACAAGGTTTTAAAAACTCAATTTATTTAAATGATTTGTACTTTTTGAGAATCATAAGCAATGCACAGGTGAAAAATTCCTGTAAATAAATCACTATTCATAATAATGATTATCTCCCTAGGAGAAATTTTTAGGCATGGAATCACAGGATCAATATATATAGAGAGACACACACATATATTTTGGATACATTTTACCCAACCTGACTGTGATTCCAAAAGGCTACTGCCTATTTATCATCTCACCAGCTTTGTGTGGGAGTGCCTGCCTCCCCCCACATTTGGCCAGGCACAAATTCCCTCTCTGTAAATATCAGGAGCTTGCTTTCATGACAACATGCATGCACACATACATGTCTGTATATATGTGAATGATGGTCTGTATAAGCACAGACATTATTATTTAAAGAGAGCAATTTTATCTTATGAAGCTGTTATGTAAATGTGTCTTGAACCGTAACAAAGTGATGTGAATGCTCCTGATTGTCCTTGTCTTGGCTTCTCAGGTGCCTGCTTGAATATCACCCACAGCCAATGTCAGATGCTGCCCTACCGCACCACACTGACACCTTTCTTACCAGCCACCAGAAACACGGAAGTGGAGAAGTTCCTCAAGTTCATCACCTACCTCCACCGCCTCAGTTGCTATCAACATATCATGCTTTTTGGCTGCAGCCTGGTGTTCCCGGAGTGCGTCAGTGATGGTGATGAGAGGTATTTTGAGCTCACATCAGTCAGGGATAAGAGTCCGGTGTAGCAGACAGGAGAGGAACAGAATGGCCCCACGCTATATTATCTTTCTTTATTTGTTCTCCTAACCGAGAAAAACACTCCACATCCTTCACAGCTACTCGAGTTATTTCAAGCAGAGAACATAAAGAAATTGGCGATTTTTTGAAAACCCTGAGTGGTTTTATTTGTGGGAAAACATGATTCCGTAAGTGAGGTTGGTGTGATCAGCTGGGATCCTCGGTAGCTGTCTTGGCAATAAATAGCCAAGCAAAAGAAGCCAGCACACTCAAAGGGTTGATTGCGAAGCGTTTAAAGAAGAGCCTATTTTGGGAGGCGTGGGGGAGGTTACGAGCAATAACTTCATGGAGGCACCAGGGAGCAGCAGTAGGGGATGCAATTCCACTCAAGACTTGAGGGGGACAAGGATGAATGGTATCTGGAGAGAGTTGTAGCTTTGGAGGGAGGTCTTCCAGCAGGTCCTGCATGCACTGTCAACCCAGCTGTCCTGCAGGGAAATCAGGAATAAATAACTAGGCGGCTCTCACACTCCTCTTACCCTCTTAGTGCCTCTCTTCAATGGAAGTGGCCCACAGCCAGAAGACAAGGGAGTACAATAGTAGTAGTCCTTCCTGGTCCACCCTCGGACCCAGAGCAGGCAAGAAGGATAAGAGTACATATGGCCAATCCAGTACAACACCAAATAGGTTTAAAGATAATTCTCGAGAAGAGTCATCCATGAAAAGTGTGTCTTGGTATAGCTGAGATGGCCAGACTCCTTTTTTCTCAGTCATTTTAATGACTACATTTAAATACATATTCACATACACAAAAAGACAACAACAGCAAATTCCCCCAAACCATTGGCCATCCAGTTGCCTTTGACTCCTGGTGACCTACATGTGTCAGAGGAGTCCTGTGCTCTGCGGGGGCTCCAAGGGCCGCCTTTCAGGCAGAGACGTCCAGGCCTTGCTTCTGAGGTTTCTGGTTGGACTGCCAAGTGCTTCCCTGTACTGCCCAGGGATGCCTACTCATGATTTTCTGGAATCAAATAATTTCTGGAATAGTTATGTTCTGAATAAATTGCTTTAAGGTTACCTGTCATGTGTACTGATTTTATCGGTGTGTAAAATAGACTTTAAATATATACATATTTTTAATTTGCTGCCATAGAGTCCATGCTGACTCATAGCGACAGCTCTCATGTTTTTCTTAGACCATACTGTTTAAGGAAGTAGGAAGCCCAGTCTTTCTCCTGTAGGCTGCTGGTGGTCTTGAACTGCCAACCATGCGGGTCTGAGCCCAGCGAGGAACTACTACACTACCAGGGCCCCTTATGCTTGACAGAGGGCACTTATTATTTTCACTGGAGACTGCCTCATTGCCACTGCTTTCAGGTAGAAGAAACAAACTAATTGCCAGTGAGTTAGTTTCAACTCAGAGTGCATCTGTGGGCTTCCAAGACTGTAACTCTTTATTGGCGTAGAAAGCCTCCTCTTTCGCCCTCAGAGCATCTGGTGGTTTTAAAATGACCTTGTGGTGAAAAACCCAATGCATAACCAGTACCCGCAGGGCTCCGAGTATAGACACAGTGGGGTCTAAATTGTAGAGCAAGGTAAAGAAATATCAGGTGACCGGAAAACACTTGAACGGAGAGGATGTTTTCAGAGAAGAAAAAGACGTCCTATTCACTGTCGATGGAAGTAGCGACATCCTTTAAGCACCCAGAAGTGTGGCACTAGGGTGCAGTGCTTTGTAATGTCTAAAATTGCCATCGCAGCGAACAGGAACTGAGTAGCTTAAGAGAAGCCCTGGTTGATGAGGCACTGGGTGGCTAATCACAATGTCAGCAGTTGAAAACCACTAGAAAGAGGGAGCTTTATGCTCCCCTGCAGATTTCCAGCCTCCAAGGAAACCCGACATCGGGTTGTTCTGAGTGGGAATGGACTGGAAAACAGCAGGGCTCTGAGGGTGGGCCGGGGAACTCTGGTGGTTCCGTGGGTTACACATGGGCTGCTAACTGCAAGGTCAGCAGTTGGAAGTCACCAGTCCAGTGGGACAAAAATGAGAGTGACTGTTCTGGTATAGAGGCAC
>NW_022111369.1:62269630-62272174 GCF_000313985.2 Echinops telfairi | reverse complement strand
GAGACGTCCTCCACTATGAGAGTTTTAAAAACTTTTTTATCCTTGTAATTTATAGTCATTTTGCAGGTATTCTTTAGAGACTTATTCTCTTTTGTATTATCCCACTTAATTTTATAATTGCGCTTTCTGCTTCATTGAGCATGTGCACAAGACCTGTGAGCTAGTTTAACACAAAAATAAATTCAGAAAGGTAAGATGGGTTGAGAAAACTATTCTAAAATCAAACACAATTTCCCATTTTTCATTGTCTTGCATCATCCACTCAATAATTTCCCCTATTACTCACATAATGGAGAATTGCTAATATTGCATCACTGGAGAAAATAGCTATCGAATAACACTTGAAATCTCATTTGAAAAGATTATAGTGGAATGTAGAGATGGCATAGTTTTTAATTTGAGTTGCAATCTCAGAAAATTTGAGCCTTCACCATATCTACCTTAGATTGTGATGGCTGTTAATAAGTATGTATATCACGTGGAGTGACGTTGGTTAATTTGGCTAGAGGACAGTTTATATGGATCCAGTGAACTATATTCCAGTGTACAGATATTTATTGGATAAACCAACTGGACAGCCCTAAAGATATGCAGCTTAGAAGGTATTGCGTGTTAGTTTACTAGGGCTGATATAAATAAGCACATCCGATGGGATGATTTATAAGAACTGAAATTTATTGTCTCACAGTTTTGGAGGCTAGGAATTGGCCCTGCTGATTTCCTTTGACGGGCTCTCAGAGAGAAGAGAGGCCCTGTTTCATGCTTCCCTCTTAGCTTCTGGTGATGGCCATTCTTGGCTTTCTTGGATGTGGTGATGCCAGTCTCTGCCTCATATAGCAATCTTTCTTCTGTATTTCTGTGTCTCGTCCCCATTCTTATAAGGACACTTGCATATTAGATTAGGACCACCTTGCTCCAGTATGATCCCATGCTAGTGTAACTGATAGCATCTGCCAAGCTCTTATTTCCCCAGAAGGTTACATTTACAGGTATTGGGGGTTATGATTTCAACATATCTTTTAAGGGATATCATGCTAGCAAAGAATATTGTAAGTACCACGACTGTTAAAAAGAACAAACAAATCTGTCTTGGAAGAATGACGGCCAGAGTGCTCCTGGGAGGCAAGGATGGCAAAACCTTGTCTCCCGTACTTTGGACATGATGTCGGGAGAGACCAAACCCTAGACAGAAGGACATAATGCTTATTAAAGTAGAAGGACAGCAGGAATAAAAAAGGAAGGCCCTGCATGAGACGGACGGACACAGTGGCTGCAGCAATGGGCTCAGACACAGGAACACTGTGAGGATGGAGCCGGACTTGACAGTGTTTCATTCTTTGGGGGCCTAGGGTTGCTATGGGATGGAACAGACTCAATGGCACCTAGCAACAATTCACTCCGTAACAGTTAGCTTAAAATTATCTTTAAAAAATTCTCTCAGCAAGTGTCCAGAGGAAGTAAGTATGGCAGTCATATACGTATGACGTGTAGCGATCTCATCAGTGCTGAAATGGGCTAGCTCAGCCTGGAAGACCCAGCCTTGCTTTTGTACTCAAAGGCAACCAGAGAAGCCTAGGGTTTTTTGTATTCCACTCTTCTAATATCTTTCATTCTCTTCTAGTATGTGACAGAGAAGCTGTGTGCCCAAGATGTGAAGTATTAGGAACTTGACTTGTTGGCCGTTGACTTTTTCCTTGAAATATTGATTTGTCATTAGGTCCCTTAGCAGAAATTCTTAATGTATAGGCTAATAAAATAAGTATACTTTGTTTAACTAGATGATTAATGCTTATATCTCAAATTTTGGAACTACAAGGCAGTTTTCTTGTCATGTACTATATTTAACCCACAGAGGATGGTGATGTGGGTCAAATAAGTTTCCTTAAATGAACACCTTTAAAAGGGTAATATGTGTGTTTCCTGGAGATAAAGAATTCACTGTAACCCTTGCATGTCATGTAAAACTCCCCATATAGATAGATCTTGCCAAGCATAATGCTCAAGGCAGACATTCTTTCCTACTTAAGCTAAACTGCTGTTTGATTTTAAGACTTCAGGGAAGATGCGCTGTGAGTTAGAATGCACTTGAGGGCAGTGAGTTTGTTTTTGTTTGGTTTTGGTTTTGAACAGGGAAGATTCAAAGATCAACTAAGACCAATTGTTTCAGGCTTTAATCTAACCTTCCTGGTGTTAGAAAATCCAGTCCATGAACATTTAGAATTCTGTTCTGAATTTTCCCTTTTGATCAAGATTCTTCTGTAGACTATTTGATCAAAATGTTCAGAAATGAAACCATCTTCTTCTTGGGGTCTCATGGCAAAGGAAGTGATTGACCTTGGAAGCAATTAGCCACAAAATTTTCTCAGGGTGCAGTATATCACCGATGAAACATACAACTTTACTCAAGTTTTTATGCTTCCTCTCTCTCCCGCCCCCCCAACTATCACGACCCCAATTCTACCTTACAAATCTGGCTGGGACAGAGCACGTACACTGCTACAGATAAGAGCCCCCAACACAGGGAATCCAGGACAGATAAATCCC
>NW_022111369.1:62266790-62268272 GCF_000313985.2 Echinops telfairi | reverse complement strand
AGGCTGGTGTGCTTCTTCCATGTGGGGTTTGTTGCTTCTGAGCTAGATGGCCGCTTGATTACCTTCAAGCCTTTAAGACCCCAGATGCTATACCTTTTGATAGCCGGGCACCATCAGCTTTCTTTGCCACATCTGCTTATGCACCCATTTGTATCATGTCTTTATTGTGAATATTTGTATATCACACAAATCATGTCAATTCAATTTTTTATAGAACTACAGGAAATTGACAACTATTAGTCCTAAAAGAAAGCAGAATTGTGTATGTAATCTCACCCTTTCTCAAGGTGATATTTCCATCATCATTTACCCTCCTTCTTTTTCACCTCCTGATAATCACTAATAAATGCTATTCTCTCTACTGGAGATTTGCCTGATCTTGTCTTTTCACACAAGTGAGGCTATATAATATTTATCTTTTTGTGATTGAAGTACTTCACTCGGCACACTGTCTTTCAGTTCTCTCCATATTGCAGATTTTTCAAGATTCTGCTTCTCCACAGACTGTGCAGTGCTCCGAGGGTGTCTGTTCCACATTTTGTTGTCCATTCATCTGTTGGTGGACATTTACATTGTTTCCACCTTTGGGCTATTGGGCATTGTGCTGTAAAGAAAATTTATATATATGTATATATATATGTATGTATGTATGTATGTATGTATTTTTGTGTATGCCTCTGCTTTGATGTGTTGTTAGTATACCAAACAGTGTACCTAACTGCAAGGTCAGCAGTTCGAAACCACCAGCCACTTTCTATTCCCATAAAGGGTTATGGTCTTGCAAACTCACAAGAGACAGTTCTACCCTGTCTTAGAGGGTTGCTATGAGTTGGCATCAATGTGGTGACAGTGAATTGGGAGTTTTTTGTTATTATTATTATTTTTTTTGTAAGAGTGGCATTACTGGGTCTTATAGGTCTACTTTAAATTTTTTGAGGACCTGCCACAGTTTTCCATAACAGCTGTACAGTTTTTCATTCACTCCAACAATGGGTATGACTTCCAATTTCCTCACATCCTCACCAACAAATTATGTCCTGTTTTAGTGGTTGGTTTTTTTTTAATCTTATCCATTCTGTTTCTAGGTATGTCCAGTGGGTTCCAACCCAGAGATGCCCTTTGTACAACTGAACAAAACACACTCTGGCCCTGTGCTGTTCTCAAAATCATTGCTATTACCTGAGCCCATGACTGCAGACTTGGAGTCAATCCAACTCTTTCAAGATATTCCTCTTTGTTGCTGACCAGCTATTTGCCAAGTGTGCTGTCCTTCTCCAGGGGCTGGTCCTTCCTGATAACAACTCCAAACTAGTTCACTTCATTTTGTTTTTTAAAGAACATTCTGACTGAACCTCTTCCAAGACAGATTTGTTTATCCTTAGGGCTTATTTTAATTCTTTATTCTTATCCTCTGTAGTCCATGCAATATTTAATATTTTTCTCCAACATCAGAACCCTGGTGGTGTGGTGTTGGGCTGCTGA
>NW_022111369.1:62260714-62264541 GCF_000313985.2 Echinops telfairi | reverse complement strand
AAGGTCCCAGTTGATGCTCACCAAAGTAGGATGTAGAGCATTGTCTTTGTGGACTATGCTATGCCAATTGACCTTGGTGTTCCCTCGGATTATGACCTTGCATTCCCATACCCAGAGACTCGTTCTCCCAAGATGTTTGATGATGTCTAAGAAGTTTTCCTAACTTTGATCTCTGTAAGTTCCACCACATTCATGGATATATTTTCTAAGTATAGGATCAGATGTGCAAATAAAGAGTTTTACTTTTTCACTAATTCAGATGCTTTCAGTTTGCCTGTTCTCTTCTGCCTTATCAATCTGGCTCAGATTTCCAGGATAATATTGAATAGCAATAGTGTTAAACAAAATCACATTTGTATCAATCAATACGATTATCTATTTTCCCTTGCTTTTATTTATAGAGTGGGTTATACTGATTTTTTTTAATATTGTGGAACTATCCTTACAGCTGGTGTAAAAGTAGAAAAAATTGAAACAGAAAGCAAAACAAAAAAATCATAGAAGAAAATCTACAAAATGTGAAGTTGATTCTTTGGAAGGATTAATAAAATCAGCAAATCACTTGAAAATTTAACAAAGGAAAAGAAGTAGAAGATGCAAAAAACAGGGATAAGAAAGGAAATGGATGTAATGCCCCAACAGAGACAATGGAACCGAAAAAGAATAATAACAGAACACAATTTGAAAACCTAGAAGAAATGGGGAATTGTCTAGAAATGCACTACTTCCCTAAATCAATAGGGATTGCAGTAGAAAATCTGAACAAACGTACACAAATGAAGAAATTGATGAGGCCATTAAAACTTTCAACTAATAAAAAGTCTAGATTCTGATGGCTTCATTGGTGAATTCTATCAAACATTTGATCAAGAGATGACACCAATTTTATTCATTTCAGAGGACAAAAAGAATGGAAAGCCCCACATTTCATTATACGAAATGAGGATAACATTATATCTAAACTGGGCAAAGGCATCACTACTTAATATCCTCCATGAACATAGATGCAAAATTCTCAATAAAATACTAGCCAATATAATTCAGTGATAAATATTATATTATGACCAAGTGGTATTCATATCAGATATACTTTTTAATGCTTTAAAGTGACATGTTGCAGAAGACTTGCTCAATACATTGCATTAGTTGATTTCTTGCCTGATGCTTCTATAGGCATTGATTGTGGATCTACATAATATGAAATTCTTGAGAACTTCAACCTTATTCTTTTTATCATGGTGTTGTTTACTAGACCAATTGGGAGGATTTTTGCTTTCTCCATGCTGAGGCATAATCCATACTGAAGATTGTAGCTATTGATCTTCACCGCTACATGCTTCAATTCCTCTTTGCTTTCAGCAAGCAGGTTGTGACATATGTCTATCACAGATAATTATTGAGTCTTCTTCCAATCCTGATGCTGCATATAATCCAGCTTCTCCAAACCAGCGTGGAGATTCAGTTAGTGTTATGAAAAGGTACAGCTCTAGCATACACCTTTCCTAACACAATATCAGGATCGGAAGAGGCTTATTAACAACCGGTGATGTAGTTAAGACAATCTTGTTGGCTGAAAGGGAGGAGGACTTGATGCACTTGATGCTAAAGATCAAGGATTGTAGCCTTCAGTATGGATTACAACTCAATGTAAAGAAGACCAAAGATTGAAGTTGTCAAGCATTTCATCTTGCTTGGATCCACAGTTAATCTTCATGGAAGCAACAGTCAAGAAATCAAAAAATGGAATTGTACTGGGTAATTGTGCTGCACAAGATCTCTTTGAAGTGTTGAAAAGCAAAGGTGTTACCTTGATGACTAAGGTGCACTTGACCCAAACCATGGTATTCTCAATCGCCTTCTATGCATGTGAACTTTGGAGCTAGAGTAAAGAAGAACAAAGAAGAATTGCTGCATTTGAAATACGGTCCTGGTGAAAAATATTAAAAGTACCACAGACTGCCAAAAGAATAAACAGATCTGTATTGTAATAAGTACAGCCAGGGTGTTTTGTTTTGTTTTGTTTTTTAAAGTATGGGTGGTGAAACTTCGTCTTATGATCTTTGGATATGTTGTAAGGAGAGACAAGTCCCTGGAAAAGGACATCATGCTTTGTAAAGCAGATGAGCAGTGGAAACAGAGGAAGAACCATGACAAGGTGGATTGACACAATGGCTGCAATGATGCGTTCAGTCATAAAAATAATTGTCAGGATTATGAAAATCCAGGCTGAGTTTCATTTTGAGATGAGGGTCCTTATGAGATGTGACTCCATGACACCTAGCAACAATAACAAAATACACCCCGAGAAGCCAGAATCTAAAGTCCAGGTACCTATAGCACGGGGCCTGGGTGGCCAAGGCAAAAAGGACATTTGGTCAAAAATGCATGATTAGTCCCAGACTACAGGGCAGATTCTCCCACTTCAGGGTCTATACAAATAATATTAAGTGTTTTCCCCGAGAGGACTCCCTAGTTTACCTACCAACAGATGTGAAATCACCTTCTCCAAGACAGATATAGTCCCCTTCTCCTCTGGTCATGAATTTCCATTGAAATTCATTGAACATTATCTATTAGATTGAGGTGATCTTGAGACAATGATTGCTGTGTGCTTTTGGTTTGTGGTTTATTGATTTCTTGGTTCTTCCTCTACGACTGCTTTGAGTCCTCTTTTCAGTGCATTGATTTCTGGATGGGGGTTGTCCTGTAGTTGCGTGTGTTTTCAGTTGATGCTCTTTCCCCAGAAACCAGCAATGGCTTTTCATGTAATTGTACTTTGTTTTGTCAAATTAATAAGTTCCTGAGAATTTATGCATAAATCAAACTTTTTATTCATAGTAGATGAATTGCAATATTACAGTGACTTTGATGATATTTCCAGAGAACACTTAGAGTCTCAATGAGCTTTAGGTGGCACAGCCAGCTAAGATATATTAACTTGCTTTTCTCCATTGCTGTCCAAGTATTGAATTTAAGAACCAGTAGAGGAAAAAGGACTAGACTGTGAGTGAGAATTGTCTTATTAATTCAATATTATTTTTATTTGTTTAATGGAGTCATATAATCCCAGTTAAAAGACTTTGGGGCAACTTCAGTTTAAAATCTAAAACTTAAGATTAATATAAAGAGTAGAATTACTGCAATGTTAAACGGGCCTGAGAAGAATTACCAGGATGGTTCTTTCAGGATGGTGATTCTGAGTCTGGTCGTGTCAAGAATAATTATAAGAACGTGGAATGTGAAATCCTGACAGAGCATCTCCAAACAGTTTAGAGTCCTGGCATAAAAAAGAAATCTCACTTTTTTGTGTCTAAGGACAAGGATAGAACCAGTAGTTAAAAGTCCTAACTCAATGAAAGGAAGAAAAGTCTAACTCAATGAAAGGAAGAACTTTCAAGTATCCAAGTTGTAATAAAACTGATGAATTCCCAAACATTGGTGGTCATTAAACTGACAGACAAAAACTTTTTTGAGACACTAAGGCAAGGAATCTATTATCTTACACTAAATTGGTTTTCCAGTGGCCTAAGGTCAAGTTCATAATGGCTCTCACCACCGTTGAGTAAGAAATTCTGAGAAGTCATGAAATAAGATGAAGAAAACTAAATTTACTGCAATTTCCCTCAACGACAATGTTATGTTTGTTTTGGGAGGGCTAAGTAGAGACCTCAATTGGGAGTTTTCTAGGGGACAGATTGACATTCATGAAGCACATCCAATAATGACAGCCTGTCTCTTAACTGCCTTCAGAAAGGGTGAACTTAATTGATTGCTGAGCTTTATTTTGCTAAATGGTGTCCATCTTTATCCTTGGTACAACTCTTGGG
>NW_022111369.1:62252943-62255773 GCF_000313985.2 Echinops telfairi | reverse complement strand
AGGCTTGCAGGATCCTAACCATGAGTTCTCTCTAAGAGCAATCAGTGTTAACTCATTTTGTGTTTTTGGTGGCTTTATAAAGCAAACCAAGGTGACTATTGAGAACTGACTGTAAAATACAAATGATAGGCAAGACGACATTTTATAAAGTAAAATAGATCCCCTAATCTGGGTAATATACAGTCAAATAATTCACCCTGGTTTTGCAAAGATGTGAAGCTTAGGGTCAGCAGTGACAGAGCTAATCTTTCTGAAAATACCTCTTTATGTTGCTAACATACAGAAGACTTGATGTCCGTGCAGTCAGTTTCAGTGTTTTGAGTTTGGACAGTATTTCAGGTACACTTATTTTATCGCCGAGAAGGATAGGGTTTTCTACTCCCCTAGAAAATGACAACTGTGGGAACCCACAAGGACAGTTCTATAGGGTCGCCGGGAGTTGGCACCAACTCAATGGCAATGAATTTTTGGTTTATTTGATAAAGTTCAATGGAATAGTTTGTTTTCATCTTTAATAATTCATTGGTGTCGTGTGGATATGCCTAGAGTTTAGAAATAATAGTTATGATTCCTTTTATTTGAAGATCCATTTTAAAAGGATCCTTTCATAATGTGCAAAAAATGAAACAGCTGCAGAAAAATAATTTAGCAATGGCAAGTTTCCTGTGTGGTTTGTTAATCCTCTATCCCACAAGCTTGGATAAGTTTGCCAAATATTAATGAGAATCAGGGTCACGTTGGGTCAAGGGCGTGAATGTCACATTCTCTTTCCAGGGTGGCCGTGTGGCTTCACACTGTTCACACCCATCTTAACAATTCAAGCAGTGTTTACACATGGGCATTTCCTGAAGTTTCTGTCTTAAAAGTAGTACCCTACCATTGGCATATCCATGACACACTTAGTATGTAAGCTTTTCATCCAAAGAAATTTTACTGGCACTATCCTCTTATGGAAATTGTATAAAGATTCAGTAGCATGTGCAGAATTTGCTGACCTGGAGGGCATAGGAGTAAATGATCAGAACTAGTCATGAGCGATTCTACGAATGATTCATTCGGCAGTTGGATGATGATGGTTCTCTTCTCAACCCTGCTTTTGGCAATTTTATTCCAAGCTATTCACATGGTTCATTTATTCTCTCAACACACACTTAAAAGCACCTACTGTGTACACTAGATTCTCTTGGGTGTTGCAGATGTTTAATATACTCAACAACTCACTAAAATGCTCCAGTTGGAGTCTAGCCGGGTGTGACTTGATAGAAAAACCTGGAGGTATACTTCCCAAAGTTCAGCCAGGGAAATCTCTGTGCAGCCCGTAACTCCTCTGACATACATGAGGAGTATGTCAGACTTGACTCTATAACTACTGTTTGTATTTTCATTTATTTTTTACTCTGTACACAAAAGGTACAGCAGTCAAAAAGATGAAAATCTCTGGCCTCACGAAGTTTATATTATATGGAAGGGAGATAAATAATAAGCAAATAGATGGTAAGTACTATAAACAGTAATGGTTACACTATTTTATAAATGTGATGGAGAAAATAAAGCAAACCGTGGGGAGCATGGAGAGTATGAAGGAGAGATGACAAGAGGTGTCGTTTTAAGCAGTGTTACTAAGGATCAGGAATGCTTCCATGGGAAGGTGGCATTTGATCCATAAGGATATAAAAGCTCAGGAAAGCCAGACATCATGAACGATGGGTAATAAGTGATTTTAAGGACAGTGGGTATGATGCATCTGTCCTATAGGCAGATGTTGCTGTCAAGTCTGTGAGTGTAGGGAGTGGGTGTAAGTGAATAGTGGAGCGTCAGGGCAGGAATATGTGTGGGTGTTTCTTCTCTGCTTCTGATACCAGTTTATTCAACAGTGATATTAGAAAAATGATCACTTATCTGTTTGCTCTTTTTTTATTGCCAGTGTGTTGGCTCTGACTAATGGTCCTTTCTACAGAACAGAATGAAACCTTGCTCAGCCCTGTACCATCTGCACGGCCATTGCAATGTTTGAGTCTCTCTGTTGCAGCTGTTATGTAATGCTTTTCTACCCAGGGACTTGTCTCCTAGCCCTACATATTGGACAGTACTCTGTTGTGACCCATAGGAGTTTTATTCGCCAATTTTTTGAAGTAGATCACCAGGGCTTTCCTTCTAATCTATTGTAGCTTGACAGGTCTGTTGGAACCTAGCCACTATGGGTGTCCCTGATGGCATTTGAAATAGTAATGGCTTAGATTCCATCATAACAACTTTCAAACCACTACAGTATGATAAACTGACAGACGGGTGATGGAATTATTCATTTAGCAAACACTTACTGGCACTTAGCTATTTTAGGTTCATTTTTTGATACTGGGGGTGGGAAGATGATGAAAATACAGTCTTGTCTTTGAGAGCCTCAGTACAATGTGAAACCAGACCTGGAAAAAAATGAATTGCTATATAATGTGATTTAGGTACCAAGGTGTATGGGGTAACACAAACAACCCAGGAGGGATTAATGCTATCTGGTTGAGTTTTGGAGGACGAACAGAAATTTTAAGGACACATTTGATTTAAAAACACATTTTCTGTAGAGTAACAAACTGGATCGTTCAAATACCAGTGAAACTATAGCTAGTTTAATCTTTACTATGAGAGAGAGAAGAACAAATAGATGTGAATGAATTTTAGGGAGCAAGTTGCCATTACTTAGAGAATAATTCCATATGAATGGTGAGGTTGCAAGCGAAGCAAAGGTTTTGGGCTTAGGCAGTTGGGTAGTTACCATCCAGAAAATCAAGTCCAGCAAAGGAGAAATGGTGGTGGGGACCGGGGAGATAGAGAG
>NW_022111369.1:62249435-62251575 GCF_000313985.2 Echinops telfairi | reverse complement strand
CTGTCTATGGTGTTGTTTGCTCACCACAGCTTTACACACACACACACACACACACACACACACACACACACCCATCACCTTCTTCTGCCAAGACCCTCTGGGGCCATTGGCCCTGTGGCTTTCTCCCTGTGCTTGCTTCCCATGTCTGTCTTATGTAGGCAAACCAGCAATGTCTTAGTCCAAACATTAAGAAAACAAAAGGTTGAAAAAAGAAAAGGAGAGAGAAGAAAACAAACCCCAAACTATACATGGTTGCAGGTCTGTCCACTGGCTTTTATGAGTCTCTCCCCACTGGTCCTGGGGGAGTTCCGGGGGATGCCCCTCCTAGCGTGAAGTCTATTTGGGGGGCTCTTCAAGGGATTTGTGGATTGGCTTTGTTCCAATTGCTGATCTGTTATGCTCCCTTCTTGGTTTGTAGCTGCAGGGGATTCAGGCCACATTGTCTCCCCATGGTGTGTCCCATTATTGTCCTCTGTTGCCATACGCTCCAGTGAGGGGACACCATGTCTTGAGGTGTTTGCAGTCCCAAAGCCCTGTCTGTGCATTAGCAGCTCTGTGCAGGGACATCACCCTCTGGGCTTGGTGTGCCCATATGGAGTCTAGGTCGACTGTCCCTTTCTCTTTTCCTTCTTGGTTTGCTCGTGTGTGGGTGTGGTAAGTTGGCTCCTTTCCCCGACCTGGAGGTTTAGTGTTGTTCTCTGTGGCACATACTTCTAGAGTGGGAGTCAGGCTGGTTCTGGTTGGGGCTGGCCCTGTAGCCCAATCTTTTCATGTAATCCTTTACATGGTTATGTTGCCCTCCTGGTTTGGTGCACCATGGTGGGGTCTGTATGCATACTCCAATTCTTTGGAGACACAGCCAATGCTCTCCCCCTGGATGGGTTAGTGCCCTGTTCCCCCCCATGTCATCATCTAAATTTCTACCCTCTTTTCTCCTTCCTCCCTTTCCCCTTCTTTCTGTTGGATTCACATGTGCCTCCTTGGGTTTGGTCTGACCTCCACCTGACTGCCTGTGCCTCTATCTGTACAGTGCCTTTTCTTCTATACTTACTGTGCTGATTATACTTACCTCAGGGGACTCATGTTACCCTTGTGGTTTTGTGACAGCCCTGGTTTTCAAAGACTTTCAAAGAATGTCACTAAAACACCTTGGTTTCTCCCATTATTTCTCTGCCGATGTGAGACAATGGAAGAGTAGGACATTTCACTTGCAAACGTGTCCATACTCATGTCTAGTGGCGCTGGGTACCAAGGAAACTTCTGTCCTGGACTTTTTGTACAGCATTTAAGACATACTTCTTGGAGGATTTGCTGACATAGGTAGCAGATGCCTTTTGCCCATTATAGGAGAGAGCTAAACTGAGGCACGAGGACAAAGAGAGAAAAAGTTAAGAGGGTGTAACAGCACTTTATTAGAAAAGAAGCTCCCGAACGATGTTCCATGGTTTAGCGAGTAGCCTAGGGAAGTCACATCCAGTGAGGAGAGTAGTGGGTTTTAAAGGAGGGGCTAAGTGGGATCCCTTTGGGAAGGGATTTGGGCTGCAGCTGCTGGGGATTTTCCACTCTGTCATGTGTTTTCTTGGTCTAATTGTCCAGCCATTGCAGGTTGGGAGGAAAGATGCTTATTCTTGGAGCCAATTCTGAGAATTGTCCTTCAGCTTCTGGTACATGCAGGGAGAAGGGTTGAGGCCCTGAAGCCTATCCCTGACCCAACATCCCGGCCTTTTGGTGATAGGGGGTTGGTTACTTCCTGGCTACTTCCTGCTGATGGTGGGGGGTGATGAGGGGCTTATAGACTGGAGTGTGCTGGGTCAGGTTTGGTAGGCAGAGGCTTTAAGGGTATAAAAGAAGCTGTTTAACAGTGAAATTGTTTATGTCCCTTATTCTGCTTTGGAGAAACTTGAAAAAACAGGGGCTATTAACAACAGAAAACATATGACCGCTAGTGGCCCAACCAAAGGGAGAAGCCAGGAAACAAAGGGGTTTTGAAACCAAGATGTTAATGAGGCACTGTCTTGTTGACGGTTGCTGATTTTGTCCACCATTTTATTAAGAACTCTTACATTCTGTTACACTACTCCAGATTCATTAATGTAGTAACAACATTTTTCTTTTAAAAACATACAGGTGCCTCCTTTTT
>NW_022111369.1:62248287-62249335 GCF_000313985.2 Echinops telfairi | reverse complement strand
CCTTTAAGACCCCAGACACTGTATCTTTTAATAGCTGAGCACCATCCTCTGTCTTCTCTACATCTGCTTATGCACCCATTTTGTCTTCAGTGATCATGTGTGCGTGTGCACAGGTGCACGCGCGCAAGTGGGGAGCATCGCAAAATGCCATTTGGTTAGAACAAAGTGTTCTTTTATTGAGGGAGGTAATGAGCTGAGGCCCAAGGCCCATCTGCAGCCTCAGAGTATTGCCTTATAAATATATATACATAGGTCAATAACTCTATTTTTATGGATTAATGCATTTACATAAGGACACACCACTTTAATACCTCTATTGATAGCTTTGCTTCCTAGAGCTTTCCTCTGTTTCCTTTTGCCTCCTCCTGCCCCACCATCATGTTCCCCTTCTTCCACTTCTTAGTACTTATTCTCAGCTAGATTGGTGTTGCTCTGATACCCACTACAATACCCACTCTGAATCGCTACAATCTCCTACATGTTGGTTTTAATTCCCTAGTTGTCCCCCTGTCTATGGTGTTCTTACTGGCACTTAGCTATTTTAGGTTCATTTTTTGATACTGGGGGTGGGAAGATGATGAAAATACAGTCTTGTCTTTGAGAGCCTCAGTACAATTATGAAGGTCATGAGGGCAGCAGACCAGTTGTTAAATTATTTGAATTCCACCACTGCCCCAAACCCAGTGCTAAAATATTGTTCATTTTTCCCAAGCACAAGAATGATATTCATATGCGTTATGGACAAAATACATGTGTTAGATAAACTGCATTTGGGCACAAGTTACAGTGTTATAGCTCACTATCAGTGTGTGGACAATATCTAATAAATAAGGGATCTTTAAACAGAACTACGTAAGTCAAGCTTAAGGATTTATTGTCTGATGAGGCTTGCAGGATCCTAACCATGAGTTCTCTCTAAGAGCAATCAGTGTTAACTCATTTTGTGTTTTTGGTGGCTTTATAAAGCAAACCAAGGTGACTATTGAGAACTGACTGTAAAATACAAATGATAGGCAAGACGACATTTTATAAAGTAAAATAGATCCCC
>NW_022111369.1:62245325-62246748 GCF_000313985.2 Echinops telfairi | reverse complement strand
TGCAGTTAGGAGATTTAGAACCCCACAATTTTGGAGGGTTAACCTGTGCTAGGGAAGTAAGTTATTGATGTAGGGAGATAAGGGATTCTGAGGTAGAATTCATGGCAACTGGAGGGCCCCACTAGAGAGCCCAGTTGCTGGGAGTCAGGAGGCAAATCTAAGGCTAACCAATACAGGTAGCAAGACAGACCTTTTGTTACGTGAGTTGGTTTTGGGACCCCATAGCCATTTAAAATTGGCAGTCTGTACATAGTAATTTGGGGAACCACGGTGGTTGGGAGGCAGGAGTTTGTTACAGAGTCACTGATGCATTTGGTAAGGGTGCCATTGCACCAAAAGAACATTCCTGGTGGGTGAGGTGGGGTGGGGGTGGCTGGAGAACCCCTGTTATGCTCTGGGTATTGTTGCACTGATGGTTTGAGGTCAATGTCTTTTTATAGCTTATGGGATATGTTCTGTTTTTGCTGGTGTTGGAAGGATCATACAAAGGAATTCCCTTTAAGGGTGTAGGGTACTCCCTGGACTTGTTAGAAGTGGAAAAACTTCATAAGGGCATGGCAGCTAATGGCACTATGGGGGGGGTACAGAGAAAGCAAGTGGTTATGTTGATTACTTTTGAAACATTGAGGAGGGCAGCAGCTTCCTGGATTACTTTTAACCAGGTGAATGGGCTATTGGGGTGTTTTTGGGGTGATGGACTATTTACTGCCGGTAGCTAGTTAGCCAAGGATGGTTTATTATCCTGGATATTTTTGTGTCACCTGATTTAATTTATTAAAAGTTTTGGGAAGGATCTTACGTATTGTCGATGGATGTGAAGGGTAGTAACGGGTTTGGCACTGTATCACCAAGATTATAGTTTGCTTTTTACCCCTGACATCCACTTGCTATCCAGGGATCAGCGATGTTACGGCAGATTGGCTTCACTTTTATTCCTGACAAAAATGCCATGCTTATTTAGGCTGAATTGTGCATTTTAGTCCAGCAATTTGCAAATTTTGCAAGAGGGATATGGGCACGTACAATAGATGTCTGGCCATTAATGACAGTATTTTTCTGTCTAGTTTTAAAGACAACACAGGATAGGGCTGACTTTAACATGATTGGTTATGGATGTTAGGAAGCTGGAAGGGAGGTTGATTGAAACTGGTGACCGGCACCCTGCCAGAGCACAATATCCTTTTCCAGCAACATTGGTACGCTTAGCACTGCCAGCCTAATAGGTTTTGCAGACAACAAACTCCTACTCGAAGGAGTTTTGAGTTTCCAGGTTGCAGCGAGCCCACCTGAGAGGTTTGGTCTGAGTCTTCGGGGCAGGACCAGGTACCTGTCTGCGTGTTTCTGGAACAGCTGTCTTAAAAGGGAGAGATAATGGAGGTAGGGTACCAAGGGGGCTTCTTGGACTGGTAAGTGGTGTGGTTAA
>NW_022111369.1:62244118-62245225 GCF_000313985.2 Echinops telfairi | reverse complement strand
GAGAGATAATGGAGGTAGGGTACCAAGGGGGCTTCTTGGACTGGTAAGTGGTGTGGTTAAGTAGGAATGGTCTTCCATACATGAGTTTGAAAGGATTAAGTGGGGCTACGAGGGGAGGCTTTAATCTGAGCAAGAGCTATAGGTAAAAGTGTAACCCAGGACTGGCAGAGTTTTACAGAAAGCTTTGTGAGGTGATCTTTGAGGAGTCCATTGGTCCTTTCTATTTTTCCTGAGGACTGAGGTCTGTATGGGATGTGTAGTTTCCAATCTATGTCTGGGGCTGAACATGCCCGATGAGTAATCTTGGACATGAAAGCAGGCTCATAATCAGGTTGGATAGAGGTGGGAGACCAAATCTGAGAATGATGTGGGTCAGCAGGGTGTCTGTCATTACTTCTGCAGTTTCATGTTTGGTAGGAAAGGCTTTTACCCACCCTGTATGGGCATGAGCCATGGTGAGGAGGTATTTTAGCTTTTTGTGTGATGGCATGTGGGTGAAGTCTATTTGCCAATCCTGTCCTGGGAAATGTCCTCTCATCAGATGGGTGGGGAAATTGGGTGTAAGTCCTCCCTGCGGGCTGACAAAGGTATGAGTGCAGCAGGCAGAACAAACAGTGTTCACAAGGGTTTGCAATGACGGGTGATGGAACAAAGGTTTAAGGAAATGGCTAAGGGTTTGGGGGCCGATGTGTGAAGGGTGATGGATTTGTTATACGATGGTGGCTGCCTGGGCTTGGGGTAAGGGTAGCTTTTCTTGCTGCATCACTCACCCTTCTGGGGTTAAGGTTCCTCCCTAGGAGAGCAAGGAGTGTAATTCCGTGTCTGTATACTGTGGCTGGACATTGGGCAGTGACAAGAAGAGGATGGGAGAGGGGTGAGGCTGGTTTGAATTAGTTAGGCTGTGGGCAATCATGTCTGCTTGTTGTTTTCCTGTGTCACTGGGGAATCATTATTTTGATGCCCTTCATAATTCTTATAGTGTAATCCTTTTCTTATAATGAAAACATTAATTTCTCCTTTCTCATTAACTTCTTGGCAAACAGTTTCTGTATACTTTTCAGACTATTTAAAACTTACTGTCTCTATCTTAATTTTCTGTGTAACTGG
>NW_022111369.1:62243171-62243953 GCF_000313985.2 Echinops telfairi | reverse complement strand
TTAACTTCTTGGCAAACAGTTTCTGTATACTTTTCAGACTATTTAAAACTTACTGTCTCTATCTTAATTTTCTGTGTAACTGGCTTGCTATCCACCCAACATGTAAGGGGCCCAGTGGACACTGGGTGAGAGGGACGGCCGTCAATTCCCTGGATAGAGACCTTGGAAGGGTGTAAAGGACAAGAGAAGGAAGGCAAAACAGAGAAGGCAGCCCCTGTATTGACCAGAAAGGACAAAACCTTATCTGCTACCTTGATTGTTACCCTCCGCCTCGGCGAGGGTGATTGAGGTCACCGAGTGTAGGCTCCATCAATCCTTGGCAGCTAGGCCCAATAGTGTCAATGGCAGGTCAGGGCTTGAAGGGACAGGCCTTTTACGGCTGGGCACCAAAGGACAGTCAATTCTCCAGTGGCTTTGTTAACCGCACATGGACAAGGCTTGTTGGGTGGATGAGCTTGTGGGCAGTGATTGGCCCAGTGACCTTGCTGGCTCCACTTGTAACAGGCTTCTGGATGTGGTCTGAAACTGCTGTTTCCAGGATCTGGGAAGGATGCCGATGTCTTCTTGGTTGCCGAGGGTCTAAGGGCTGCAATCAAGACTTGGGCCTGTAAGTTTGCCTTCTGGCAATTTCGGGACTCCATGTCCGCTTCTGCCTGATCCTCTCTGGTATTAAAGACTTTAAAGGCCATGTTTACCAGGTCTCAGACAGGAGTCTGAGGGCCGTCTTTGGCTGTTTTAAACTTTTTGTTAATGTCTGGAGCTGATTGAGTAATGAAATGTGT
>NW_022111369.1:62241057-62242904 GCF_000313985.2 Echinops telfairi | reverse complement strand
TTAATGTCTGGAGCTGATTGAGTAATGAAATGTGTGGCGAGGACAGTGGCCCATGCTGGTGAGGTTGGGTCTAGCCAGGTGTATCAGGTAAGGGCTTTAGCCGGGCAATTTAAAAATGCTGCTGAATTTTTATCCAGCTTTTGAGTAATTTCCCTGAGTTTATCAAAATTAACTGCTTTGTGAGAAATTGCCTGGAGACTGGCCAAGACTCACTGGAACATTTAATTTTGGTGGGCCTGGCCATCCTGGCCTGCCTGGGTATTGGTCTGGTAACTCAGCCTGGTTCCTGCCTCTGTACCCACAGGTAGAGTAAAGTCAGTGAGATGAACCTGGTCTGCATGCTGCTGGGCAGTGGCAAAAACATGGTTTCTTTCATTTGAGGCGAGAGAAGATGAAAGGACTACAAAAATATCATGCCATGATAAATCATAGGCTTGAGATAGATAGCAAAACTTTTTGATGTAGGTGATGGGATTATTGGAAAAAGAATTTAAGTGCTTTTCAATTTGGGATAAGTTAGTGAGAGAGAAGGGAACATGGATGCAGACGAGACCTGCAGTGCCCGCAACTTCCCGTAGGGGGCAGAGGAGGGGTTGGTGCGAACAGGTATGATGACTGGCAGGGGAAGACAAAGGAGAGAACTTAGGGCCTGGAGTGGGGGGTCGGTGGAGGGGTGGTTGGGAGTTGAGGGGGTAGCAGAGGGAGGTGATGGTGAGAGGCATCCCGAATATGGAGGAGGCCTTACTGGGGGTGAAGACAAGGAGTCAGGAGTTTGGAGAAAGATGAGGGGAAGTACTGTCTGGGACCTGATTTAGAGAGTGTTTGTCTAAGAGAACTTGAACGGGGTGACAGGTAGTAGAGAGGGACAGGAGCATAGAAGGAAGAAAGCTTGGATGTAGGGGAGCTTAGATCATTTGCCATTATCTAGTTTATACTGGGGCTAAACTGAATTGCAGTAAAAAACAAGGTGTTTGGGCCAGATGTTTGGTGTTAAGCCAAGTGTTGAGAGGTTAGTTAGGCGACAACTAAAGGTGTGGAAGAGTCTGGCTTAGAATTTTTCTTTCCCATGCTGCAGGGTTCTTGGAAGAGACCGAGCTAGACGATCAGCATCCTGAGTATCCAACTGAGCCTCTGAAACAGGAGGAGAGAGATTCAGGTGTCCCCCCAATGTCTCTGACCTTTGGATGAAGGGAGGGGGGCATAGCAGCCTCCCAACTCCCTGGCTGTCCTTTGGATGGAGAGGCTATGACTAGGCCCATGGTTCAACAGAAATGAATGGACAGAGCCTTTGGTGGAAGAACCTAGCAGCAAGGGACAGTGGCCGAAACAGCAGATATAAAATTTAGTCAGGTACTCAGTCATAGATACGGCAATGGCAGCTGAAGGGTCCCAGTCTGAGGGAAGGGGGGATGGAGGAGAGAGGGGTGGCACACTCGCCCAAGGGCAAGCGGGCGTGCTTCGAGACACCTCTTACTCCTCTCGGGTTTGGCACCAAATGAGAGGTAAACTGAGGCACGAGGACAAACAAAGAGAGAAAATCTTCAGAGGGAGTCACATCTCTTTATTAGAAAAGAAGCTCCCGGACGAGGTTCCGTGGTCTAGCAAGTAGCCCAGGGAAGTCACGCCCAGTGAGCAGAGTGGTGGGTTTTTAAAGGAGAGGCCAAGGAGGGTCCCTTTGGGAAGGCATTGGGGCTGCAGCTGCTGGGGATTTTCCACTGCTGTCATGTTTTTTCTTAGTCTAATTGTCCAGCCGTTGCAGGCGGGGAGGAAAGACAGTTATTCTTTGAGCCACTTCTGAGAATTGTCCATCGGCTTCATTTCCTGGTACATGCAAGGAGAAGGGTTGA
>NW_022111369.1:62220049-62240957 GCF_000313985.2 Echinops telfairi | reverse complement strand
AGTTATTCTTTGAGCCACTTCTGAGAATTGTCCATCGGCTTCATTTCCTGGTACATGCAAGGAGAAGGGTTGAGGCCCTGACAGACTGTCCCTGACTCAACAATAGGGAGCACAAGCCATTGTAGACTTATGCATGTGTTTGTCAGAGATGGTCATCTAGGTGAGGCAGTTTAGAGCACTGGGCTGGAGTCAAGAGTGTCTGGCTATGGCATCTCCTCTTTAAGTTTCTGCATTCTAACAATGCAAATGGAGGAAACAGTATTAGATGATCTCACAGATCTCTTCATGCACTACTGTTGTCTGCAGGATTAAGTAACTCGGGGAACAGCTATTCTGGGAAGAACCTTGACAGTTACAGTGCAGTGGTTAAAGGATGTTCAACTAACCGCTAGCCCGAAGGTTGGAGGTTGGATCTTACCAGCCACTTTGTGGGAGAAAGATTTTCAGTCTGCTTTCATAAAATTGAACACTCTTAAGAACCCAAAGAGGCAGTATGAACATTTTTTTGTGTGGCCACTGTGAATCGACTGGATAGTAATGGGTTTGGTTTGGTTGTAGCTCTGGGAATTGCCTTTGACTATGCCTTAGAACAGTGGTTCTTAACCTTCCTAATGACGCGACCTTTTAATACAGTTCCTCATGTTGTGGTGACACCCCAACCATAAAATTATTTTCATTGCTACTTCATCACTGTAATTTTGCTACTGTTATGAATCAGGTGACCCCTGTGAAAGGGTTGTTCGAACCTCAAAGGGTTCGTGATCCACAGGTTGAGAACTACTGCTTTAGAATAACCTAATTTAGGAATACTTTTAATAAATGACTATGTTTTTAAACATTTTATTAGGGGCTCATACAACTCTTATCACAATCCATACACACATCAATTGTGTAAAGCGCATTTGTACTTCATTCTCAAAACATTTTCTCTCCACTTAAACCCCCAACCAAAAAAAAAATGACTATGTGTGCTTCATCAATGAATAGTACCTATAACCAAGGGTTGATTCAAGGAACAATATATCTGTTATCAATTTTTGCATAACAAATTAACCATAAATTAGCTTCTTAAAACATCACTCATCTGTTACCTCAGTTTCTTAGGTCAGGAACTTGAAAAAATTTAGCCAGGTGTTCAGTTTCTGGGTCTGCCACAATATTACAATTTAGCTGTTAGTAAGGACTGGGGGGACTTGTCTGAGGGCTTGACTGGGGAAGCATCATCTTTCAAGCCCATTAATTGTTGGGGGAATTTGACTTCCTTCTTGACTAAAGGCTATCTTCAGATTCCTGCCATGCACACCTTCTCAGTATGACTTCTTGTTTCTTCAAAGTCTAAAAGAAGTCCCCGCGAAAATTAGAAGTTGCAATCTTATGTAATCTAATTTTTATGGAAGAGAAATTTTATCACTTTCTATTGATTTGAAGCAAGTCGCTAGGTTAGCCTGCCACAGGGGAAGAAATTATACAAAGGCTCATACCAATAGGCAAGTATCATTGGGAGACATTTTTAACTTTGTCTGTTACAAAGAGTGTACTGTTTTTTAGAGTGTAGAGAGTTAAAGTCATGAATTCTATAAATATACGTAAAGGTTAGTTTATTTGCCAAAAATAAGCTGACCCAATGACCCAATGACAATGCAGAATCCTAATTGGGAATCATGGATATTAGTAGACTCAATTTCAGTAGATTCAAAGTGACCCTTCAGGACAAGGTGGAATTTCCCTGTGAGTTTCTGAGACTGTAACTCTTCATGGGAGTAGACAACCTTATCTTTTCTCCCTCAGAATGGCTGGTAATGTCAAACTATCTATTTTGTGGTTAATTGTCCAATACGTAACCACTACTCCACCAGGGCTCCTTATTAGTAGACCACTGATATTAAAATATACTCTTTCATTTAATTAAAGGTATTTAGTGAAATGAAATTAATTTCCTTCTCTGAAAACTATATTGTGATTTTTAAGATGCTAGTATGGGCCGGGAGCTAATTGAGGGATGTATGAACATTTTTTTTTTAAGATAATTTTATTGGGGGCTCTTACAGCTCTTACAACAATCCATACATCAATTGTGTCAAGCATATTTGTACATCTGTTGCCATCAACATTTTCTAAACATTTACTTTCTATTTGAGCCCTTGGTATCAGCTCCTCTTTTTTCCCTCCCTACCCCCTCCCATCCTCGTGACCCCTTGATAAATTGTAAATTATTATTATTTTCACATCTTAAACCAACCACTGTCTCCCTTCACCCACGTTTCTGTTGTTCATCCCCTTGGGGGGCAGGGGTGGTGGTGCTGGGGTTATGCATTCATCATTGTGATTGGTTTCCCCTTCCACCCTTCCTTTCCACATCTTTCCCCTACCCACTACTCCATTTCTGGTCCTGAGCGGTTTACCTGACCTGGATTCTGTCTGCTGTGAGTTCTTATTTGTACCAGTGTACATGCTCCAATCTACCCAGAACTGAAAGGCAGGACTGGGGTCATGATAGTGGGGGGTGAGGAAGCCTCAAGGAACCAGGAGAATATTGTGTGTTTCATTGGTGCTATATTGTGCCCTGGTTGACTCATTGCTTCCTTGTGACCCTTCAGTGAGGGGATGTCCTATTGTCTACAGCTGGTTTTTGGATCTCTACTCTGACTCACCTCATTCTCAACAATGTTTTTTGGGGGGATGGAGGGATATCTTCTGACGCCTGTTACCTGATCTCGCCGACACCACCTCATTCTCAATAATGTTTTTTTGAGGGGTGGGGGAGTGTCTTCTGATGCCTGTTACCTGATCCCCCCGACACCACAGGATCACACAGGTTGGTGTGTTTCTTCCTTGTGGGCTTGTTGCTTCTCTACTAGATGGCCACTTGTTTAACTTCAAGACTTAAAGACCCCCAGACACTATATCTTTTGATAGCCGGGCACCATCAGCTTTCTTCACCACATTTGCTTATGGACTGATTTTGTCTTCAGCAATTGTGTTGGGAAGGTGAGCATCACAGAATGCCAGGTTGTTAGAACAAAGTGTTCTTGGATTGAGGGAGGGCTTGAGTAGAGGCCCAAAGTCTGTCCATTTCCTCAATGCATTGCCATATAAATATATGTACATAGGCCAATATCTCTATTTTTAGGAATTAATGTATTTATATAAGTACACACCAATGTTTATACTTCTATCCATAGCTTTTCTTGCTAGACCTCTCCTCTATTTTTATGAACATTATTGGTTTCTATTTTTACATCTTTTCTGGAATCCTAAAAGTAGCTCAAAATAAAAAGCTAGAAAAAAGTTTCTTATAAAATTTAAAAATCCATTAAACTGAATAGCCTGCAAGGTGGTGATAGCTTATTTAATACTTTTAATTCTATGTACTGACCAGGGCTTATTTTGTAGTTAAGTGTCTCACTATTTTTGTGGATCCATCATAATTTTTTTTGTAATTATTCCCTAAAATATTTATAGGCAAAAAGTATAATTTGTTTTTGTAGATAACATCATTTTATAAATCCTTCTTAATGAAAACATTATAAAAATTCCATTCATATCTATATAATAACATTATTTCTTCATCTATCAAATAGCTCAGCAAATAACTATAGAGGTGGTGTAATATTTTTTTTTTCACTTTAAAGTTAGTTGAAATGCATTCGGACTTTTTGACAGCACCAAGTGCACTTCACACATAAATTTAAAATTAAAAATCAACATTTAAAAAATAGTATTATGGTATTCCACACCAATCCCTTCCTTTCCCTGGGCTGCATGCTGGTGTTTCATGGGTATTTTTTTTTTTTTAGTTATCAGACTGTTTGTTGCTTGAATATAGGCACTTCTATTCCCAAATAGTATGGCCCGTCTCACCCACTGTTGCATGTGACGAAGCACCAAGTGCTCCAACCCCTCATAGGCAGTTGAATTGTATCCAAAGTGAGAACAAATGGTGTTCATTTCTTCACTATTTGAAATACTTGCTCGTTATTAATACTCTATCACTATTTCACATGTCCTGGCTATGCAATTTAAAGCTCAGTTGGCTATACCTCTTAAGAGAGCTATTCTCAAACACTCTAGACATTTTTCTTAGACCCTGTTTTTAGAATGGAGGTCCTAAATGGTGTTTTAGTGACTCACTACATACCCAGGACAAAGTTTGAGAAAAATATCTGTTATCTTTAGAAATTTAGCAAAGCTGGTCAGATTTTCAGAGCTCCTCTGGAAAGTGTTGTGCTGTAGAATGAATTTTGATTTGAAGAATGTCAGGGGTAAAAGGACTATGAAAAATCAGCTTTTCTAACCCCTTCATTTCTGATGATAAAACTGAATCTTGGAGGAAGGGAACTGTTAACCCAAGATCAGACAGGGGACATGTGAACCTTGGAAGATATTGGACATACGATATTATCTTGGGGGCAGGTCAGTGACAAGAAGTCAGTTTCTGAGTTACTCACCTGTGAAACGTGAAAGGAATCTTTGAGGCCCTTGCATGAAATGCTATTGATGTTGCCATACAAAATACTGATAAATAATTAAATGATCAAAAATATGAATTCAGAAATCAGATAAAGTCCAGAAACACTTGGATGAGTTGAGGCATCGAATGTTGGTCAATTTTTCAGTGATCTTTTTGCCTCACAAGTCAAATGCATTTTCTGCTTTTTAATTAGCATATCCACCTCTCATCTGCCCATTTGTGGTGGCCTGAGTATTGCTGTAATGTTGGGAGCTATGCTCCTGGTGTTTCAAATACCAACAGGGTCACCAATGTTTTGTATAAGAGCTTCCAGACTATGGATAGATAAGGAAGAAGGAATAGACAATACACTTCTATGGATTTACCAATAAAAGCCCTATGAATAGCAGAAAAGATTGTCCAATATAGTGCTATACGGTGAGCCTCTTGGATGGGAAAATCTCTAGAATGTTACAGTAAAAGAGCTGTTTCCTCAAAGCAGACCTCAATAACTCAGATGGGTCAAAATTTTCAAGACCACTGCTTGCTGATGAGGCAACACTCAAAACGAGAAGAAACAGCTGCAACATCCATTAATAATCAGAATGTGCAATGCATGAAGTATGCAGCTAAGGAACCTGGAAGTTGAGAAAACTGAAATGGAATTCATAAGGATGAATTCCTAGGCATTAGTGAATTGATGTGGACTGCTAATGGTTATTTTGAATAAGATAAACTTGTAGCTTACAGTGTTTGGAATGACAAATTCAAGAGGAAGGACATGATTTTAATTGTCAGAAGGGCATTTCAAGATATATCTTGAAGTCCAATCCTGTTTGTGATAGGACAGTAACAACATTCTTACAAGAAAGTCCAGATTGTGTTATGTTGGGTTTTCCAAAGCCAGTGACGCTGTATGTGTTGAATATTGAAAGGGATTCGTATTAAGAAATGCCATACCCAGTTATAGAAACAGATAAGTCCAATCTAGTTCAAGTCTGGCTTCTCTTGACTCATAGAAGCTGATGAGCAGGAAGCAGGAAGACGGAGGAACAGCAGGGGGCACAGGTGGGGGATGTAGGGATCCAAAGTCAGCCAGGTGAATCCACCATCAGTAGTCAACTGGCAGTTTCTGTGATAGGCAGATGAAGCAACAGGAGGTCTAAGGACCAGACACAAGATCCAGCTCCAGCAGAAGGCAGAGGGCCAAAGATAGTTTAACTCTGCCCAGTTTCTCTGTTAAGCAAAAGGCTATGGCACCAGGGAGGTATCATTAGGCTGCAACACAATTGGTAAACTGAGCTGTACCTCTACCCTTACTCAAGATTGCCTAGTTGAAATAATCCCCAACCATTATATAGATAATACAATTATAACTCAATTTCACATACCAACCACTAAGCCAGCGATGAAGAAATTTGAGAGTGCTGCCAACTACTTAATTTTGAACTTGATCAAACAGGCAGTCAAGATGCACTGAGAATTATCGATGATTGAAATAGGAAACTTGAAAATGAAGAGTAAGATCAGTAGTTGGAAAACGGGGCCTTGTTGATAGAAATGAAGCTGAAGATTGCATAATAGAATTTTGCAAGACTTATGAGTTCTTCACTACAAGTACCTTTTTCAATGTAAACGGTAACTATACACATGGAACTTGCTAGATGGAATACATGGGTATCACATTGACTACATCTCTAGGTAGAGATGTTTGAGAAGTTCAATATCATCAGGGAAAACCAGTCCAGGGGCTGGCGGTATAATAGATCATCCATTGTTCATACATGAGTTCAGATTGAAACTGAAGAATATGAAAACAATTCCATGAGGACTAAATATGATTTTAAATACATTCCATCTAACTTTAGAGACGATGCGAAGGGCAGACTTTGCACATTGAAAATTAATGAGCGAAGACTTGGTGAACTGTGGGATGATATCAAGAGCATCATATAAGAAGGAAGCAAAAGCTGGTGCCTGACTATTCAAAGATATAGCGTCTGGGGTCTTAAAGGCTTGAAGTGAAACAAGTGGCCATCCAGCACAGAAACAACAAGCCCGCATCGAAGAAGCACACCAGTCTGTGCAATCATGAGGTGTCACTGGGAGTGAGTAGCAGGCATCAGAACACCCATAACTAACAAACAAACACCATGAAAAACATACCTGTAGACAATGGAACATTCCCCCACAGAGGGGTCACAGGGAAGGGATGAGTCAACCAGGGTGCAGTAAAGCACCGATGAAACACACAATATTCCTCTGGTTCCTTGAGGCTTCTTCACCCCCCACTATCATGACCCAAGTGCTACTTCTCACTTCGGACTAGACCAGAGCATGTGCACAGGTATAGATAAGAGATAAGAGCTCATGACACATGGAATTCAGGAACAGGAATAGTGATACCAGAAAGGTAGGGGGAAAGGTGGGGAGGAGGGGAGCAAGCAGGAATGATCATAATCATTGATACATAACCACATACACCTCCTCCAGGGGGGAGAACAACAGAAACAATGGGGGAAGCGATACAGCAGTCAGTGCGGAATATGAAAATAATAATAATTTATAATCTGTCAAGAGATCACAGGGGGAGGGGTGGGTAGGTTAAAAATAGGAGCTCATACCAAGGGTTCAATAGAAAGTAAATGTGTAGAAAAGAACAATGGTAACATATGTACAAATATGCCTGATACAATTGATGTTTGGGTTGTAATAAGAGTTGTTAGAGCCCCCAAGAAAATGATCTTTTAATTAAAAAAATAAAAAGACCGAAAAGAGAGAAAAACCAAAGTGGCTGTCAGAAGAGACTCTGAACTTGCTCTTGAATGTAGAGAGACTAAGAGAAGTAGAAGAAATGATGAAGTAAGTGAGTTGAACAGAAAATTTGTAAAGACATTCCAAGAAGACAAAGTAAAGAATTGTAACAAAATGTGCAAAGACCTGGAGCGGATAACCAAAAAGGAAGAACACACTCAGCAGATCCCAAACGGAAAGAACTGAAGAAAAGACCGCAAGCTTCAAGTGGTAATATTGATCGACTGATTCTACAGGCAAAATATTGAATGATGCAGGAAACATTAAAAGAGGGTGGAAGGAGTATACAGCACCACTGTACCATACAAAATTGGTTGATATTCAGTCATTTCAAGAGCTCGCAAATGATCCAAACCCAATGGTATTGAAGGATGAAGTCCAAGTTGCACTGAAGGCCCTAGTGAAAAAAGGGTTCCAGGAATTGACAGAATACCAACCGCAATGTTTCAACAAGCTGATGAAGCCCTGCAAACACTCACTAGTCTATGCCAAAAATCATTGGCACATAGCTATCTGGCCAACTAGCTATCTGGCCTGAAAGAGATAGATATTGGTGCCCATTTCAAAGAAAAGTGACACAACACAATGCAGACATTATCAAACTATAACATTATTATCATATGCAGGTAAAATTTTGCTGAAAATAAGCAAACAATGGATGCAGGAGTACACTGACAAGGAGCTTCCAGAAACTCTAGTTACATTCAGGACAGGAAATTAAGGGAGGGATATCATTCCTGATGTCAGATGGGTCTTGCAAGAAAGCAGAGACTATGAGAAGTTGCTTACTTGTGTTTTGTTGACAAAGGCATTTGACTGTGTGGCCCACAACAAATGTGGGCAATGTTGCAAAAAATGGGAATTGTAGAACACTTAAATTCAGAACACAGCTTCAAGATTGGCAAAAGACTCGTTTACAACCTGTGATGTGCAGATGACACAATTCTTTATTTTTTTACAGTTTTGTTGGCACACAATCCATACATCATATAATTCAGTAGTTCAATCATATCAAGAAGAATTGTACAATCATTACCCCAATTTTAGAACATTTTTTCACGTTTTTCCCTGCTTAAATTGCTTTTAAAATGAGTTGTGTAATCATAATCCATTTGAGTGTTCCTTTCCCTTCCCACATACACTGTTTGCTCCCTCAACCCCCTCACCCTTCCTATCTCTCACCTCCACCCCTACCTCCCTTATAAACATTGCACTGATTTTTATCTCTATGCATCTACTCCTTCTGTGATTCACAAACTGGAGAACCAAAAAGAAACAATAACAAACAGAAACAGAAAAAAAGTGGTAAGGATAAAATAATAATACAGAGATAAAAATACAAAGAAAGAAAAGACCACCATCAATATTTAAAAGTCTAGGGAAGAAATTTTTGTCATGAAATAAGCAACAAATACTTGCACTTAGAATAATTTCAGGTTGGGTCAAGAGGGAGGTCAACTGACCAAGTACCACGTTCAATTCAGTATAATGATTACAATGATCTCTATCTGATAGTAAAGCTGTTCGATACCCTTGCTTGTGGCTAGAAGCTATATCTGCCAGTGGCTTAATCTTACTAGATATTCTGCAAATGGGTTTTGGGTCCCCATTTTCCTTCATAGACTTCAATAAATTGGGTGTTTGCAATTTAGGCTGTGATATTTTTCCCTTTGTCATGTTTGACTTTTGTTATTGTTATCTTTGGATCACACAAGCTGGTGTGGTTCTTCCATGTGGACTTAGTTGACTCCTTGCTGAGATGGCTGCTTGTTTGAATACAAGCCTTTAAAACCCTAGACACTATTCCGATTGATAGCTGGGCACCAACTGCTTTCTTCACCACACTTTGCTGTAGCACCCTAATCTTCAGTGAGCATTTCATGAAGGTGAGTATCAAGCAGGGCCACGTTATCAGAACTAATTGTTCTTAATTAGGATTAGAGTTCAGTGGAGGCCCATAACCCATCTGCTTGTCCCTGGGAAATAAATGATTCAGATGTGGCGGTCCTATTATGACAAAGTCAAGCCCCCATAAGACCAGCTACCCCCACAACAGCAACAAACCAACTAGCAGATGACAAAAGACAAACAAACAAAAACTAGCTATCTGAAGGCAGGAAAATAAAAACCCCATAGGAACAGTAGAGTAAAACCTTGTCAATCATCCCCTGGGGTGTAGGGTGAGTGCACTTGTAACATCACCAAGCTTTCTAACAACACAGCACTCTAGAGACTCAGTATGAGGAGTCTATGCAAGTACAGTTCCACCATGAGCCACAACCCAGGCGTTGTTACTCCACACAAGTTCAATTTCCCATTTGATGGGTTCTGTTTACCCTAAGAATGGGATTTGGTGCCAGAGGGATACTTCTTTGATCAATTGTTGAAAGTTCAGATCCCTGCTCAACAGATTAAAACCTGTCATGTCCCTGTGAGGGGTGCATTGAGGTACTAAATCTATTGTGATTCTTGGTCCCTTTCCATTGGACACCCACCAAGCTAGGGGCTCCCCGCAAGGTCCAATTTCCACAGGTCGGAGTAGCCACTCTCTGCTTCCTCCCCCATCCGAGTACTCTAGTCCACAGTCCAAAGGTGCAGGCACCTTTGGGAAAGGGCTCAGTTCATCCTGCTGGGCCTCTATGTTAAGTCCTTCTGGTGTATTCCCTGGATTATGCCAGGCTGCCTGCAAAGTCAGTGTCCAAGGTCATCATGGTGTTTAGTCTATGGTGTGGTTCACTGAGGGTTGGGTAGAAGCATTTTCAGAGTGTCTACCCAGGAACGTAAATTCTGGTCCATTATCCCCCTGGGTTCCCTACAATCATTGTTTAGCATCCCTTCCTGATGGGAAACTACTTCTCCCCAGTCACCCACCATACTCACCAACAGAACTATCAGTGTCTCCTCCACAATGTAGATGCTCCTCTCCCTAGTCTTGGCTTGATTTTCTGGCAAGGTCAGATGACACAAGCTTGTTTGCTGAAAGTCAGGAGGACTTGAAGCACTTACTAATCACAGACTACAAATTTCAGTATGAATAGCAGCTCAATATAAAGAAAACTGAAATCCTCACACGTGGACCGTCATGTGATGATTCACCAAAATAGCACACAGATCATTGTCTTTGTGAACTGTATTATGCCAATTGACCTTGGTATACCCTTATTATACTAAATCCTGAGTCTGTACACCCAGTAGTTCACTTTTCAATGTGCTTATGTCTAAGAAGTCTTCATAACTTCATCCTCTAGATATTCCACCACATTTAGGGATATGTTTCCAGCAAAAGTAAATAGATATATGCAAACATCCTCTATCAAATCTATGTATATTTATGAGTTCAGCTTGCTTGTCTATCCAAGCATCTACTCGTAGATCACCACAATTTTAGGATTGTGTATATAACAGTATTTGCCTCTGTTTCCTCTAACTCTTGCAAACTTCCCAATCTCTTGTCTGTCTTTTTTCCCCCAATCATTTTATTGGGGGCTCATACAACTCTTATCAAAATTCATACATACATCTATTGAGTCAAACACATTTGTACATTTGTTGCCATCATCATTCTCAAAACATTGCTTTCTACTTGAGCCCTTGATATCATCTCCTCATTTCCCCCTTCCCTCCCCACTCCCCTTTCCTCATGAACCCTTGATAATTTATAAATTATTATTATATTGTCATGTCTTACACTGTCCAATGTCTCCCTTCACCCACTTTTCTGTTGTCCATCCTCCAGGGAGGAGGTTATATGTAGATCCTTGTAATCTGTTCCCCTTTTCTCCCTCACCTTCCCTCCACCTCCCGGTATCGCCACTCTCACCACTGGTCCCGAAGGGATCATCTGTCCTGGATTCCCTGTGTTTCCAGTTCCTATCTGTACCCGTGTACAACCTCTGGTCTAGCCAGATTTGTAAGATAGAATTGGGATCATGATAGTGGGGGGAGAAAGCATTTAAGAACTAGAGGAAAGTTATATGTTTCATCATTGCTACTCTGCACCTTGACTGGCTCATCTCCTCCCCATGACCCTTCTGTAAGGGGGTGTCCAGTTGCCTACAGATGGGCTTTGGAGATCTTGTCTGTCTTTTAACCCATGGCTTCTCATCCCTTCTTTCTGTTCCTTCTCCTGTTAAATATCAAAGAATGCTTCTTTTAGTGTGAAAAATTTTAGATTTTTTTACCATAGTGACCTCATACAATTGACTAACTTCACATAGTATAATGCCCTTCAGGCTTACCAATGTTATGTGATCATCATGCTGAGTGAAACAGATTCATGGTTAGTTTTTAACATTGTCTAGTAGTCCATTGTGCATATGTAACAAGGCTAGTTTATACATTTTCCACTGATGGACAGTTAGGTTGTATCTATCTTTTTGTTATTGTGAGTAGTGTTGTGATGAACATGGGTGTGTATAGATATATTCATGTGATGGAAAGCCATAAAAAGATGCTAAGATAGAAATAAAAGATATACTAAGTAGAGACAATTTTGGGTCTTATGTAACTTTTACTTTATCTTCTGCAGTTTGTGTTTTTCATTATGTTTGTGTGCATTTTCATTATGCTGACTTATGCCAGGTATTAGGGCCCCTAAATGTTTCCTCATATTTCATTGATAAGCTTTATAGTTTTAGGTTTCACATTAGGTCTTTGATGTATATGTGGTGAGATATGGATTCCTGTTTCCTTCTTTTGCAAGTAGATATCCAGTTTTGCCAGCAGCATTTGCTGAAGAGACCATCTCTTCCCCATTTAATTTTTCAACCCGCTGTCAAAGATTAACTGTCTGTTATTGTTAGGTGTCATTGAGTCACTTCTGAATCGTTGTTGTTGTTGGGTACTATTGAGTACCAAGAGTGCTTCTAGAGAAATAAAATCATAAATATGGGCTTCTTAAATTGGCTCTCCAGCCTGATTAGTTTTAACACTAGTGATGCTACTTCAACACCCCACTCCTGCTACCAAAATGTGTTAGACAGGGTTCTCTAGAGAGATAAAACCAGATTGCTAATATATAGATATAGATAGGTAACACAAGAAATAAACAGTTAAATTATAAAGCAGTACAAATGGCTCAGTACAATTCAAATGTGTTAGACATTTGTGAGACACTGGCAGTCCTTCAAGTCTTGAGGACTGCCAGGTAGTCCTCTGTAGAGAGACTCAGGCTATTCAGGCACAGGCAGCAAACAGCAAGGCAGATCACCAACTGTCAGCCAGGTCACCAACAGTCAGTCCCCAGCTCAAGAGATGTAAATTCCAATTGCGTGGCGAAGCAGGCCCTGAAGGAACCTCAAATTACAGCGACACAGTCCACAGGTTAGGTGTCCCATAGGTAGTGTAGCTTGCAAATTGAGGCACAGAGCAGGCAAGGCAGCTGCACACTGGCCCGATGATCAAAGACCGAGAGACAAGAAAGGCGAGGCTCGCCGAGCCATTTATCTCTCCACCCTTCAATTAATCCCACATGTGTTTATCGGCCAGGCTGGCACAATAAACCAACTACCTCACTCATAGCGACACTGTGCACAATACAACAAAAGACCGCACAGTGTGTTGCCATTCTCATGATTGCTTTTGCGCTTGAGCCCATCAATGCAGCCACTGTGTCAATCCATTTTGTTGAAGGTCTTCTTCTCTTTTGCTGTCCCACTACTTTGCCAAACATGATGTCCTTCTCCTGGGCCTGGTCTCTCCTTATAAAATGTCCAAAGTTCTTGATATAGTCTCACCCCCCTTGCCTCTAAGGAGCATTCTGGCTGTACTTCTTCCATGATAGATTTGTTGGTTCGGTTGACAGTCCGTGGTACTTTGTACCAGTCTTTTGTTTCTCTGGCTAGATTTACTCCTCAGTATTTCCTCTTGGGGGTAGCTTTATATTGTTTGCCCAATTTCCTTTTCAGAGCTCTTTTTGTTAGGATAAGGGACTCAATTGAGTTTTGTATGTTAATCTTGTCGCCTGCCCTTTGGAAACTATTCCATTACTTCCAACAATTTTCTTGCCGAGTCTGGAATTTTCCGTGTACAGTATCACATCACCTGCAAATAGAGCTTTACTTCTACTTTGCCAAGTTAGATGTCTTTAGTTTCTTTTCTTTAAAAAAATTTATGGACATTAACATTAATTTTTAATGTTAATTTGATAATTCAAGCAAAATGTCAGTTTTAATCCTTTCCATTCAATTAAATATCATAAGTATCATTTTATTCATGTCTCTCCAATTGTTCACATATAGGTTATCTAAGGGAAATTTTGTAATCAAAATTTACATTTGCCAAGAAGTTAAAATGGCTATCACAGCCACAGGATTATAATTAATATTTTGCTCATAGAATCCTTAAATGTGTAAATGTGTGACCTGAAGCTTTCTTCAGTACTTTCAGATTGAGATATGCTGAACATGTTCTTCTCTTTTGGCTTTCTAATGGCCGGTCTCGGCACATTTCATTCTAATGCTTTATTTTCTCAAACTGCCCTTTGAAATCTTTGCTCGGCTCCTTACTTCACCATTTTGCCCATTTACTCTAACTCTTTATGTTCACGATATATGTTTTGGTCTTTTTCTTTATTTCCTGTCTTTTTAATGACCTTTTGCTTTCTTCATGTATGGTGCCCTTGATGGCAGCTTGCACCTCATGTGGACTTCAGCCATTAGTTTTCAATGTGCCAGATCTGTTCTTGAGGTGGTCTCTAAATTCAGGTGGGTTATAGCCAACATTGATTTAATTTTCTTCAGCTTTGGCCTGAACTTGCATTTGAGCAGTTGATGACCTGTTTCACAGTCGGTCCCTGGCCTGTTTTGGCAGAACAGTTAGTGATATCTGTTCTCTTCCCACAAATGTCCTCACTTTGATTCCTGTGTATTTTATCTTACGAGGTTCATGTATTTAGCCATTATATGCTATTGAAAATAGATTTTTTCAATGAAGGATCATTGGTTTTGCAAAATTCTATCATGTGATCTCCAGCTTCATTTCTAACAACAAGGTCATATTTTCCAACTACTGATCCTTCCTCTTTGTTTTAAATTTTTGAATTCCAATCACAAGTCATTGTCAGTGCATATTGATTTCATGTTTGACCAATTTCTGACTGACAATGTGGCTAGAAATCTTGTTTTTCCTTCACTCTCTTTAGTGGTTGGTGCATAGATTTGAATCCCAGTTGTAGTATCTATTTCTCCTTATAGGTGTTTACATATAACCTCTCAAAGCTAGCATCGATTTCCAGATAGGTCTTGAAATATTTTTGTTTTTTAAGGAAATAAGACAAAATTCTTTTTGAATTTGTCATTCCTGGCATAGTAAACCATGTGATTGTATAATTCAGAGTGGCCAACACCAGTCCATTTTAGCTCTCTAATGCTTAGGATATCAATTTTTATGTGTTCCATTTTGTTTTTGATGATTTACAGTCTCCTAGATCCATATGTTTTGTATTCCATTTTATGATTATTAATGAATGTTTGAGTTTTTTCTTATTATTATTTCGAGTGGTCCCCATCAGCAAATGATGTTCCTGAAGCGTTTGCTACATGCATGTTATTCAGTATGAATCTCTTTTGAGGCAGGAGGCTTTTCCCCAGCCTTATTTTAAGTGCCTTCCAACCTGAGGGCTTCTTCTTATGGCACAATCTCAGACAATGTTCTGCTGCTGTTCATTAGGCCTTCAGTGGCTACTCTCTTAGCAGCAGATCAGCTATTTCTTCTTCCTCCCCTGTTCTCAGTCTGGAAGTCTTGCTGAAACCTTTGCTGGCCCTGAGAGTATTTGAAATATTGGTGGCATAGTTTCCAGCATCACAGTAACAGGCCAGTACAATAAAGTGGCAGACAAGTGGTGGTGGATATACCAATATCATACGCATATACCGTATATTTTCTTTCCCGGTTTCCTTAAAACCAGTTGACATACCTTTGCTAGATGCCCGGCCCAAAAAGTTACAATCTAGCTCTATAAACCCACTTGGTTCCACCTGAGAATACATGCATTCCCTGACATCTTTGGGGTCCTCATCCCCATTCATGATGGTATGGTTTTAAGATTACATATGGGGTTGGAATTGACTCCATGACAATGAATGAGTGACTGAGACATCATTGCTCTTATCATTAGCTGATTACTACTTGCAGTTTTCTGTTTTGCTGAGGACAAAACAGAATTATGGAAAGGTAGATAATTGTGCAAGGTCTTCTAAATCACCATTTCTCCGTATAATGTTCATTTTCTAGGAAGGTAGAGATGTTAAGGAACAACTTTCTTCCTCTCCACATTTCTCAAAGGGAAAATAAAAAAGAGAGTAACCTACTTATTTAGTGATCTACATTGAGCTTTCTTAATTAAGGGCATTATTTGCATGTTAGTTCATCTTTTTTACATTAAGTAGAACTCTTTTTAATAGCTAAGTATATCTTAATACACTAGAAATCCAAATGCATTGTCATAGAGTTGATCATGACTCCTGTTGACCCTGCACAGTGTTTCCAAGGTTGTAAATCTTTATGGGAACAGACAATCTCACCTTTCACCCAAGGAAAGACTAGTACATTTCAGCTACTGACTTTGCATTTAGCAGGCCAGTATTTAACCCATAATGCCACTTGGGCTCCGTACTTTGACACAGGTCATTAAAAAGTCATTTGAAATCAATGCATGTGGAGTTGATAGATGAAATATTATGGAACTTGCTTATTCTCAATGGAATCAAAGCAATACATACTCATGAAAACTCCATATGCAATAAGTAGGATTTTCTTGGCCGAAATCTTTATGGAAGCAAATTGTGAGATCTTTCTTCCTTGACACTACTGGACAGTAGTGCCAACCTATAAATGAGTTGTAGAATAGAAGCCATTTGCACCACTCAAGGATCTTAGCAAGATAATAAACCAAACTCCAAACTCGCTGCCATCAAGTCAATGCTGAGTCATAGCAACTCTCTGTGAGTTTCCAAGACTGGAGCTGTTTACAGGAGTAGAAAGCCCAGTCTTTCTCCTGAGAAAATACTCATGTTTTGGACTGCAGACCATGTGGATGGCAGCCCAACTCATAACCACTATACCACCAGGGCTCCATTAGCAAGAGAGTAGAGTGACTAAAAGCTTCATGATAGGTAGGACTGAATATGAAAAGCAAAAACTCACCATCATGGAGTCAGTCTGACTCCCAACAACTCTGTAGAATAGGGTAGATTGCTCCTGTGGCTTTCTGAGGCTAAAATGTTTACGGGAGCAGAAATCTCCCACTCTCTCCCAAGGAGTGGCTGGTAGTTTGAATGGCTAACCTTGTGGTTGGCAGCTGAACATGTAACCCTCCAAGGCACCTAAGGATTGAATATAGTAAATATAAATGTAGGTTACTATATAGCTGGCTTTTCTTAATTTCATTATTACTTAGAGAAGAAATCTGTAGAAACATAAATTTTCTCCTTTCTTGTTTCTTCTAGTCATGGCCTCCTGCCTTGCAGGTCCTTCTGTGAGGCTGCAAAGGAGGGCTGTGAATCAGTCCTGGGGATGGTGAACTCCTCTTGGCCTGATTTCCTCACATGCTCCCAGTTCAGGAACCAAACAGAAAGCAGCAACAGCAGCAGGATTTGCTTCTCACCGCAGAACGAGAAAGGAAAGCAATGTAGGTATCTGGGTTTCAATTCCTTGACAAAAGCTTTATCAAATTATGCCATTCATTAAGCAACGGACATAAACAAACACCATCAAGTTCAACAGATTTTGCAAAGTAAATAATTCTGTGTACCAGGACCTAGGTTAAGAAATAGATGATTACCAATATCCCAGAGGCCCACTACGACAATTCATATGTTGTGTTGACTTGGCGTGGCTATGGTGCCCAGCTGTTTGGTAAAGCACTAGTCTACCTGCTGTGATACGGTAGTTCTATGTGATCAAATCATTTGTCCTAAGTAAAATAGACTATCTTGAACAGTGTGGTCAAAGCTCCATAAATTAGTGAAAAACATATAGACGTCCGCCCTAAAGTGAAAGTAAGAAGGTAAGGAGGAGTGGGGAAGCTAGATTAATGCTAACAGAACAAGCAGAATAGAAAATAATGAGAAAGTTGACACATTGTGAAAATAAGTCACCAATGTGATGAAATACTTTGTATAACAATTGTTAAATGGGAACCTAATTTGCTGTGTAAACTTACACCTAAAGCACATAGAACATTGTGTTAAAAGAAAGTAGGAAGGGAGTTTCCCTGGGGTGTTTTCCTCCTCTATGCCCTCAACCTTGACAGTTGCATGAAGTAAATCACTCTATATCTATCATATCCCTGAATCTATAGCTTTATCTATCTGTATGTCTCACTTGTCCTGTTCCTCTAGAGAACTCTAAGACAACCCTCAAGTCTCCGGCCTTTCAGCTATCCTTCCAAAAGAAACCTGTCATGATTTTATTGCAGTAGTTTTGACTGCTTTTGAATGATACATATGTGTGTATATGTATACATATACATATTTATATGAGATGTTATAGTATATGCTATTTTTCCATCTGGATTCTTTTGCTCAATATTATGTTTGAGAAATTCATTATATTTTCATCTTGTTATGGTTCATTCATTTTCATTGTTGTATTTTAATGTATGATTATGCTATAGTACATCTTTCTATTTTACTATTGATGGACAATTGAGTCATTTTTCCAGTTTTCAGCTTTTATAAATAATAATATGGTTTTGTACATGTCTTTGAGTGAACAAGGTTATATATTTAGTCAATCAAAAAGTTTTATAAAGTGGTTGTACCACTTAACCAATGTAAACTCCTACCAGGTCTGCAGAAAACTTGCAGTTACTGCAAATATTTCCTAAGTACTTGGTATCGTTAACCTTTTTCATTTTAGGAATTCTAGTAGGAGTATTTTAGTATTTCTTGGTGACTTTAATTTTCATTTTTTCTGATGGATTTGATCACATTTTTATGTCTTTTGACCCTTTGATTATCCTTTTTTGGGGGTGAACTAAATGTTCTGTCCATTTTCAATTGGATTGTCTGTATTTTTATTATCAATTTGTAATTATTTATGCACACTAAAACAAGTCATTTGTTGACCTGTTGGATATATTGCAGAAATCTGCTCTGTAGCTTGTCTTTATTAATGCCAATTATATATGTAATAGAAGTTTTTAATTTTGGTAAGTCTGTGTTTTCTTTTGTGTGTGTCTTAATTTTGTTTTGCCTATCCTAAGACATAGAGGCTTTTCTCCTATATTTATTTTCTCCCAGGAGTTCTGTTGCTTTATCATTCATAATTCTGGAATTGATTTTTGTATCTAATGGGAGGTGGGATTAATCTTGCTCTGTGTGTACTCATCACCATTATAGTTGATTCTTGTTATTCACAGTAATTGTGTTCTATGAAGTCATGACAGACAGCTATTTATTTCTATAGATAAACATATTGTCATCAACCTATCTGTACATACATGTTTTTTAATGATACATATATGTGCAAAAACATTTTACTTAATAAATACTATTGATTACTTAATAAATACATAGACAACAGCATTCTAACTCATTCCAGGATGAACCAGATCTAAAAATCCTTTACCTTGAAGGAGATTTGGACTTATAGAGACTCTGTGGGACAGGCTGCAACTGACCCAACACTGTAATCTTCACAGAAGCACACGGCCTACTTTCTCTTATACATGGTTCCAACAGCTGTGGTGATATGAAACTACTTGGTATGACTCTTACCTACCGTCTTTGTAACTCCCACCAAATGATTGGGTGGGACCATGCTAATGAAAAGGAACCTTTGTCGTAGTGGGCCATGCAACTAGGATGTGTGAAACTCAAATACAGGGGATGGGTCAGATTTGCCATTTCACTGAGCATAAAATGAGGCATTTCAGGAGCTGGAAGAGGAATCTTTTGACCATCAAGGAAGAGGAGTCCCACATGGAGCATGTGTGAGATCCCTGCCTGAACTGGTAAAGGCAGTAGGGCACCAGAGGATACTGGCCATGACCATGATACACAGCAGAGGCGCTGCACCTGGACAATGAGACGAGATGGGCTACTCAACTCACAGAATGAGTAAAGCTGAGTGCCTTTGGGCAGGAGGCTGGGTTGCAGAGTGGGGTACCCTTTGGGCATTCATCATTACTAGGAGCTTTGTGACACTTGCTTGAGTTGGGCAGAGGGATGAGAGGCTGAGGACCAGAGAGAGACATGCCCGCTGGCATGACTGAGAAGCAGCACTATGGACAAAAGGACAGTTTCCTAAATGTTTTCTCACCCTGACTTGTGGTACACCCCACTGTAAAACCCCACAATACATTGTGAGCATTATCTGTGGGTCCTATGTGGCCATTGCAATGTACTGTCGAGCCCAGGCAGAGATGTAGAGTGCCATGGGAGTGATGGTTGGTGTCACAGTAAGATAAATAAGGATGAAGGGTAGAGGCATGTCTGACCTCTGCCTTGTGGCAACTGGCCTTAGGTTGGTGTGGAGCTGGATGCCCCTATCCCATTGTGTGGCCAGCAGAGGTCAAACGTGGCCCCTATGCTATTTCTTTAATGACCAGGATTTCTATTAGCAGGTATGTGCTTAACCTCTGCACAACTTGGACCTCTTGAAGCCTATTTAACACAGGTTTTTTTGCCCCCTGTAAGGCACATCATAGCCTTCTTGCACTTAGGAACACTAGACAGCATTTTAGAGCTATGTGGGGGTAGGGGGATGGAGAACATTGTAAGCAAAAAACTCACCAACAAAAAGCATAGAATATGAAAAATTCGGCATTAAATAGGATATTTGTTTACCATCAGAAAACTGAAACAAGAACTTAGTGCATTGCCTTGTTTGACCTCAGCTGGGAATGTGCGTGTCTCAAATTTTGTTTTCTTTGAGTTTTTTAAAAATGTTTTTCTTTGTTCTTTCAGTGTATTTATAATAGCTTATTTAAAGTCTTTGTCTATAAGTTTAATGTCTGAACTTCTTCAGGAACCGTTTCTATTGATTTCTTTTCTTCCTCTCTGTTTGGGTCATCATCCTCCCTTGCTGCATTGTGCAGCTCTTAAATTATGTGTGGAAAATTAGACATTTAAAAGATGGAGTTAGTTACTCTACAAGTCAGGTTTGCCCTGTATCAGGAGGTCAGGAAGTATTGATGTTTCTACTTGTTGTTTGTTTGTTTAGTGATTTCCTAATTTTGCAAAGTTCATAGTATTTAAAAGATCTGCCCCCTAAAGGCTCTATTTTGTTTGTTGATGTTAGGTGCCCATGTAGTGTCCTCGTGTACAGAAAATGAAAATCTTACTCTTTCTGTGCCATCATTACTATGTCTTAGCCCATTGTTGCAGCCACTGAGTCAACCCAGCACCCACTGCCAGTGACTAATCACGGCTCATAACAACCCTCTAGAGCAGAGTCGAATTGCCGATTAGGAATTCTGAGACTGTAAAACTTTATAAGAGCAAACAACTTCAGCTTTCTCCCAAGGAGGAGCTAGTGGACTTGAACTGTCAGCCTTGTGGTTAATAACCTAACATTTAACCCACTGCCACCAGGGCTCCTGTGTCAATCCATTAGTGCTTTTCTTAAAAAAGAAAAAAAAATTACTGGGCGCTCTTACAGCTTTTATCGCAATCCATACATATATCCATTTCGTCAAAC
>NW_022111369.1:62217733-62219000 GCF_000313985.2 Echinops telfairi | reverse complement strand
AGCTCTTTCCTCTATTTCCTTTGACTTTCCTTCAATCTCACTATCATGTTCGGCCTTCATTCGAGTTTTGATAATTCCTCCCGGCTACAATGCCCTTGATCGAGCTCCCAAAGCATCCTATGCCCTCCTCACCGTCAACTTTAGATCACTTATTCTTCCCTTGTCCCTGGCTTTGTTGGCACCCCCCTCATGTTCCCCCATCTCTCCCATGTCCCCCTAGAACTGTAAGTCCCATTGTCTCCTATGGATTGTTCATCCTGCCTATCTTTTCCAGATAGACATTCATAGACAATAAGATACGCAAAAACAAAGCAGAGCAAAACATAACAAAAAATGACCAAAAATAAATCAACAACTAATGAAACAAAACACACATAAATAAATAAATAAATAAATAAATAAATAAATAAATAAACGAATAAATAAATAAATAAAAAGAAAGTAAAGAAAAACCAACGGCAAAATCTGGAAAGCTCTCAAACAGTTCCGGTTCTGTCCATTGACCTTGAGTGATGTCCAGTCGAGTCCGCTGGGTGGCTCTCAAGTCCACCTTAGGCATTCCTCGCGGACGTTGTCGCTTTGCTCCCCTTGCTGCTCCGCTGTACACTGTTAGTGCTCACCCCCCACCGGCACGGTGGGGTTGGATAGGGCACATCTCCCATACCATGTCCCCAGTGCTGTCCTCCTTAGCACGTCAGTGAGGGACATGTCGTCCTGTCTCATGGCCAGCCCTGTGACCCTCTCTGTGCTTTGGCTGCTCCGAGTTGGAGTTTTGTCCTCGGGGCTTGGTGAGCCCGAGTGTGTTCCACGCTCTCCTTCCCTCTTCATTCGCTCCTGATCAGACGTGCCCCACTTCCTGAGCTGTTGCTTCAGTGCTTCCTTGGAGGTGCATTCCTCTGAGGTGAGGGGTCGGGGTGCCCACATAGTTGGAATTGGGGGCCAGCCCCGTTAACCTCTCTGTTGGTTCCCTGTTCATGCCAGTGTGTTGCGTTCATGTCTGAGCACGCTGGGTTAAGTCTGGTCCCTCTCTCGCTATCCACTGGAGATAGAAACAACACCCTCCCCTTGGGTGGGTTAGTGCACTGTTCCCCTGCCACCCCAGTCTCTCTCTCTCTCTTCTTTTTATTTTATCTGCCCCTCATTGTTTGGCTGCCATATGTATCCCTGGGTTGGGTTTGGCACCTGCTGACTGTAGTATCTGGACCTCACCCGGGCATGTATGTATTTAGTAACTTTTCCCATTTGCCCCTTTTTGCATTTTTTTTTT
>NW_022111369.1:62194366-62215528 GCF_000313985.2 Echinops telfairi | reverse complement strand
GGCACCATCAGCTTTCTTCACCACATTTGCTTATTCACCCGCTTTGTCTTCAGCGGTTGTGTCGGGAAGGTGAGCATCATAGAATGCCAATTTAGGACTTGGACTTTTTTATGAATTTGTTTCTCTAGTCTACCCAGACTAACACAGTCTTTCTTGGGCATGTGCACAGCCCTGCGCATTTGTATGGTCTTCTGGATTCCCAGGAAGATGACTTCTAAAAGTTCCCCATAAACATTTTATGTTTTTTCTTTTATCATTTTTCTGTCCAGTTCCTTATTTCCCCCCAATTTTGTCCTCACTTCAGACCACTTCATTCAATATTACTCAGTTGTCACTAATTTTTTTGTTGTTTTAATACTCCAGGGCACAGGGCTATTCAGACTGAATGAGTTCTAGTCAGGTAATATAAAGACAATCTCTTTGAGCGAGGTAACCAGAAGGCTGACAGGCAGGACAAATAATGATAATTTTCTGGGAATGGAGCTTTTTTGGGAGCGGCAAACCCATTGAAAGCCCTTTAGTGGCTGTTGGTGGCTGTTTTCTTCAGTTTTCCTAGAGGTTGTATGGAGCCCTGATGGCATAGTGGTTTCCTGTTGTGCTAACCATATGGTCAGCAGTTCAAAACTACCAGCCTCTCTAAAGAAGAAAGAAGAGGCTTTATACTCCTGTAAAGAGTTACAGTTTCAAAAACCTCCAGGGGGTAGTTCGAAACTATCCTAAAGGGTCAAAATGAGTCAGAATTGACTCTATGGCAGTAATTTATTTTTGGTAGGGGTTTTTGGTCTTCAAGGCTATCCTACAGGATGGAAGAAGGATGGAAAATGGCAAGGCAGAATGCCATAAAGGTTGCAATTATTGTTAAGATTCAGTTATTATTATTATTATTTTTTCAGTACTTCTATATTGCTCCTGGTGATGTAGTAGTTACGGGTTGACTTGTGATCCGAATGGTTGGCAGTTTGAAAACACAAGCAGCACCATGGGAGAAAGACTGGACTTTCGACTCTCATATCCAGGGACAGTCCCGGAAACCCACTGGTGGTTACTAGGAGTTGGCATTGACTCAATGGCAGTCAGATTGGGTTTGGGGCTGTATTGCTGCAAGCTAGAATTCTGGAGAAGTTTATTTTTCTCATGTCTATCAGACTCTCATGACTTTTATAGAGCAGAGAATTTTCAGAAACTCTTAGTGGTCATTTAGTTAAATTATTATTAAATAGTTTTATTTGCATATACTTCACATATATTACAATTTAATTGTTTAAGAATATTAAGAAGAGTTGTGCAATCATTACCATAATCCATTTCAGAACACTTTCTTATACTCATTGTTGTTTTCTCCCCATTGTCCTCCCAGCATCTCCTGCCATACTTGTATATAATTATTAACCCAGTTACTGTCTCTACAGATCTACATATCCTGGTTTCATATACAGAAAATCATATAAAACACAAACTGGAAGCAAACAAAACCAAAACCAACAACAATGACTGGAAAAAACAGAGAAAAACCTCAATGGGAAAAAAAGCAGAAGATATTAAAAACTGAAACAACTTTAAAATGAGTATACAGGGAAGTCAAGTGATAAGGTATTACATTTTGATCTAACCACATCTATAATAATCAACTTTACAATGCACTCTGATAGCATAACTAGTCACATCCTTTGGACTATGGCCATAGGGTATTTACCAGAGACTTAATCCATGGTGTAGTGGTTATGAATTGGGTTGTGATCTGTATGGTCATGAGTTCAAAACCACTAGATCTCCATGGAAGAAAAGTTGGGCTTTCTTCTCCCATAAACAGTTATAGTGTCAGAAACCCACAGGGGGTTTGCTATGAGTCAGCATTGACTAGATGGCAGTGAGATTGTTTTTTCAAATTTTTTATTAATCCATATGTAAACCATGCAAATGAATTCAGAACTTCAGCTGTCATCCATACCGTCCTGCAAACCAGGTGCTCACAATTTAAGCTCTAACACTATTCCTTCTTTCAGATTTGGATTCTGTTATTTACAGTCCTTGGATAACACAGACTGGTGTGATTTTTCCATGTGGACTTAGTTGTCGCCTCACTTAGATGACTGATTGTTTTAAGACAAGCCTTTCAGACCCCAAACACTATTCTTTCTGATAGTTGGGCACCACACTTTGCTAAAGCATCCATATGTTCAGTGATCTCTTCATGAGGGCAAGTTCAAGTAGGGTTCCTAGCTATTTTAAAATGCCTCTGGCCCATTGACTGCTTATGGAATGTCAAACTACTTTTGTTTTCCTGGAATAATCCACACCTGAGATATTAGTCTCTTTACTTATCTGTATATTTGATTTGTTAATGTTCTGGGAGACATTCACCTTAATATTTGTGAGGAAAAATTTCAACAGTGATTTCCCTTCTTGTTAAACTTTGTATGGTTTTCACACTAAGGTTTTCCTGACCACACAAAAATAATTGTGAGGATTTTGTGTAAGATAGGTACTATTTCTTTTGTCAGTGCTTAAAGTGACTTCCCAGTGAGCGATTTGGGCTCTGGTAGTTCCTAAGGAGCAGATTTTAAATTTAATTAAAATTTTACAGTCAGTTTCTCTAATGGATAAAGAATGTTTATATTTTTATTTATTTCATTTTCTTTTCCTGTTTTTCCTCTAAGTTGCATATTTTTAAGGACCTTGCTTACTTGGTTTACAGCTCCAAATCTGTTTGCTTCTCTGTGTACATTTATAGTATTTTTGTGTTTTCTTTTTGTTATTTGGAAGATGTAGTGTGATTTTTTTCTTTTGTATTTTATATTGACAATTGTATGTTTTCTGTCCTTCAAGTCTTGCTGTTTTAAAACCCAAATGAAGGCTGAACATGATAGTGGTACAAAAGGAAAGTAGAAGGAAATATAGAAAAGAGCTATGAGGCAAAGGGAATTTATAGAAGTCTAAAAACAGACAAGTACACACATAAATATATTTATATATAGTGATAGGGAAATAGATCTATGTACATACATTTATATGTCAAGTATCAAGGTTGCAGGCAGACATTAGGCCTCTACTCAAGTACTCCCTCAATGCAAGAATACTTTGTTCTAATAACCTGGAATTCCATGATGCTAACCTTCCTGACACGATCACTGAAGACAAAATGGGTGCATAGCAAATGTGGTGAAGAAAGCTGATGGTGCCCAGCTGTCAAAAGATATAGCATCTGGGGTCTTAAAGGCTTGAAGACAAACAAGCGGCCATCTAGCTCAGAAGTAACAAAGCCCACATGTAAGAAGCACACCATCCTGTGTGATCATGAGTTGTCGATGGGATCAGGTATCAGGCATCAAAAACCCAGAACAAAAAAATCATATCAATGTGAATGAGGGGGAGTGCAGAGTGAGGACCCAATGCCCATCTGTAGTGAATTGGACATCCCTTTACAGAAGGGTCACAAGGAAAAGACAAGCCAGTCAGGGTGCAGTATGGCACCAATGAAACATACAACTTTCCTCTAGTTCTTCAATGCTTCCTCCCACCCTACCCAACATGATCCCAATTCTACCGTACAAATCCGACTAGACCAGAGCATATACATGGGTACAGATAAAAGCTGGAAACACAGGGAATCCAGAATAGATAAGCCCCTGAATACCAACAATGAAAGTAGAAATACCAGGAAGGTAAGGGGAAGGTTGGGGGAAAAGAGGAACTGATCACAATGATCTACATATAATCCTCTCCCTGGGGGATGGACAACAGAAAAGTAGGTGAAGGGAGACACTGGTCAGTGTAAGACATGAAAAAATAATAACAGTTTATAAATTATCAAGGGTTCATGAGGGAGGGAGAGTGGGAGAGGGGAAATGAGGAGCTGACTGCAAGGGCTCAAATAGAAAGAAAATATTTTGAAAATGATGATGGCAACAAATGCACAAATGTGCTTGACACAATGTATGTATGTATGCATTGTGATAAGAGCTGTATGAGCCCCGAATGAAATGATTTTTTAAAAAAAGTCTTGCTGTAGGTCTATCAGTTATATTCATCCTTTCAAGGAAATATCTCTCAGTCTAATTTTCTCTATTGTCTATTTGCCATTTCTTCCTCCACTTCTACTTTTAGCTTTGCGATTTTCTTTCTAACTCGGGGATTACGTCATCGGATGAGGATTTTAAACCTTTGAAGGGATCTTCAGATAGTCCATTACCAAGTGTCAGCATTGCTTTTCTCTTGTTGACGTTGGCATAAGGGGTCTGCATCGCTCAAGTGCTTATTCTTCTCTAGAGCTGGACGATTCTGACCATTAGCTCCCGGGTCTGGCCTCCAGCTGTCAAGATTCTCCTGCTATAGGATGTTAGAGCTTCTTGCTAAACTTCTAGGGAGGCCCTCTGGCTTGTGGTTTTTCAATTGCCTGCTGCTTTTAGTTATTTTTTATTCTAAGTCATTAAAGCTTGGCAAGAAACCATTCAATCCCATGATTTTTATAGTTACTATTTCCCAAGAATCTTATATTGTACCCTACCTGGTGATTTCTTTTCCATAGACAAACTATCCTGATTAATCTCTTGTGAATATTTTAACAACTGACTGTCCCTTTTGCAAGGAAGTGTCTGTCTCTACCGACCATCCACCAATGGCATTTCCACTGCTAGTCCAGCAGCGAGTGCGCCTGCTCAATAGCCCCTTTACGTTCCCACTTCCTTGGCTTACATCTGGAACCAGTCTGCAGACTGGCTTTTCGGGGAGCACTCATTGAGATGGACCTTGGTGTACAGAGGGGACCCATTAGCACTTGTGTAAAGAAGGATAGAGAGAGCGAATTTCTCAGAGAGGGAAGTTGACCGTCACTCAGGATGGGCAAAGCCTCAGTCAAATCTGTGGGGGTGCTGGAGTGGCTGATTATGTTTTCTAAGTGTTGTCCCATGGTGGACCAAAATAGCCAGGGTTTAATATTACCCCTTGTATCAGTAATTGGATAGAGTCCTTCCTGGGACTGGTGTGCTCTTGGGTGAGACCACTCTCTGTAATTGAGACAAAACCTGAAGGTACTGACAGCTGAAGGCTGTCTGCTCACAGGAGGGGTTGACAGGTCGGTCCTTGAAGGGGATCCTGGTGTTAGGCACAGTGAATAGAGAGATCACCTTAATCCAATCAGAGACTGAATTAAGTTTGTTCCTTTGCCGTTTTTTATAAGGCTCCTTATCTTTGGGGCTCCTCTTTATCCCTAGAGAACTGTTCTCCGGTGGTCCTCACTGAGAATGGGTGTTTACTATATGTGGTTAGACTTGGATGGTCCAAGTCTAATGATTTTCTTCTCAGAACATGATGGTCCCAAAGTCTAATGATTTTCTTCTCGATATTGCTGGAAAATTCACTTGACTTCTGGGAGATTTTCGCTGAGCTCTTTAGTCGCTAGCCTTTGAAATTAAATTCCCTTGGGGAGAAATCCTCCCAATCCATGCACTCACTCTTTGCACCTCCCTTCTCCATTGACCCTGTCGTCCCAAACTGCTTTGGTAAAACCAAACTCCAGGTGTGTGTCTCTACTAATAAGGGTTTGCTCAAAGTTCTGCTGCATCCTTGGTCTCTTTGAAGGGATTCTGTGCCCAGGTTTCCCTTTCTAGCACCATACCAAGAACTAGCCAATCTGAGGAGGGAAAACATCCATTGAACGCAACTCTTTGCTCTACAAGGATATTCTTTTTGAGATCTTGGCCTGTCATGTTCTAATGGTCTTGTCAGCTCTCAGATGTCTTCGAACAGCTGTTTCTTGTGTTTTATCTGACTTCCCTAGTTGTGCAGGACAGGAGCACTGATCTGCCACAAGTTATTGCATCATAGAAGCTGAAGCTTTCTTTAAGTTCTTTTCTCCTCTCGGGTTCTTAAAGGGCTGCTGCTGCATTAGGATTCCTTCCCAAAGGTGGGATGTAGTCAGAAGGATGCAAATGAAAGGTCTTCACGCATTCCCTTTTCTAGCTACATTTGCTTGTATTTCGGTGAAAACACGTATGGTCTTTGCGAGTGATGATTTGGAAAAAGTAGTCTGTGGATACAGGATTTAAAAATCTTTAACACCGAGTCAAAATAAAATCAAGATATCAGTTCTTGCTCCTCAGGATGCCATTGTCTGGGTTCTGTGGTGGCTCAAACGGAAATGCTGGTTCTTCAAATATCACACGGTAGACGCTGTATTTCTATCTTCTGATCTTGGGAGAAACAGATGATCTTGGAAAAGATCTTGAAAAGATGGAGGAAATATTTATATTTTAAAACTGTTTAAAGAGGTAGGGATTTCCCAGGTATGTATCTCTGAGCATCTTTACTTATTTGTAGATTCTCCTTAGAATTATCATTGACGGTGATTTTTTCTGGTAAAATGAATGCTCAGAAAATGAATCTGATAGCTGGTGTTTTAGGCAATATTTCCCAAGAATTGAAAATAAGTATTCTATCTAATGCTTTAAAGCAAAAGCAAAGTGATAGCCATTATAGATAGATTCATGGTTATGTTCTAGGGAGAAAGCGAATGCTGGCTGTGACCTCTGTGTCTGCATTATTCTATAATTTCTAGACACAGGCACATCGTTTACCTATGGGTTCACGCACTAAGAATGTATTGTATGTCAATTAGAAAATTATATTATACAGCTTTAATCATATAAAGCTTTATGCCACTGGACCACTTCCTCAATCTAACTAATGGCAACCCTTTCTCCTTCTGTGTTCATTTAGGACATGTTAATTGAGTGCCTCCTCGATGCTGAGCATCATCTTAGATGGTCTGGGGGTGGGGTGGGGGAGAGCTATTGCGGTGACTGTAATATTAATTTACATCTGTCTAGTGCAGTGATTCTCAAACCTGGTGACATTTCACTGCCCTCTGAGGAGAATTTGGTGATATCAGGAGATATCTTGGGTTATTAACAACTGAGCACGGAGCTTACTCCTGGCATCTTACAGACAGTCATCCTTCAGTGCACAAGATAGCCCGACAACCAAGACTCTGCCAAGCCCCAAATGCTAATAGGGCTGCTTTTCAGAAATCTTGTCTGGAGCTACGTTTAGCAAAGTCTTTTCTTAACTTGGTACTAATAGGAAGAAAAAAAACAACTATCCACCCCGAAAACGTTTTAAAAATAATTGGGGCTGCTGCAGTAACAAACAGCTCTATTTACAAAGAGACCCTGAAAACTGCATGTTAAGGTTGTCACCATCCAGAAGCAATAAAGGGACACAGGTTCAATGACAATGCAGTAGAGTGGAGCCAATTACACAAATAATCCTGAAGCTTTCAAAAGGGACCAGGCCTGGTGTTCCAGGTGGCCAGGACCTTGCCCTTGAGTCAGGTGTCAGGTTCTTACTGAGCCCCTGAATGAGTGATGACTAAGCATTGACGCCCGTCTCAGTCTTCTCCTTCCCACTTAGGGAAATCATTGGCCCCAGGACAAGCCAACCTCCCTTTGCAGTACGCACCCCATTCTTCTTTCCAAATTGTTTTTACAGCTGGTAGCTCATTTTGCCTCCAGAGAAAAATCTCAGCGGTATTATCATATTCATTTTGTAAATTAGAAAACTGAAATTGAGGTCATTCCAGGGTCATTTTAAACACTTATTTTCAAAGTCTAGGCTTCAGGCATGATCTTCTACCACAACACCCAGCACCCTGGGACCCTCCTGAGATCCTGATATTCAGCCTTGCACACTGCCCTCTGATGACCAACCGCACACTTCTCACCCGAGTGCTCACGTGCCTCTCCACACACAGTTGGGCCAAAGCCCACCACTCGCAGCAGCTGCTTTTTGCAACCCACCGCTCAGTGAATTCCACTCATCTTTTTCTTAGCACCCTTACCTCCTAAATTATGTATTTTTTCTCTTATAGGGCTACACAGTTGTCTTACCCTCTCTCTCTGGAGACAAGTGCTGGGGCTGTCAAGAGAAGAGTGTACTAATGTGCTAATTCTGTGGGAATACAGTTCTTCAGCCTTCTTAAAACAAACGTGTGTGCGTTTCCATAGTGGAGCTGTGAGAACTCAGGGGGCTAAAGGTCAAGCTTCATCAATCATTCTGAGCTTTCTAATTCTTTACTTTGCCTGTAATTGTATCTGGAAAGTAGTTTTTAAATGGCATTTGTGTGTATTTAAAGAGCATCTCTCCTGCAGTGAAAGAACTTCAGTTATTTTTTCTTCCATTTTTGACTTCCTTTCCCTGGTATCTTTATTATTATTTTTTAAATTTTGTCTAGCTCTGGTTGCTGATAACAACCATTTCGGTGCATTAGGAACACAATGGTAGCTTTAGAATCTTAGTAAATCACAGCCACTGAATTTCTTCCATGGAGTGGCTGGTTCCTTTGGCGGAAATAATGTCATAGGATTTCTTTGAGGTGCTTGATATCAGTGTTTTCCCAGAGAAGGATAATTATCATGGAGGTACTAAAACTAGCTGTGTACTTTCTGTTCCAGGAAATGAGGTTTTCCAGGAATCTCAAATTTTCTGATCTCTGTCATTTTAAATTATAAAACCATATTCTTTCTTCTATATGCAGACAATTCATTGAAAAGCACCAAATCTAGAGTCTGAAGACTCGATTCAAGTTCTGATTGGGCCGCTTTACATTTATAGGGGCTTGAGCACATTTTATAAATGCTTTAAATCTCTCGTTTCTCAATTTTAGAATGGGAACAGAAATCTCTCAGGTGCAGAACTGTTTTATGGGCTGTTATGGCTTAAATTGTGTCCTCCTTCCAAATTGTCATTAGCTGCCTTCTCGTTGGTTCTGATTCAGAGTGACCCTATGCACAGCAGGCTGGAACATGGCCCAGTCCTGGGCCACCCCGCTGGGTTGGCAGCCCTGAACCAGTTCATTTTGCTGAAGGTCTTCTTCTTCACTTGTTCTCTCATTTCCAAAGCACGATGCCCTTTTCAGGGATTGCCCCTTCTTGATATCGTGCCCAAAGTAGCGGAGGCAGAGTCTCCCTGCCTAGTCTTCTAAGGAGCATCTGGGCTGTACAACAAGACAGGTGTGTTCATTCCTATGGCAAGTCACGGTCCATTTGGTATTCGTGGTCCCCGTGCCCAGGAGCCCTGGGATCATAGTGGGTTCCTCATTGGTCAGCAGTTCACACCCACGTGCTGCTCTGAGGGGAGAAAGGTGAGGCTTTCTGCTCCTGTCAAGATTGACAGCCTTGGAAACCTACAGGGGCAGTTCTACTCCATTTTACAGGGTCTCGACAAGTCAGAAGGGACTTAATGACAGGATGAGTTTTGAGTTTGGGTTATACCTAGAGGCATAGTCTTATTTAGGAACAGGGTTTTCTTGGTTCAGTTACGAGGTCATACAAGTGTAAGGCATGTTTTACTTCGAGACATAAGAAAGCAGATTTGGTGCAGGAAAGAGCAGACTTAGGTGATAGACCAACACCATCCGAAGACAATGAAGGCAGCCCAGATCCACGTCCAGGAACTCCAAGCACCGCCAACAAGAGAAGCTGAAACAAGGCTCTTGGACTTGAAAGGACAGAAAGATCTTTTCCTAAGAGCTGGTGCCCTGAATGAGGATTCCTCACTTCCTAACTAGTTTTCTATGCTAACCAGGAAGGTAGCTGTTTGAACTCTTGGCTGCTCTGTGGGAGACAACTAAGGAGGCCTGCCTGAGTAAAGATTTACAGTTTTGGAAACCTCATGGGGAAGTTCTGTTCTGCCCTATAGAGTTCCCATTAATTATACTTGACTTGGAAGCAACAGATTTCTTTTTTTAACTGTAAGAAAATACTTTTCTATCCATTAAAGCGAGGAGCCCTGATGGTATAGTGGTTATGTGTTGGATTGCTAACCACAAAGTCAGCAGTTTGAAACCATCAGTCACTCCATGGTTGAAAGATACAACTTTCTACTCCTATAAAGAATTATCATCTCAGAAACCCACAAGGGCAGTTCTGTCCTGTCCTACAGGGTCACTATGAGTCAGGATCATAGTGAATTTGAGTTTGATTCATTAAAGCAATAAGAAATGATGGCATGGACTAAATAAAATAATGTATTTAGAAGTGTTTTGGAAACCACACAGCATGATACAAATGTAAATGCTTTTAGTAAGCATATTCCATGTACCACGGAATTCCTGGAAATTGGGAAATAAAATATTATATATACATGCATTTAAGAAATGTATATGTAAGTGGAGAGATACAGAGTTGCACAGAAGCAGATGTGAGAAAAGAATTTGAGTCCAGATGGTTTATTTAGGAGAGGCAGGGACATTAGTGGAGAGTGGGAACATGATTCCAGGAAGAGAAGATAGCCAACAAAGGGTATGTTATGAAACCAGCAAGGGTCCTTGGTAGCATAGTGTTCAAGTAGTTGGCTGCTACCCAAAGGTTAGCAGTTCAAATGTACCAGCTTCTCCACAGGGGAAAAGACCTTGCCATCTTATCCTATAAACATTATAATCTTGGAAACCTTAAGGGGCAGTTCTAGCCTGTCCTACAGGGTCACTAAAAGTCAGCATCAACTAGACAGCACACAACAACCGGACATCAAAGCAGCCACCATAGTGGCAACTGGAACTTAACCTCCAGGGGAGAATCTGGGACATAGTGTGCATGTGCGACGTATGATTAATCTACAAGAAGGACAAGCAAGTTGAACTCTGTTTACTTCCTGTGGGCTTTGGAACTATAGCAGAAATGCAGTGTACTTTAGAAGAAATGACTTAGAATTGTGGAGGAGAAAATACAAAAATGCTTGGGTTTGCAATGGAGAGCTTTGATTTCCCTTGGTTTTTCCTTTGTTCACAGCATCTTCTTTGCCTTTCCTAGAGCACTGCTCTCACTTCAGCCTGCTTCCAACCACTCCAAACATCCTTGGACTCATTTATTGTCCTCGACCAGCTCTCTAAATATCTGTATGCCACAAGATTCTAGTCTCACTTCTCTTGTTCCAACATGTTATATATATTTCTGGAGATGTCTTACTTGCTTATGGACACAGAAATACTGATGTATTTTAGATCTGCTCTTACTCTGTATATTTAATCTTAGACTTTACTCCACTTCCCTAAACTTCACATCCATATTCACTGTTCATGCCTCTGCCTCTCAACCTAAACCTTTTTTTGAGGTCTTCAAGAGACGGTCACTAGGGAGTAGGAAGTGAAAACCACAACCCTTGACACTCTCAAAGATGGTGCCACCAAAATTACTGCAAGGTCCATGGCCTTGGGAGCAGTGATTAGTGGATCAGTAACAAAGGGAGAGGGTCACCAAGGCCATGGATTCACTAGAGTTAGTTAGGTTTATTGTGCCAACTAGGCTTCCATAGGAACATGTGTGTGGGATTTAATTAGTCTGAAGCTTGTTTCGAGGGTGATGAGATAAATGACTTTCCAAGGCCAGCCTCCTTCCCTCTTTCTCCCTGGTGTTTGGACCAGTTCTCTGCTGCCTGAGCTTGCCCTTTGCCTCAACTTTGTGCTGCGCTACTAAGGGAGGAAGTCAACCTGTAGATTGTGTCTTGCCTTGCATGCATTGTGAGAGCTTGAGGTTCCCTCAGACCTGCTTTGCCAGGCTTCTTGAGGATTCTTGTGACTGCTATGCTCCGCACTACTGACCTCTGCTACACCTCAAATTCTCCTCTTCCTGCTGTTACTGCCCTACCCTGCTTGTCTTGCCTGAGGGCAGACTCCGCTGTCTGCTTCCTTGACCTTGGACCAGCAGCCAGTATACAAGGGGGTAACCCCTCAAAACAGAATTGCAATGGGTGGAACGGAGCTTTTGTTATTTTTTTTAATATTTTTAAATCATTTTATTAGGGGCTCATACAACTCCTATCACAATCCATACACACATCAATTGTGTAAAGCGCATTTGTACATTCATTGCCCTCATCATTCTCAAAACATTTTCTCTCCACTTAAACCCCTGGCATTAGGTCCTCATTTTTCCCCTCCCTCCCCACTCCCCCCTCCCTCATGAGCCCTTGATAGTTTATAAATTGTTATTTTGTCATATCTTGCCCTGTCCAACGTCTCCCTTCACCCACTTTTCTGTTGTCCGTCCCCCAGATAGGAGGTTACATATAGTTCCTTGTAATTGGTTCCCTCTTTCCTACCCACTCCCCCTCTACCCTCCCTGTTTCGCCACTCACACCACTGGTCCTGTAGGGCTCATCCGCCCTGGATTCCCTATATTTTCAGTTCCTATCTGTACCAGTGTATATCCTCTGGTCTAGCCAGACTTGCAAGGTGGAACGGAGCTTTTGTAGCATGCATTTTTCCCGCTAGGTGAGAACTGAGCAACTTGCTCTGACTTAGTGCACCCAGTGGCATCACCTGGGAAGGTTCTCTCTGGTTACAGTGAATTTTTTCATAAAAGCAGTTTTGCATGAATCTCGTTTTTTGTGATGGCCAATTTAAGAAAATCACATGAAGCTGTGAAATATTGTTTCCTGCTCAGGAAAAATGCCACACAACTGTTGTGATGTTGAACACAGCTTACATGGACAGCACTATGGGAAAAATGCAAGTGTACAAGTGGTTTTCTCGGTTCAAAAATGGTGAAATGTAGATGGGTGAAAAACCTAGTCTGTCAACTTCTCAAACAGGTGACTATGTCGACCTGTAGTTCATTTGGAATTCATTCCAGCAGGTCAGCCAATTAATTAAGCTTTCTATTTATAGAGGTTCTGAAAAGATAGCATAACAGTGTTTGACAAAAAAAGGCCCGATTTGTGGCAGACTGTTTTTGCCACCATCACACAGCCATCTCAGTGCTCATTTTTTGGCAAAAACCAGCCGGCTAGAGATTCACATTTATTCACCTGAGCTCGCTCCCTATGACTTCTTTTTGTTTCCTCAAAAGAAGAGGGACATGAAAGGACAGCATTTTGATTATGTATAAGAGGTGAAGAAAAAAACAAAGGAGGTGCTGTCAGCCACCCAAACAGATGAGTTTGAAAAACATTCCCAAGAATGGAATTGCAGATTTGACCAATGCATTCCGTGTAATGGAGAGTACTTTGAAGGTGATAAGGGCTTTTTTGCAGAAAAATTAAATACATAACTTTTGACTCCCCAAAATCTATTTTGGGCGATATGTATATATGTATATACATATTCATAAGTGTCCTGGTTTTGTTTCTCTAGAGAGCCCTGCCTAACACACCCAATTCTGTCACATGTCGCCTACCCCAACCCTATCACCCACCAGTCAGGGTACTGACTGGAACGCGATGGCATGTACTGTTGTACAGATAGGAGGGTCTCTTTCTTGGCCAGTAGGAGAGGTGAGGAGCCATAGAGTGCGTCACCAGCCAGCCTCACCCCTGTGGGGAATGGCATCAATCTTGTTGACACCACTGGCCCTCCAACCTGGGGTGAGTTCTCGATTCTCCTCTTCCTTGTCCTTGCCCCTTCTTTGCTGTTAAAATCTCTTCACTTGACTTCTATATGGGCTTTCCTTCCTTCTTGGCCATTTATTTCAATCTCTTGTTCTATTTCCTTCCCTTTCCATCACTTCCATGCACTGTGTCCCCAGAGCTGAGTCCTTGGATCTCATCTTTTCAGTGATCCGATTCAAGCTGACAGCCATAAATGTGAATCTCTAGCCTGCATCTTTCCCCTGAACTCTGACTCTGGACCCAGATATTTATGCACATGCACACACACCTATTTATTTCCACTTGAGTGCAAAAGGCACTTTGTATAGAATATGTACTAAACTAATATGTTATTGCTTACAAAAATGCCCCTTTAACAGCTCCCCCACCTTAGGAAATACTAACTTTATTCTTCAGTTGCTCATTCTAAAACCATGGCTCATTTCTACTCAGAAAATCCTCTTGGTTCTACTGTTGTAACACACACACAAAATGCCACCAATGCCCAACATCTGCAACCACTATCTAGCCTGGTTCCTTATCTTACTCCTGGATTACTCTCTAGCTTCCTGACTGCTTTTCTTGATATTCTTTGTCCCCTTGAGGCTATTCCTTCAACAGCAGTGAGAGATTTTTAAAGTCTTTATATCTGGCCTCGTTTTCCAAATGCTTCTCATCTCAATCAGTGTAAAAACCACCAGTCCTTATAACTCTCTGTGTCCTTCACAAGACACCACACTGCACACCAACAGAGGAATAATAATAACACAGAATCCCATGTGAACGTACTTCCAGGAGTTGTGCAACAGAGAGATCCTGCCCTATGTGGTCTGACCCTATTATCTTTCTGGCTTCCCCCCTGCCCCATTCCCTCTTGCTCTCTAGGTTCTAGCTACTCTGGCCTCCTTATAGTTCCTTGAGTATGCCAGGTCGATTTTGTACCTGCTGGTCCTGCGGGACTGTTCCATATATCAACTGGAAGTGTTTGTCTACAGAGTTGAAACATGGAGTGTGTTAGGGAGGCTGGTCAAAGAGCAGTGAGGAAGAGAGCAATACAAATGATCACTACCATCATTATTTTTTAAATGTGGGCATTGGTGGAGGTAAGGGCAGGAGAGGAACCCTGATGGCATGGTGGGTTATACATTGGGCTGTTACATCAAGTTCAGCAGTTCAAACCCACTAGCCTGCTTCATGGGAGGAAGATGAAAGTGTTTGCTCCCATAAAGAACTACGGTCTTGGAAATACCCATATACAAGGTCGATATGAGTCAGCGTCTCTCAATGGGAGTGCCTTTGGAGTTTGTTGTTGTTGTTTTTTTAAAGGACATAGAAAATTCTCTAGGAGTTGATGTTATTTCCTTGCCATTGAATCTTAAAATGTTTTAAAATCATTTACAGTGTCCAACAACTGTCTTTGATCCTTGGACCAGGAAGCACACTCATCTTGTGCATTTCTACTGTTTTACAATGAGAACCACAGTCTTTTTGGGCCTGGCCATGCCACAAATTTCGCATAAAGGAACAGTGCCAAATAAAATAGGGTTCGTGTTGAATCTAAATACTACCTGTTCTCTTGGGCTCAGTGATCCTTGTTTATAGGTCATTTGAGATTAGTTTTCAAATATTTCTTTGCTTGAAGCGGCACCATGACTCCTGACACAGAAATGTAGAGGATTCCTTTTCTGGTCTGCATTCATTCCTTTCGCTCATTTAGAGGCTGATAACCCAGAAACCCAAGAGCACACACTGGTCTCCTTGTGCTTCTTACAGAATATGAATTTGTTCAGCTGGAAGTCAAGAACATCCACTTTTTCCCTCTCCCATGTGTTGTCTCACCATCAACAATCAGCACCAGCACCTTTACAGATTACAATAAAATACTTTTTAAAGGAATTTTAGCAACAAAAAGTTTGTATCTTCCCCTTCCAAATATATAATGGCCATAAGTATGTAGCTCTAAATATGGATTTCAGTTAAGGATTTGGTTTGTGTCTCCTTCGTGATGGGCTTTATTGGCGAAGTTAATGTTTGTGCCTGCTAGGTGCCATCGCGTCAGTTCTGACTCACAGAGCCAACAAAATGAAGCACTGCCCAGATCTGTGCTGTCCCCAGGCATGATTATTCTTATGTGTGAGCCCATCGATGCAGCCACTGTGCCAATCCATCTTGTCTTAGGTTTTCCTCTTTTTTGCTGCCCCTCAACTTTAGCAAGCATGATGTCCTTCACCAGGGTCTAGTCCCTTCTGACAACATATTTAAAGTAAGAAGGAGTCTCACCATCTTGCACCTAAGGAACATTATGACAGTACTTCTTCCAAGACAGATCTGCGTGGGTTTTTTTTGGCAGTCCAAGGTACTTTCAAGAGTCTTCACCAGCACCATAATTCAAATGCATCAACTCTTTTTTGATCTTCCTTATTCAAGGTCCAAGTTTCACATGCATAGGAGGCTGCTGAACCTGACTTCAGTCAGGCACCTGAATCCTCAAAGTAATAGCTTCAATTTTCAACACTTCAAAGAGGTTTTGTGCAACTTTCACATGCACAGGAGGGAAGTTTATAGGCTACTGCAAGTCTGGATAAATAAACAGTAAGGGTATAGTCATTCGTCCACAGCAACACCTCTCCTCAGTCAGTAGCTTAGTCTCCTTTTGGTTCTTAGCCTCTCAGCCACAGGGTTCCTTGGCTTCTCCTCCATGGGCCCAGAAACCTGCCAGTCACTACCTTACAGACCCATAGTCTTGGCCCTGCTGTTCTTACTCTGTTCTGTAATCTCTGTGCCACCATCTCGGGTACATCTTGTCTAGCCTCTGCCACTTAAGATAGATCTGAAACAAGCTCTTTCAATGGTCTTGAGATTTCTCACTCTCTTTGAGATGGCTCTTAAACACAGAGAAATGTGGGGTTTTTTTGTCTTTTAGTTGAGCATACCCTGAAGGAAAATGAGGGTTGGTGTCTTAAACCACTTTCTAGTAACCTAGAGTCTATAGCTACCCCTAAGGAAACAAATCTAATGCCCATTTTTTATTACACTAACAAAAGTGTTGATCATTCATACCTTGAATGATTCAAAATATCTTCTGTTTTAATTCTACAACTAGATTTATATCTCTCATGGTGATCAGTTTACTCGTAATAGATCTTTACAGACCATGGTCAAAGCAAACATTGCTGCCTCTCTCTTTTTCCATGCAGCTAGAAAATTTAGCTTAGTTCTACATTTTGTACTTGTATTCAAAAATGTATGGACTAGGATGGTACCTAAGTTTTCTGGGTGGATAATCCCTTAAGTGCAATGAGAGAGATCTCTTTGGAGTTGAAGGACAAGCAGTTCCTGGGGTGAGTACGCTGAAGTCTGGGCTGCCCACTGAAATGAATGCACAATTCAGAGCCATCACATTAAAATCTGTGTCTCTCTTCTGAAAGTGCAGCTCATTATGCCAGATAGCCTGGCTCTAATTGTATTAAGATCAGCAATTGGGAAATAATTGCCATCTCTAATTTCATCTGCTCACTCCACATGTTTATTTTGTGTCTGAACTCCTGTCCACACCCTGAAGCAAAATAAACAAAGGTTCTTATTGAAGAGGTAGAGTAACAGAATGTTGAGAGCTGTGGGCTTTTAGGTATTTTTGCTTAAGCATTTTAAATATTTTTGTTTAAGAGTTGTATTTTTGTTTAAGTATTTTTACTCCTAAAATGATTTTATAATGGTATATCTCCTTGGGATTATTTTAGGTTAAGTTCTAAAAATTTAATATCATGAATATTCAAAATAGCAAATAACACAATTTTACGGATATAATAATTACCATTTTAAAATGAAACTACTGTATTATGCTTTTAAATATGTCTGGAGGAATCTAATTGCCACAATGGTGTGATAATCACCATAATCACCAACCATTTAAAAATTGCATATACACTTCACCCTTTACCATATGGAGAATTTTACATTGATTATTTTTCACTCCAAATGCCTACTTACATTCAACTTCATTCTCATGAATATATTTTTAATGTTTAGAATTGCTTTCATAATCCCATCTTATATCTGCAGAACAACAATATATATAAAAGTGAAAATTAATATTTTGAAAATCCCCTCAATCTATTTTTGTTTTTATTAATTTATAATTGATACATGTATATATATTTAATGATATATATTAATGAAAAACTATTAAACTTAAATTAGACATTTGTTGCAGCCATGGCCATTTCCTTTATTTAATGTCCAACTTTCACATGCATGTGAGGCCATAGAAAATACTATGCCTTGGGTCAGGCACATCTTAGTCCTGAAAATAACATCCTTGCTTTTCAATACTTAAACGGGTCTCCTGCAGCAGATGTACTAACACATTACATCTTTTGAACTCTTGACTGCTGCTTCCATGAGCATTGACTATGGGTTCAAGCAAGACAAAATCCTTGGCAACTACAACCTTTTCTCCATTTATCATGATGTTACTTATTGGTCCAGTTGTGAGTATTTGTGCCTGGCTTACATTGTTGTGTTCCATACCGCAATCCTTCATCAGCAAGTTCTTCCAGTCCTCCTTGGTTTCTGCAAGCAAGGTTGTGCCATCCATATATTGCAGGCTGTTAATAAGCCTTCCTCTAAACCTGATGCCACCTTTTTCTTTTAAGCGGCTTTTCTGATTATCTGCTCAGCAAGTGGTTATGCATTAGACTGCGATCTGGAAAGCCAACAGTTCAAAACCATCAGCTACCCTATGGGAGAAAGTTTCCATCTCTGAAACTCAAGGTGGGGCCAGTTCTAGCCTGTCCTATAGGGTAACTATGAGTCAGCAGCTATTTGATGGCAGCGAGTTTGTTTGTCTGTTTCGGGCCTACAGATTGAACAAGTATGGTGAAAAGATATAATCCTGCAACATACCTTTCCTGATTTAAAAAAAATACTTTTATTGGGGGCTCTTACATCTCTTATCACAATCCATGCATTCATCCATTGTGCCAAGCACATTCGTACATAGACTGCCATCATCATTTTCAAAGCATTTTCTTTCTACTTGAGCCCTTGATATCAGCTCCTCATTCTCCCCACCTCACCCACCCGCCCGCCCTCATGAACACTTGATAAGTTATAGATTATTATTTTCATATCTTACGTAGTCCTCTGACGCCCTTCACCCATTTGTCTGTTGTTCATCCCCCTGGGAGGGGGTTATATGTCAATCCTTGTGATCAATTCTCCGTTTGTCCCCCCACCTTCCCCTTATCCTCCTGGTATCTCTATTCTTATTATTGGCCCTGAGGTGTTTATCTATCCTGGATTCTCTGTGTTGCAGGCTCTTATCTGTAGCAGTGTGTATGTTCTGGTCTGATCCGATTTGTAAGGTAGAATTGAGGTCATGATAGTAGGGGAAAGGAAGCATTAAAGAACTAGAGGAAAGTTGTATGCTTCATCAGTGCTATACTGCACTCTGACTGGCTCATCCCTTCCTTGTCACCCTTCTGTGAGGGGATGTCCAATTGTCTACAGATGGCCTTTGGGTCTCCACTGCATGCCTCCCCACCACCCATGCACATTGAGTATGATTTTGTTCTGGGTCTTAGATGCCTGATACCTGATCCCATTGACACCTCATGATTACACAGGCTGATGTGCTTCTTCCATGTGGGCTTTGTTACTTCTCACCTCGGTGGCTGCTTGCTTATCTTCAAGCCTTTAAGACCCCAGACGCTATATCTTTTGATAGTCGGACACCATCAGCTTTCTTCACATTTGCTTATGTACCCATTTTGTCTTCAGCAATCGTGTCGGGAAGGTGAGCATCACAGAATACCGGATTATTAAAACAAAGTGTTCTTGTGTTGAGGGAGTACTTGAGTAGAGGCCCAATGTCTATCTGCAACCAAAATTCTTAACATATATATAAGTACATAGATCTATTCCCCTCTGTTATATATAAATATATTTACCTTTCCTGATTTTAGACCATGCAGTATCCCCTTGTTCTGCTTGCACAAATGCCTTTTGATACATGTATAATTTCTCCATGAGCACAATGAAGTGTTCTGGAATTCTCATTCTTCTCAAGGTCAGCCATCGTTTGTTACGGTCCATGCCGTCAAAGGCCCTGGCAAGCCAATAAAACACAAGTAAACATCTTTCTGGTAGTCTCTGCTTTCAGCCAAGATCCCTCTGACATCAGCAATGATATTCCTTGTTCCATGTCCTCTACCTGGTGTGCAAGGTGTAGAAGGGACTTTATTAGGATAATGAATTAAGTTCTATGAACTGTTTTTTGCTTTAAAAAAATCACACAATAACCAATATATCATAAAATTATTTAAATGATTAAATGACTACTTGATTAGGTTCTCCTTCCTTTTCTGAAAGCACAGATTTATAAAGTTTATCTGCTCCCAAAATTTTTATCCAGTTAGTAGAGTTATTTGTTTTCTAAATTTCTGGGAGTGGCTGGTGGGTTTGAACTGTTTACTTTCACATTAGTAGTCCGATATTTATCCGATAGCACCACCAGGGCTCCTTCCACCACCACCACCCCCTACTGTTAACTTGCAGTTCAATCCACCAGCTGCTCCTTGGGAGAAAGAGGAGGTGTTCTACTCCCATAAAGTTACAGTTTTGGAAACCTACAGGGGCAGTTCTACCCTGTCCTATATGACTGCTATGAGTCGGCATCGACTTCATGGCAGTGAGTTTGATTTTTTAGTTTTATAGTCATCCAGATCATTGCTTCCTTATATGTATTGTTTTCCATCTTTTTAAAAAATATATGTTTTTTTAACACTTTTATTATGATTTACTGAGTTTCTTTGAGTCTCTAAATTTATATATTTCATGGGATAGAAGGTTTTTTTTTAATTAATCATTTTATTTGATGGGCTCTTACAAACCTTATAACAATCCATCATTCAATTGTATTAAGCACACTTGTATATATGTTGCCATCAACATTTCCTTGGTATCAGCTCCTCCTTTTACCCCTACCTCCCTCACCCTCCCACCTTTGTGAATCCTTGATCAATTATATATTATTGTTTTTATTTTGTATCTTACACTGTCTGTTGTCTCCCTTCACCCATATTTCTGTTACTCATTCCCCTGGGGAGTGGGCTATATATTCAGCTTTGTGATGGGTTCTCCCTTTCACCCTTTCCCCACCCACTCCCACCATCCCTCTACCCTCATCATATCACTCCTCCCACTACTGATCCTGAGGGTTTTATCTGTCCTGAATTTCTTGTGTCGAGAGCTCTTATCTGTACCAATGTGTGTACTCCAGTATAGCCAGCTTTGTAAGGTAGAATTGGATCATGATAGTGGCCGGGGGGTGGGGGGTGGGGGAGCGAATAAACATTGAGGGACTAGAGAAATGATGTATGTTTCATAGGTACTATACTGCACCCTGGTTGAATCATGCCTTCTTTGTAACCCTTCTGTGGGGGATGTCCAGTTGTCTACAGATGGGCTTTGGGTCTCCACTCCAAACCCCCTCTTGCACATTGATATAATTGCTTGTTTGGGATCTTTTGATACCTTATACCTGATCCTGTCAATACCTCATCATCACACAGTGTGTTAGTCCAGGTAGATTAGAGAAACAAATCCATAGGTTTATGTACAAAAGCAGTTGAGTACTGAGGAAACATCCCAGCCCAGTCCAGATCAAGTCCATAAGTTCTATATTAGCTGATATGTCCAACACCAATCTAGAAAGTCCTCTTCTAACTCAGGAAACACAAGCAATGATGCTGAATGCAGGAAAATCACAGGCTAGTGCGTGGGAAGTCCTGTGGATCCAGTGGT
>NW_022111369.1:62190138-62194159 GCF_000313985.2 Echinops telfairi | reverse complement strand
GACCCAAGCTTCACTTGCCTCTGTAGTCAGCAAAGTTTTCTATTCTTGCTGATGTTGGGTTCATCAACTTCTGCAGCTACACGAGTCATCAGAAGTCTACAGCCTAACATCTATCCCTTCAACTCAGTACAGCCCCACATATAGAATTCAGTACATCCCCACATACAGACATGATGCTTCTACACATGTGTGAGTCATTTTCTTGATATAAATTGATTTATACACACACACACACACACACACACACACACACACACACATATATATAATCATATATATGAATAGAGATATACAGCATGAAGGAATATTACTGCTAATTAGCCCACACAGCAGCACAGAGGGCTCAGTTCATCTGACTTCTGTGGAACAGTTAATATACTGGAAATCCTTCAACTCATGAGGGCCACTGGGTCCAAGGTCAAGTAAGCAGATAGCTGAGTCTTCTATAGAGCAATGCAGGAATCCAGCCACAGGCAGGAAACAGCAGGGTGGGTCACCAACAGTCAGCAAGACAGCAAGGTCTGACAGTTTCAAGCTCAAGCGATGTATACACCAGCAGCATGGCAAAGCAGGTCTCGATGGAACCTCAAGCTCTAGTGACATGATCCCCAGGTTGGCAGTCCCACGGGTAGTGTAGCTCATAAGTTGAGACAGAGAACTAGCAGTCACATGCTGGTCCAATCACAAGAGAGAGAGAGAGAGAGAGAGAGAGAGAGAGAGAGGCAGGGCTCTCTGAGCCATTTATCTCTTTGCCCTCCAATCAAATAGTGATCTTATTAATCCCACATATTCTTATTGGTCAGGTAGGCACAATAAACCTACCTATTACACACAGGCTGGTGTGATTCTTCCATGTGGGATTATTTGCTTCCCTGCTAGATGGCTGCTTGTTTAACTTCAAGCCTTTAAGACCTCAGATGCTATATCTTTGATAGCTGAGCACCATCAGCTTTCTTCACCACATTTGCTTGTGCACCATTTTGTCTTCAATGATTGTGTGGGGAAGGTGAGTATCAAAGAGCGCCAGGTTATTAGAACAAAGTGTTCTTGTGTTTAGGGAGGTCTTGAGTAGAGGCCCCAAATCTGCCTTCCATCTTAATACTTAACATATAAATAAATGTACATTGGCCTCTACCCCTTTTATTATAAATTAATATATTTACATATATACATGCCTACAGGTATACCTCTATAAATAGCTTTTGTTATTATTTATTCTAGTATTTCCCTCTAAAATCTCATTTACTCCTCCTGAATTTATAATAGCTTTAGTATTAGATCATTTAGTGTTTGATACGTTCTTGAGGTTTAATTCACGTTTTCAATTTTCCTCTCTCTGTTATTGAGGTTGGATACTTTCCATTATTCCATCTTCAAGTCCACTGATTCTTTCCATTTTCATCTATTCAATAAAATGTTTAGTTCAGTTACCGTATTTTAAATTCTAATTGTTTCCAGTTGTCTGCCCCAAACTTCTGTCCTTCCATCATTTCACAATTGTTGGTCCTTATTTAATAAGAGTATAGTTATGACAGTTGTGATGATATCTGATTATCACAAGTGTTGTAACAGTGGATTTATCTTTTCCGTGGCAGTTACTGAGGTTTTTCTGCTCGTCAAGTAATTTTGAATTATATCTTGGGCATTGTGATTATGCTTTATGTTCTATTAAGATCTTCTGGCATGTGTTCCCTTTTATTTGTCTGCCTACTTGTTTTTGTAGTCCAATGATCAGGGGAGGCTTCAGTCACATGGTACATTAGACTAATGTGGGTTGTGATGTCAGTCAAGTTTTCAAACCAGTTAAGGCCAAAAGTTCAGAGGGTTAGGAAAGGAGGAGGACAGGAAACAGGAGCCACAGGGAGGAAGCAGGAAAAGTCGCGGTTCATTGAGAGGATTATGATAGACGAGTGGAAACAAAATTGGTGTGGATTGGTGAGTGCTAAGACTGATAATCCTCTCTGTAAACCTTCACCTAATTTACAACAAAATTAAAAAACAAAACAAAGTTACATAATACCATCTGGTTCCTACATATGTGTGTATCTTCCACAGGCCAATCTAGTACCTGGGTCACGGACTACATCACAATTCACTTTTCAAGGGCTTAAAAAAAAATCATTTGAAGATGTGCAGACCCACGGGGTAAGCTTAGAACTCAGCTTGGTCAGACCTTCTCCTGCAGCCCTCACTTCTCTGATAGCTCTTTGACATACTCAGACTCCCGAAGGCCTTACCAATTGTCCTTTTATCTGAAAAATCATGGTTTCGTCATCCTTATATTGAAACAGTCACTGCTGGTGCCACTGTTGAGTGGGCACAACTTCAGGGCTGGGGTCCACCTTTGGGAGAAGGTCAGGAGAAAGAGGAAAAGCTCTTGGTTGTCAGGGATCCTTCCTCTCATCCTTTGGCCGGGCAGAGAGTTGCTCATGGCCGTGCCTGCTGCACAGTTTCATGATTTTGCTGCCCTGAATCTGGTGTTTGCTAATATGGGTAGAGGGGGGAAAACACGCCCCCAACGTTATTAGTCTTTTTAGTAACCTGCCTTTTATTGCTTACTTGGATGCCCGACTGAAGCAAGAGTTCTTTAGCTTCCGTGTTTCATAGCTCTGCTCTTTTACCTTTCTCCTGTAGGGCGTTTCCAATGGGAACACTCTATTATCTGACAAGTGGGCAAGGAGAGAGGCAATGTAACTGACTGAAAATCATTGTGAATTATTTATAGGGTTTGGAGCGCCAGTGGTTTAAACCCCGGGATTGTGTGCCCTGGCAGGTTTAGAATGAATAAGAGGCATGCCTTACCTTTGTCGTGTGCTAAAAAGGCTTTGTGAAGGAGAAACTTAGTGAGTCCTCCTTGGCTTTCTCTGCTGCTTCCCTCTCCATCAGGGAAGTAGAGAAGAGAGGGAGCTTGAAGGTGTGGAAATTGATTCTCTTAAATTCACTCCACCTTTGTATACCCTTGGAAAGTCTTGGTGTAAACTCAGGAAGACAAATTCTACAGTTAGAAGATGACTGCTGGAGGAATTTATGCTATAATTTCTCTATGATTTACTTTATGGAAAGAGTAGGTGTTGTACAGAGATGTGTCTACATGGGTAGGTGACATGTATATTATCTTTCAATTCCACTGTTCCGTGAACTTTATAAATTAGTGGGGATTTAATACATATATCATTCCAAATTTCAATCATGTCAAATAGAATGTACAATTGCTGCCACAGTTTCCAAACATTCTTTTTCTGCACAGACCCCTTGACATCTTCTCCCTTTTACCCCACCTCTACCACTGTGTCCCCGACCCCAAACCCCTTATTCTGCATGAGCTTTTGCAGCGCTTTCATTTATCAATTACCATCAGGTTGTTCCCACTCATGTGTGCCCGAATAAAACTACTCTCCACAAGGATTGCAATGCTGATTCTTTCTCTGAAGTAGGTTCCTAGGCATTTCCTTTGAGAAGCCTTTGGGAAGACTTGAACCTCCAACTTTTCAGTGAGCAGCCAAGCACATTAATCATTTACGCCATCCAAGGACATTTGATCTTGTTGTTAGGTGCCACTGAGGGGGTTCTGACTCATAGCGACCCTGTATACAACTGAATGAACCATTAGCTGGTTCTGTGGCATCCTTATTATTGTTATAATGTTTGAGCCCATTGTTGCACTGCCTTGTCCTCTTTTACACTGACCAAAGAATAAGAAATGAAGTCTCTTCATCCTTCATTCTTTTTTTCCCCCATCCTTCATTCTATGGATGAGAATCGCTTCCCCGCCCCTTTATGTATTTATTTGTTTGTTTGTTTGTTTATTAAATAATACTTTTATGAGGGGCTCATACAACTCATCACAATCCGTACATACGTCATTTGTGTTCAGTATATTAGTACATATGTTGTCTTCATCATTCTCACAACACCCGTTTTTCCACTTGAGTGTCAGCTCCTCATTTTCCCCCTCTGCCCTCCCCCTGAACCCTTGATAATTTAGAAATTATTATTATTTTATCATATCTTACCCCATCCA
>NW_022111369.1:62187543-62188579 GCF_000313985.2 Echinops telfairi | reverse complement strand
CCCAGTGGTGCAATGGGTCAATTAGGAACATTGTGTCCTGTGGTGGGGCTGGCCCTGTGGTCATCTCCGTGCATCGCTGTTCGGAACAGGAATATTGACCCCAGGCTCGGCAAGCCAGGATGTGCTCCACTCTTTCCTTTTCTTCCCCTTCCCCCCTCATTGGCTCACATGCCCTCCGACCAGACCAGTCCCCCATCCCCTCTTCCTGAGCTGAAGCTTCAGTGCTGTCCTCTGAAGCGAATTCTACCTGGGGGAGGGTGGTGCCATGCACCCAGTTGGTAATGGGGCTGGCCCCTCAGGCCCCTGCATCGGTTCCCTGCTTCTTGCCAGTGTGTTGCGTTCCTGTCTTGGAGCTCCCGGTTGAAGTCTGATCCCTCTTTCCCTGTGGAGACACAATCAACACCCTTCCCCTGTGTGGGTTAGTGTCTTGTCCCCCCCCGCCACCAGCTACCCATACCTTTTCCCCTCCTCCCTTTCAATGGGCTACCATATGTATCCCATTTGTATCCCTGGGTTTAGTTTGGCCCCTGCCATATTACCTGGGCCTCACTCCAGGGACGTATTTATACAGCATCTTCTTCCCTATGCCCTTTTTGAAAAAAAATTTTTTTTGAGCTTACCTCAGCAGACTCATGTAGTACTTGTCCTTTTGTGTCTGACTTACTTCACTTAGCATAATTTCCTCCAATTCTTCCCATGTGGCGATGTGCTTCATGCATTCATCACTGCTTTTTAGGGATGCATAATACTCCATTGTATGTATGCACCAGAGTTTTTTAATCCATTTGCCTGTTGATGGAAATTTTGGCTGTTTCCAACTCCTTGCAATTGTGAACTGTGCCGCGATGAACATTGGGGTGCAGATGTCTGGCTGTGGTTTGTTTTTTGTTTCTTCTGGATATATTCCCAATAGGGGGATTGCTGTATCATAGGGTAGCTCAATATCCAATTGTTTTAGATATTGCCATATCGATTTCTATAGTGGCTGTACATACCTACAAGTCCACCAGCAGTGGACAAGAGTTCCTATCTCTCC
>NW_022111369.1:62169836-62174702 GCF_000313985.2 Echinops telfairi | reverse complement strand
AATTTAAAAGTGGTTCTTTGATTGCAGTCCCGAGTCCACATTTCAGTCCATCTCTAAGGCCGAAAACTAATTTATCACCTGTCTAGGGTTCAAGCAAGCATGAACAGAAATAGAAAGAAAAATTAACGGATTAATTGTAACTTCAAGAAAAGTAAGCATGCCTTACAAGATACATTTCTTATCACAAAAGAAATAATACCAAAATTGATGATAACATCCTAGTTACCATGACAAAATTATATTGTAACATCCTTGTTATCATGACAAGATTAACTACACCATTCAGATTACAACATCAAAGAGAATATATTGAATCAGAACAAACGATATATTGGAGAGTAGTCAAAACTAATTGTAGTGTCCAGAACCTGGAAATATGGGAGTACATTCTAAAATTCATCACCAGCAGAGACTTTCCCATCAGGGGAGGGAGAATGGGCAGGTCAACTAGCAGTCAACTTGCTGAGATGGGAGGAAGGAACAAGCAAGTTACTTAGCAGCTTACAAAAATGGAATTTCTTTTGCTAGTCTTCCCCAATTGAAAATGGGAGTCAGGAGAATTTTAGTCTACAAAATGACATCTTTGTTCTATAATATTTGTGCACCAGATTCTCCCAGTGTGATACATTGCGTGATTTCTTGACTGCTGCTTCCAGGAGCATTGGCTGTGGATCCAATAAAATGACGTCTTTTTTCCATTTATCATTTTTTTTCTATTTATGATGCTTATTGGTGGCTAATTTAAAACTATTGATGCTGACCTGGTAAGGAGATGCTTTGAGGTTTATTCTCAGTCTTTTAAGATATGATGTCAGAAATGTAAGGCATCACCTAGCTTTAGACTTTGTAGTGAATGAAGGAAGCAAGTCTGCTGCTGCTGTTATTGAGTGCCATTGAGTCCGTTTCAGCCCATAGTGACCTTTTGCACCAGGGAATGGAATACTCAGGCTGATATTGAGCCTTCCTCTAATCTTGATGCCACATTCTTCTTCATGTAATCCAGCTTCTCTGAAGGTTTGCTTAGTATACGGTTTGAGAAATGATCGTGAGAAGATACAACCCTATTGTACCTCTTTCCTGATGTTAAGCCTCGTGAGAAGATACAACCCTATTGTAACCTCTTTCCTGATGTTAAGCCACGCAGTATGCCCTTGTTCTGTTTCCACGACTGTCTCTGGATGCAAGCATGCTTGTTAGCAGTCTTCCGATTGAGGGAAACATGGATCTTCCCAGTATGGTAGAGATGTGATAGAAATAAAAGACCCTCAGAATATTTTTATTTCATGGATCTTCTTATTTTAATTCAAAAACAGATACAGACATTAATATCCCAAACTTTTTATCATTTCTTTCTGTCCTACACATTCTTTTTGATATTTTAAGAAGTAAGAAAATGTCTAAGTGGATTTGGCTGGAGATTTGATGCACATTAAAATGCAAGGCCACATTATTAATAGGAAGAACTGCATCTTTTAGGACACTGTTTTGTTAAGATCGACTCTATGGAAACAAGGGATCAAAAGAGAAGTTGGCGACTCAAGATTCATCGGGAACATTTGACAAGTTACTTCTTCTGTTTACCAAGTGACACTTGCTGCTACTGCCGCTGTTAGGTGCCACCAAGATGGTTCACGACTCACAGCAACTCTGTGCACAACACAACCCTGCCCTACGCCAGCCCCATATCCGTGGCTATGAGAGAGCCAATTGTTGCAGCCACTGTGTCAGTCAACATCTTGGAACGTCTTTCTCTTTTTTGATGATGCTCTGTCAAACATGATGTCCTTCTCCAATGACGAGCCTCTCCCAATAACATGCCCAAAGTAAGCGAGACAAAACTCCACCATTCCCGCTCCAAAGGAGCCTTCGGGTTCTGTTCTTCCCAAGCAGATTTGTTCACTCTGGCAGTCCACGGTATATTCCATCTTCTTCACCAGCACTGGAATCCAAAGGCATCCGGTCTTCTCTGGTTTCCCAACTTCCACATGGCATCTAAAGGGTCTTAGGAGTTAAAGTTTCCCTAAATTTTCTTACATGCCCAGCAAGTGGCCCCACAAGATCTAACTTTATACTTGATAACGTTTTAGAAAGTATTATTTGTTAGGGTTGTTAAGCGGTTTTCAATTTTCTCAATTTGTCATTTCAGAAGACTCCCTGCTAAGACTAACTTTTGAATAGATGGCTTTACAGATTTTTGTAGGCTAAAACTCTTAAAACTTGGAAACCTCTTGCTTAACTGTGAAATTCCACAGCCTGATGATTAATCTTAGAATTTAAAAAAATGTTTTTAAATTTATTTTTATTGGGAGCTCTTACAGACACCATAACTTTTCATAGTTCAATCACTTCAAGCAGTACCATTGCTGCCACAATTAGTTTCAAAACACTTTTTCTTCTTGCACTCCTTGATATCAGCTACTCTTTATCCCCTCCCTCCTCCACCCTAACCCCTCAGGAACCCTTATTTATTATTTATTTATGCCGTATCTTACTCCATCCACTATCTCCTTTCACATACCATTCTGTTGTTTACTCCCCCTGAGTGGGGTTACACAGTCATCTGTTATCAGCTGCTCCTTCCCACCTGCTCCCCTCTTCCCAAAGCCTTAAGGCTGTAATATTGATGTTTGGGGCTGGAAGGGGATTCGAAGGTGTGGGTTGATTGATCACCTTGCTGCCATCAGCTGAGAATGTCCTCAGAAACGGACTCAGCTTGGTGTTCACAGCCAGGAGAAGATAAGGGCTCTGCTCCAGATTGCTGACCTGCTCCGGATCTCTGACCTGCACACATGTCCCTGGATCTCTGGCCTGCTCCAGATCCCCGGTCTACTAACGGCAGGATTGTTCATCTTGACTATCTTATATTGATAGAAATGCAAAAGAAAGAACCAGGGAAAAATAGCCTATGAATAGTTCCAGGTCTGCCTCCTGACCCTTATGAATGTTTTCCAATAGGGTCTCATGCAATACCAAGCCCTGCCCCCTGAGTTAGAAGGTTATTTTCAGAATTCCTCAGGGACTTTGTTGCTTTGCTACCCTTGCTACTCTGTTGCTCCATTTGTGTTAAACCTTGGAGCTGGGGTAGGGGGTTGGGAGAGGGGAAGCGGGGTTCAGACGGTGCACAATTCCCACACTGTGTCTCTGGTGCTGCCCCCCATAGCATTGTGGGTGAGTAAGGGGACGTCTTGTCTTCTCTGTGCAATGGCTGCTACATGTGGGAATGTCGCCCTCATAGCTTGGTGGGTCAGGATGCAGTCCACTCTCTCTTTCTCACTTAGTTTGCTCTCGTGTGGTCTGGGAAGACCTGTCACTCTCCCGAGGCTGTATCGTCAGTGCTGTCCTCTAGTGCATTCTTTTGGGGAGGGGGTCGATATAGCTGGGATAGGGTCTTCCCTGGCCTCACAGACATCTCTGTTAGTTCATTGTTTCATGACAGCATGTTTTCCTCAAGGTTTGGTGCGCTGGGTTGAGGTCTGGTCCCTCGCCCCTTTTCCCGTGGAGACATAAACAGTACCCTACTCATGTTGGATTAGTGCCCTGTTCCCCCCAATGCTTTAGTTCCCTCCTATTTTTTTCTTGTTGCCACCCCCCTCTCCACCCCTCTTTCCCCCTTCTGAATTATTCTTAGAGATAAACATTATCTTGGATTTGGGGGTTGGGGGGTTGGGGAGAGTGTGGGGCTAGGAAAAAATATTCATGTGATTTACCTTGTTAAGAGGAAAACAGTATCTGCATGATTTAAGTAAAGGAAAATCATTGGTTTTGTTTTCTGAACTTGCTCCTATGAAATCCTTTCAATACCATGCTTTTCATTTGTTTATTTAGCACATATTTATTGAGCAGCAACTGGATGCCATTCACATGTCCAACGAATGTTCATAGAGAGCCTCCTATGGGCTGGAGATTATTCAGGTGCTGGGGATTCAGGAGCAAGCAAGACAATGCTTCTGCCTACATGGAACCACCTTGTAGAGATATTTGTGATCCCTTGGGGACAGAGGGGGCAGGGAATGATGGCAAAGTGCTTACTTTGGAAGTGGTGGAAGATGCAGGTATCCCATTTGCAAAAGTAAAGACCGCACTATGGTGTCGAGGTTTGGATTTCTTGGTTATGTCAGGTGATTGTATGTACTTGAAATTCAGTTGAGCAGTGGGAGTGGGGAGATCAGGACTCGTTAAATGTACATTAATGACACCCAAAACTTTGCTTTCACCCCCACTTACTGACTAGATGAAAGGCCGGTAGGTCAAGACAACCAGAGACAAGCCTAAAGAAATGTCTGACAATCTATTTCTGAAAGACCATCATAATTGAAAACCCTATGCAGCACAGTTTCACTCTGGCACATGGGATCTCTCTGATTGAAATCAACTCAGAAACTGCTTGTTTTACTGTTTTCTAAGTAGAAATTATACAATTCACAGTAGTAGTAATAGCTACCTTGTACTGTATGCATATTAGGTACCAATTATGGTTTGAAGTGCTATACATACACATAATTTTCAACACAACCTGATGAGTCTATATTGGTATTATCTTTAGTTTATAAATAGGCAAACTGGGATTCATCATTCTTGAATATTTCCTATCGAAAATAACTTGGATTTGCAACACATTCTTTTGAATGAGAGATGAATGAAGATATTAATAGCAATGAGGAAAATGCTCAAAGAAGTGTGAAACGAATCTGACTTTGCCTTGCGATTACAAGTCTCAATAGAATGAGTGTTAGGAGCAGGAAAATAAGCAAATTAGTATGTTTATTGCAGAAAAGGGAATGGTCTTTCAGAAACAACATCTAATGAGGTAGTGATTAGTGTCGCTAATGTTGGGTGCTCATTCTGGAGTTCTAAACCCTGCCAGAC
>NW_022111369.1:62165313-62168862 GCF_000313985.2 Echinops telfairi | reverse complement strand
TCCCTCTTTTCCCCTGCCCCAAGCACAATGTCTTTTTCCAGGGACTGGTCTCTCCTAATAACAAGTCCAAAGTACGTGAGGTGAAGTCTCTCCATCCTTGCTCTGGGGAGCATTCTGGTTGAACCGCTTCCAAGATGGATTCACTTGTTCTTTTGGCAGTCCGTGGTACTTTTAGAATTCTTTGTCAGCACCAAACTTAAAATTATTTTTCAGCTTTCCTTATTTACTGTTCAACTTTCACATGCGTATGAGGTGATTGAAAATACCACGGCTTGGGGCACATGCACCTTAGTCCTCAAAACCTTAAAGAGGTCTTGTGCAACAGATTTTCCCAATGCAATGCATTATTTGTGCCCTTGACTGCTGCTCCCATGGGAATTGATTGTGGATCCAAGCAAGACAAAATCCTTCAATCTTTTCTCCAGTTATTGGCCCAGTTGTGAGACTGTGGCTAGAAGAGCCATATTAAAAATTGACCATAGCTGAACTGTGTTATCAGTTATTACTCCTACGTGCACCACCTTTATTGCTATGCTTAATTACTGCCCACTTTCACCTTCTATGTTCTGCCTCCTATCTTCTCAGCTCTTGTTGTCCTTTTATGCATTTTGATGGTGTGATATGGGGCTTTCTGAGGGTTTTTTTTTTTACACTTGTAAAGATTTACAGTCTTGGAAATCCATCAGGGGCAGTTCTACTCCATTCTATAGGATTGCTATGAGTTTGAATTGACTCAATGAGACTGAATTATTTTGGCTTTGTCCCCTTTTTTGTCTCATATCTAGTGTTTAATCTTCCCTCTTTCTTCTAGTAGTCCTGGCATGGTCCCTGAGGTGATATTAACAGGACTTCCTACAACCAGCAATCATAATGCATGCCTGGTGTTTTTTAATAGTTTTTACTATCCTAAGGTGGAATGTTCTTTGAAAAACTTTTTTCAGTTGAAATGAAATATAAGGTAAAGGAGAAATTACCATAAATTGGTATGGGGAAAATTTGGGAACATCCCAGACCCCCCAAAACGACCTATGAAATAATCCCCCAAATAATGGTAACACATCGTGTTCATAGATACAATGCACAGCTCTGGGAGCTTGGGAGCCACCAGCATTGCTCAGGATTGGGAGCCACCAGCATTGCTCAGGATGAAGCCACCTCTTTCATGACTCTTTGCAAAACAAAATCTGAAAGCTAGTTCCACTTTGGGCCCTTGTTCTTAAGAGCAAGGATCGTTGTGGGGCTTCTCATGATTAGGGTAAACAGAAACTAATGCAGTCCTTTCATGAAAACAAAGTAGTGTAAAAGCAACTTTCAAAGAGTGGGAAGACACCTGTATTGAAATGAGGTACAGTTGTTTTGTTTTTTATTGTGGATGTTTCTCAGAGTAGGGTCTAATACATTGAATATGCATACTCAATACATTTGTTTATGATTCTAGTTTATGTTGCTGTTTATGCTGGGAAAATACTTGTAGTCAATTGAAAAGACAAATGAACAAACAAAAACAAAAGAAGAGTAGTTGGCCTTTTAACCTACTCAAAAACTCACTTCTATTGAGCCAGTTCTGACACCTAGCCACCCTATAGAACAGGGTAGAACTGTCCCTGGGGGTTTCAGAGACAGGAACTCTTTATGGTAGTAGAAAGCCTCGTCTTTCTCCAGAGGAGCATCTGGTGATTTTAAACTGCTGACCTTGAGATTACCAGCCCAACACATACCCACGAATTTGCATGAGAACTAGGTTGATAAAAATGCATTAGGCCTCTTTTGACGTGTAAGAGGCAGCACAAATGCAGGGTTTGGGGGGTGGGGGTGAATGAAAGGACTCCATGAAAGCTTTCTTGGCTGGAGGGATATAAGTCCATGAGTACAGACCAGTTAGAGAGGAAATGAAAGCTGACTGGTAAAGCTGAGCTGGCCTTGAATCTGAGAGAAGTCTGCTCTTGATGAGAGAGAGAATAAAGAGGCCACTGTAGGTAAGGGCCAACCTGGTCAAAACAGTGAGGGGAGAAAAAAAGGAAACCCAAAACAAGGAACCTTTTTTTTAACAGCTGATAAAATTGAGCATGTACTTTTTAATGTCTCATTAGTTTATTTAGTTTGTAATTAGCTGTGAAAAATTCTAAAGGGCATCACAATGGAAAATAAGAGAAAAATCCCTGGTTCTGCAATGTCTGTGTTTTCACACTAACATCCTATTTCCTCTAAGAAAGCCAGCACAACTTCCCTTGTTCAAGAGGTAGGCATCTTTTGGGCCTTGCCAATTTCATTTTCGAATGTCTGCTTTGGCTCTGAGTCTCCTTCCTTTCTTCCGACAGGAGTGTTTTTTACCACATTAAGCACAGTGCTCTACTTTTTATTGCAAGGGACATGTTCCAAATGAACTAGCTGTATCTATAGTCTAGAACAGTGTTCTCAACTTTCCTAATGCCGCAATCCTTTAACACAGTTCCTCATGTTGTGGTGACCTCCCCAACCATAAAATTATTTTCGCTGCTACTTCATAACTGTAATTTTTCTACTGTTATGAATCATAATGTATATATCTGATATGCAGGATGTTATTTTCATTGCTACAAATTGAATATGATTAAGCATAATTAAAGAATAGTGATTAATCACAAAACAATATGTAACTATATAATGTGAAATATTTGTGTGTTTTCCAATGGTCTTAGGCCACCCCTGTGAAAGGGTTTTTCAACCCCCAAAGGGGTCGTGACCCACAGGTTGAGAACCACTGTTCTAGAACATTATTCTTTCAGTTCACATTTTATGTATTTGTTTTATTAAAAGATCATTTTATCGGGGGCTCTTACAACTCTTCTAACAATCCATACATCAATCATATCAAGCATATTTGTACATATGATGCCGCCATTCTTTTCTAGACATTTACTTTCTATTGAGCCCTTGGTATCAGCTCCTTTTTTTCCGCTCCCTCTCACCCCCTCGTGATCCCTTGATGAATCATAAATTATTATTATTTTCATATCTTGCACTGACCGCTGTCTCCCTTCCCCCATGGTTTCTGTTATTTGTCCCCCTTGAGGAATCTGTGGTGTGGTTATGTGTTGATCATTGTGATCGGTTCCCCTTTCCTCCTCTCCTTTTCCCACCTTCCCCCACACTTCTGGTATCACTATTCCCAGTCCTGTTCCTGGTTTCTGTGTGTTATGAGCTCTTTTCTTTTATCTGTACCTGTGTCCATGCTCTACTTTAGTCCAAAGTGAGAGGCAGAATTGAGGTCATGTAATGAGGGGTAAGGAAGTCTCAAGGAACAGGATGAATATTATGTTTCTTAGGTGCTTTACTGCACCCTGGTTGAGTAATCTCTTCCCTGTGACTCTTCTGTGGAAGGATGTTCCATTGTCTACAGATGGGCTTTGGGTCTCTGTTCTGACCCACCCTCATTCTCAACAAAATGGTTTTTATTTGTTTCTTTGTTTGTTTTTTATTTTATGGGTCTTCTGATGCCTGTTACCCAGTCCCAACGACACCTCATGATCACACAGGCTGGTGTGCTTCTTCCACGTGGGCTTGTTGCTT
>NW_022111369.1:62159198-62164135 GCF_000313985.2 Echinops telfairi | reverse complement strand
TGGTTACATTGCCCTCATTGTTTGGTGGGCCATGGTGTGGTCTGTATGCACACTCCCAATTCTGTAAAGACATAACCAATACTCTCCCCCTGGGTGGACTAGTGCCCTGCTCCCCCCATTCCATCATCTCCTTTCCCCTCCTTTTCTCCTTCCCTCACCCGCCTTTTCCCTTCTTTGTGTTGGATTAACATGTACCTCCTTGTGTTTGGTCTGACCTCCACCCAAGTGCCTGTACCTCAAATCATATATTGTGAGATAAATGGCTTTTCTTCTATACCTACTGTGCTGATTATACTTACCTCAGGGGACTCATATTGTACTTGTCCTTTTGTGATTGACTGACTTTGTTTAGCATAATTTCCTCCAACTCTTCCCATGACATGATGTGCTTCACGTGATCATCATGGATTTTTAGTGATGCATAGTACTCCACTATGTGTACGTGCCAGAGTTAACTAATCCACTCATCTATCAATGGGAATTTAGGTTGTTTCCAATTCTTTGCGATTATGCTGCAATAAACATTGGAGTGCATATGACTAGTCGTGGTGTATTTCTTACCTGTTCTTGGTATATGCCCAGTAGAAGGATAGCTGGGTCATAAGGTAGGTCAATTTCCATTTGCTTTAAATATTGCCAGATTGCTTTCCAAAGAGGCTGTACATATCTACATAACCACAAGCAATGGAATAGAGTTCCTATCTTGCCATATCCCCTCCAACATTTGTTGCTTTCTAATTTTCTGATTTAGGCTATCCTCAAGGGTCTTACATGGTATCTCACAGTTGTTTTAATTTGTATTCCTCTGATGGCTAATGATCAGGAGCATTTTCTCATATATTTATTGGCCATTCGGGTCACCTCCCTAGTGAAACTTCTTTTCAGGACTTTTGCCCACTTCTTCAGGGGGTTAACTGTTTTCGTCTTTTTGCAGGCTAGGAGGGTATTATAGATTTTAGTAATAAGCTCTTTGTTTGTTGTGTCATTGCTAAAAATCCTCTCCCAGCCTGTGGGTTCTCTTGTTAGTCTCTTGGTGAAGTCTTTTGACGTACACAGGTGTTTTTATCCTTGATAAATCCCACTTGTCGATTTCAGGTTCACCTGTGTGTGTACCCTTCCCTATTGCAGTTAGCCTATGTATTCCCTGGGCCAAGGTTCTTAAGTTTGTCCGGATTCCTTCATTGACGACCTTAAAAATTTGGGGTTTTGCTTCTAGGTCTGTGATCCACCTTGAGTTTGTTCTTGTGCACGGGTGATGTAAACATTTCGTTTCATTTTTCTACAGGTGGATATTCATTGTTTCCAGCACCACTTGTTAAAGAGGGCATCCTCCTCCTACTTGATGCTTTGGGGTCCTTGTCAAGATCAGTTGCCTATAAGCTGATGGTTTTATTTCTGCACTTTCTGTTCTTTTCCATTGGTCTGAGTATTGGTCATAATACCAGTACCACACTGTTGTGACCACTGTGTCTATGTAGTAAGGAGGTGTTAAAGTGAGATAAAGTGAGCCCTCCAACTTTGTATTTCTTCTTGAGGAGTTCTCTGCTAATTCTGGGCTTCTTCCCTCTCTATCTCAAATTGATGGTTAGTTTTTCCAATTCTTTGAAGAAGGGTGTTGGTATTTAAATTGATATAGCATTAACCTTATATAGTGCCTTTGGTCAGACTGACAACTTTACCATATTGAGTCTTCCAATCCATGAGCATGGGATATTCTTCCATTTGTGGAGGTTGCTTTTGGTTTCCTGTAGTAGGGTTCTGTAGTTTTTCTTGTGTAAGTCTTTTTTGTTGTTGTTAAATATATGTGTAGATATTTCAATTTGTTCTTGGCTTTTGTGAAGGGTACTGCCTTCTTGATCACCTTTTCCATGGTCTCATCTGATGTATATAGCAAACCAAAAGATTTCTGTTTGTTATCTCATATCATGCCACTCTTCCATATTCCTCCATTGCTGTCAGTACTCCTGTTGTGGGGCTTTTGGGATTTTCAATGTATAGAATCATGCTGTCTGCAAATAGTGATACTTTCACCTCCTCCTCTTCCAGTTGAATACCTTTAATTTCCTTCTGTTGTCTTATGTTGTTAGCTAGGACCTCCAGTGTGATGTTGAATAGCAGTGGGGGCAAGGGGCATTCTTGTCTGGTCCCCTTTTTCAGTGGGGTTGTTTTGGTCTTCTCCATTGACTATGATGTTGGCTGTTGGCTTTACATAGATAGCTTATATTAACTTGAGGATTTGTCCTTCCATTTATATCTTCTTGAGTGTCTTAATTAGGAATGGGTGTTGGATATAGTTAAATACTTTTTATGCATCAATTGATATTATAATATGATTCTTAAACTTTTTTGTTATCAAAATGGTATATAATATTGATAGATTTTTTTGGATGTTAAACCATATCTGCATCCCTGGGATGAATCCTACTTAATCATGGTAGATGATATGTTTTATATCCTTTTGTATTCGATTGGCCACCATTTTGTTAAGGATTTTTGCGTCTATGTTCATTAGACATATCGGTCGTAGTTCTCTATTCCTGTGGGATTCTTGCCCTGTTTGGGCTTCGTAAAATGATTTTTGGAGTTTGCCATCCTTTTCTATTATCTGGAATAATTTGTGAAGGATTGATCTCAGTTTTTCCCTGAATGCTTGGTAGATTTCTCCTGCGAAACTGTCTGGTTCAGGAGCCTTTTTTGTTGGTAGTGTCTTGATAGCTGTATCTATTTCTTCCTTCGTCATGGGTCTGTTGAGGTTCTTGACCTCTATCTGGGATAATCTAGGGAAAGATTGTTTTCCACGTTGGTGAATCATTAGATTACAGACTTTCAGAGTGCTTTGTGATTATCCTTTTACTCTCATTGGCGTCTGTTGTCATTTCCCCTGTTTCATCCCTCATCTTGTTTGTTGATGTTTGCTCCTTCCTTTCCTTGGTTGGGCTTGTCATTGGTCTGTCGATTCTGTTGATCCTTTCTAAGAACCAGCTTTTTGCTGTATGATTTTTTTCATTATTCTCTTGTCTTCCCACTGGTTTAACTCTGCCCTGATTTTTATTATTTCTTTTGCTATTGGAGTGATTGTTCTGTTGACCCTGTTCTAGTTGCTGGAGGTTTTGTGATAGCATATCAGTCAGAAGCTTCTCTTCCTTTTTCATATATGCACTTATTCCTATCAAGCTACTTCTGATAACTGCTTTTGCAGTATCCCGTTGGTTTTGACACCTTGTAGTCTCATTCTCATTAGTTTCTAGAAACTTCCTAAACCCCCATCTAATCTGGACCAGTACCCATTCATGTCACAGAAGATCATTATACATTTCAAATTGTTTGCCCTTGTTTTTCTGGTAATCCTTTTATTAATCTCTAGCTTTATGGTGTGATGATCTGAGAAGGACATCTGAGTAATCTGCTTGTGTTTGAATTTACTCAGGCTTGACTTGTGCCCCAGCATGTGGTCTGTTTTTAAAAATGAGCCATGAGCACTTGAAAAAAATGTGATTTTTTTTTGCATTTGCATGGAAATCTCTACATATGTCTATCAGGCTTATTTGCCCAATTTTACCTCTGCAGTCTCCTTGCTGAGCTTCTTTCCCAGTGATCTATCTTTCTCTGATAGTGGTCTATTAAAGTCACACACTATGATTGTTCAATTTGTGATTTAGTTTTTCATCTTTTGAATAGTTTGTTTGACCAATTTCACAGGTCTCTCATTAGGCACATATATAATTATTATGCTCAGTTCCTGGTTTACTGAAGCTCTGAGCATTATATACTTTCCCTCCTTGTCTCTTGTTATGGATTGCACCTTGAGGTCAATTTTGTCGTAGATTAGGATTGCAACCTTCCTTTCTTTGATTGCCGTTTGTCTGGTATATTTTCAGCCAGCCTTTTATTCTTAGTCTATTTTTATATGCAAAATTAAGAGGTGTCCCTTAAAGACGACAGATTGGTGAGTTGTTTTCTGAGCCAGTCTGCCAGTCTTTGGATTTTCATGTATGAATTGAGACCATTGATATTCAGAGTTATTATCATGATCTGTGGATTCATCACTGTCATCTTGTACCTTTTGTGTTGGGTATTTTCCTGTCTCACTTCATATCAGTGTGCTGTGTTGGTTTTGGGGGGTTCTTTCTTGCCTTCTTTTCCCTTTGATGCCATGTTATCTTGATAATTGTTATCAGCACATAGGCTTCTGGATGGAATTGGCCCATGGTTTCCTGCTTGTGCTTGGTGGATGTTGGTCTTCTGACCATGGTGAGTCAGTAAGGATTTTCTGCAGGATTGGGTGTTTTATGGCATATTATTTGAGTTTTAACTTGTCCTGGAAGACTCTTACCTTGCCTTCTAACTTAATACATAATTTGCCAGGGTAGTGGATTCTTGGGCAGGTGTTTTTTTCTTTCAACTTTTGGAAGATGTTACTCGATTTTCTCCTTCTCTTCATGGTTTCTGCTGATAGGTCTGAAGCATATTCTTACCTAAGTGTCATTATGTATGACTGCCCCTTTTTCTCTTGCTGCTCTTAAAATTTTCTCTTTTTTTCCTCAAGGTTGGATGATTTAACTATTATATACCTTGGTGAGTTCTTCCTGGGGTTTAGTCTAATTGGTGTCCTCTCTGCTTCCTGTAAGAGTGTCTCATTCTCATTAATTAAGGTGGGGAAGTTTGCTTCCGGAAATTCCCTCGCTAATTTAGTTGTTGATTTCTTCATTGTGTCTTGTTCTGGTAGACCAATTATTCTAATGTTGTTCCTATTCCTAGCATCTGTCATTGATCTCAGGTTTTCTTCTGCCTCTGATTATTTAGTTTGACTATTTTTCCCATTTATTGAAGTCTGCCTGATTGTCCTCGAGAACACTGGTATGATTCTCTGCCTCCTCTAGTCTGTTTGTGAGATCCGTGATCTTGTGTTTAGCTTCTTCTACCTCACCCATTAGCTC
>NW_022111369.1:62155153-62157489 GCF_000313985.2 Echinops telfairi | reverse complement strand
AACACCAAAGTAATATGGAAGCCTCCACTGACAGACTGGTGGTACTGTGCATGACGTGCCTTGGCCAGGAATTGAACTGGTTTTCTGTAAGAAAAGTGAAACTTCTATCTCTGTAGAACCACTGCCAACCCTCACCCCAAATGTCTTTGCCCTATATTAAAGGTGGAGCTTTCTTATTTTAGTATAGGAAATACACTTTTAATCTTAGGTCAAAGCTACATCTAACTGTAAGTTATAAATTTATTAAAATGAGGAGCAGAAATGTACAATTTTGCATGTGTCTGTATGATGAAACTGCCACACACCATGTGTATGAGGGCACTTCAGAAAGTTCATCGGGAAAATTCTATCAGCTCTCAGTTCCATTTTTTCTGTGAACTTTTGGAAGGTTCTGTATGTGTATGCATGTGTGTATAGGTGTATGAAAACAATGTCATCTACGATTTTAAATTAGGTTAGACTTAGAGAATACATTGCCTGTTAATTTTTTCTTTTCTGTATGAGACTAAAAGTTACAGGAAGTAGTAATGATATCTTGATGCCCAGAAAATAGGCTGCTTTCTGTTTCTGCTGGAGAGCAAATGGTTTTTTGGATGGGTCCTGTTGACTTGCAACCTTTTGCATTGCAGAATGTGTAGACATACATTTTTCATGGTTAAAACTCAATAGCTTCATTTTATGCCTCTGTTCTTTCCAATTTATTTTGAAAAGCTAACATTTAGGTGTGTGAAAGACCCAGGATAAATCTAATATTGAAAAATCATAGTTTGCACTGCATGCTGAACATACAGAATCAGTCATTGGATAAACTGAACAGATGTTGGGAGCAAGCCGGCGCAATGTAATGAACCTCCTCCTCATCATATATCATTGTGTTAATCTTTAGTCTTCCAAGGGTGGTTGTGCCTATTAAACACCCAATTTACTATGAGCGAGCAACATCAACATTAGGGAAAATAGAGTAGTTGATTTAGTTCAATTAAGGATGGCAAATGACAATTTGAATAGCTCCCTTAAAATTCAGATGATGAAAGTTCTGCTTAGCTCTTCCGTTTCTCTTCAGGGAAGATATCTCACTTAGGCTTTCTCCAAAGTTTCCCTCCAGGAACATGGAACAATATTCCTTGGTAAATGTATCCAGTCTATCAAACTTCTGAGCAACAAGCAATGGGTCCCTGTGTCTGAACCAAATTCCTCATGTTACAGCGTAAGACATTTCTTCATATTTAGTCCTTAATGGTGGCAGTGGCGACTCAATTATTACCTTCCACGTGGGAGGTCTGGTTGGATTCCTTGCCAATGCACCTCACACGTAGTTACCATTTGTCTTCCAGTGGAAGGTCCCATGCTGCTGTCATGTCTGTTGGGGGAGATGCCATAGAGCTTTCAGACTAAGTGAAACAAATTAAGAAGAAAGGCCTGGTTATTTACTTCTGAAAAATCAGTCCTATGTTTTTGTTTATCTTCTTTTTGTTTTCATATGTTTTTCTTGATATCAAATGCAGGATAGGTCAATCTATAGAAACAGTAGAAGGATTAATAATTTCTTAGGGTGACAGTAATGCTTTGCTGTTGTCTATAAAGTTTTCAGGGACTGGTTCCTCTGAAGCGGCAGCATATTTCTTCTTTGTAGTCTTTTCCTATTCTGAAATCTCTGCTGAAATCTATTTACGTTGGGTGACCCTCCTGGTATTTGAAATGCCAATGACACAGCTTCCAGCATCACAGTAAGACACAAACCAACACAGTATGACAAACTGACAGACCAGTAGTGACTCCTAACGACAATAAATGTTATGGAAGGGGAGTTTGGGGGAAAATGGGGAGTTAATAACAATGAGTACAAGAGAGAAGAAAATGTTCTAAAATTGTGATAATAACCGCACAACTCTTTTAAATCTATTTAAATTATTGAATTGTATGATATATGCATTATATGATAATAAAATTGTTAAAATTTAAAAAATAAAGTAATGAAAAATTTCAAAATCCTATAGATCACAATGGTTTAATTTTCAGCTGATCTTGGGATAGCACAGGTCCAGGCAGGGCACAGGGTTGCCATGAGTCAGGACTGACTGAACAACAGCTTACAACAACCGTCCTTAATAGAGAGGAAAAAGTTGGGGCACAGTCCTTCATGATATTTCTCTTGCTGTGTCTCAGGAGTGCTATATCCATCACCATCATGGAACCAGTTTCATCAAGAGGTCCTGACACAAGGCAAATTGTGATTGTGCTTGGTGGTGGTCTTGTTTTTTTGTTAGTTTTTTCGGGTAGCTATTCCTGATTCCACAATCATATTCTTTGATTTGGTTTTAAGGACATTCGCTTGG
>NW_022111369.1:62151045-62154705 GCF_000313985.2 Echinops telfairi | reverse complement strand
CCAATATATTGTTTCAACGTATGCTTAATGCTATTTTCATTTTTTCGTTGTTCTTATGTAACCATGGTAATTTTGAACTCCCAGTTCTTTAGTATTCTTTCAGTTTCCTTAGGATTAAAAAGAATCACTGTCATAAAGTCAATTCTGACTCATAGTAACCCTGTATAGATTTTAACGGTTGTAAAATCTTTATGGAGCAGATAGCCTCCTCTTTCTCTGGAAGACTGACTGGTGGGCTTGAACCACAGACCTTATAGTTAGAAATTCAGTGTTCACCTGAAAGCACTGCCACACACATTAGTCCATATAGTACTAAAGAGTAAAATAATCTTGAAATGAGCATTGATTTTTATCAAAAACTTTAAAATGGTGATCACAATAACAACATTTAAAATGCACACATCACTTTTCTGAGTTCTCATATTTTTGTCGTTTTTCTATTGTGCATAGAAATCGATAATTGAAAGGTTTGGTGATTTGAAGTTATATGCATCATGTTTCTTCCAGCTGAAAAAAAAATCTGGCAACTTCTTCAAGATCAAGAGTTAACAAACTCTGACCCATGAACCACATCCAGCTAACAGCCTGCTTTTGTCAAATGACATTTGATTAGGGCACAATGGCTCAGATTGATTTATATATTGTGGCATAATTGAATAGTTGAAATAGAGGTCCTATGGATTCTAAAATATTTCTTCCCTGGTCCATTACAGAAAATTTTTCTCAACTTCTGTTCTAGATTAATTTATATTTGTTCCTGAGCATTGGAATGTTGGGAGACCTGGAGTCAAGGCCTGCTCTACTTTCTTTAAAGCCCGTTACCTTGGCCAAGTTGTGTTCTCTCTCTAACTTTGGTATATGTGCTTCTACATTGGCTTTGATCTGCATGGTTGTCAGTTCTGGGGTGAATGACTGGGCTTTCTATGCTTATAAACAGTTACAGCCCCCAAACACACAGGAGGTCCCTATGTGTCAGCATTGACCCGATGGCAGTGAGTGAGTGAGTTGGTATCTATAGGAAGAGTATCAGTCTCATCCAGCTTTAAAATTTTAAAAATTAAAAAAAAAACCTCTTGCTTTGGCTGCTGCTGATTTCTATGGAGTCAATTCTGATTCATGGGGGCTCCACACGTCATGATGGAACTGCTTTCTACAGGGTTCAAGGGATGTGATTTTTTTGGAAGCAGATCACCAGGCCTTTCTTCTAAGTGCCTCTGAATGGGTTAAAAAAGACAACTTCTTGGCTAGCAGTCAAGCACTTAATCATTGGTGCCACTCAGGGATTCCCAGGGAGCTCTATTTTATGTAAAATAATTTAAAGTTAATTTGTTCCCCTTACAGATTAATTTCCATGTCTATTAAGAATCCCCTTTGAGCCTACTCGGCATACGTCCGAAGTCACACACATATTCAAGGTTATAAAAACAATAATACAGCTTGTCCATGTGAACTGCACCAAGTGCTAAGCATGAAGGCAGGCACTTTACCTTATCTCTCTTAGTCTTCAAAATAGCTCTGCAAAGTGGGTGTCGGTGGTCACCGTTGAAAAATGAAGGTGCTGAGATTTAGAGACCTAACACAGCTGCTAAGACGCAGAGCTGGGTTTGAGCCCAATTCAAAGTGTAAGACCCAAGCCCTTGCTACTCAGCCAACACTGTCTCTCTTCATATGCCACCTTTATTTTAACTCTGCCACTTTAGCATCTGGTGGTGGTGCATGCTATTAAGTCGATTCCGGCTCAGAGCCACCCTATGGGGCAGAGTGTTTCTCAGGCTGTAATCTTTATAACAGAGAATGGGTCTTTTCTCCTGCTGAATTGACTTTCAACCACTCACCCTCTGGTTTGCAGTGGAGTCTTGTAACCATCGAGTCATTGGGGCTCCTTAATTATATTATGGTGTGTTAGTCTGGGTAGACTAGAGAAACAAATTCAGAGACACTCATATGTGTATAAAAAAGACCTTTATATACAAGAGCCATTAACTATTGAGAAAACATCCCAGCCCAGTCCTGATCAAGTCCATAAGTCTGATATTAGCTCCTAGGTCCAATACCAATCTATATATTCCTCTTCAGATTCATGCAACACAAGCAATGATGCCAAATGCAGGATGATCACAGGCAAGAGGGGGGACAGTTTGATGGATCCAATGGCAGTAGAAGCATCTCAGTGCTGGCATGGTCTCCACCTGGCTCCTTCAGCTCCAGGGCTCTAGCAAAGCTTCATGTGTCTTTTCCACTGGAATATTTCCCAGTGAGTGTCTAGCCTCCAGAGAGCTATTTATCTCCTTAGCGCCTCCAAATGAAGTCATCAAGCTGTGACCTGATTGACAGGCTAACCTACACCTCTTCACTCTTCAGTCTCAATTGACACCAGATTATGTAACTACCACATATGGCCTAAACAAACACACAAACTTACTGCCGTGGAGTCAATTTCTACTCATAGCGACCCTGTAGGACAGAGTAGAACTGCCTCTATGGGTTTCTGAGGTTGCAACTCCTCATCTTTCTCCCGAGGAGTGGCTGGTGGCTTCCAGTTGCTGACCTTGCAGTTAGCAGGCCCGACGCATCACCCACTATGCCACCAGGGCTCCTTTATCCAAAGAGCATCATGTAAAATTTTCAGACCATTACCAATAACAGAAAAAAGTGAGAAAATAGTTAGCAACCAAATAGAGGTTCACTTCTACCCTTGAGGTGAGGCTTTTGACAACACTGTCTTCAAAAAACAGACTTTTACTATTAAAAAAATCTACAGACTTACAAAAATTTTTTTCCCCTTATCCCTGTGATTAGAAGCAAGCTCATTGGAAATAGATAGTGGTAAAACTGCCAATGTAGGCACATTGACAATAGTAGATGTAGTGGTTGCCATGACTGTGTATAGAAGGGCCTGGGTGGCGTATACTGCTAAGTGCGTGGTTACTCACCTGAAGTTGGCAGTTCAGACTTGCTCAGAGGTAAGACCCTCAGAAGAAGACCCTGAAATACAGACATGCAACTTCGATGGGGTGCAGTTGTACTTGGGTACACATGAGGTTGGTGTGAGCCAGAATTGAATCAATTGAAACTGGTGATGGTGAGACTGTGCATAAGGGAGGATGATAGATTCTAAAAGGCAAGAACTAGAAGCAACCACCCGTCTTAGACAGCTTAGTATCAGGAGTAATTCACCCCAGAAACCACGGAGTGGAACCGAAATATAACTTCTGCTCATCATAAAAATCCTCGAGCAACCAAGAAGTGGTAGGAATCAAAACACCAATTGAAAAAACAAAAAAAACCCCAGAAGTCCAGGTGATGCAAACAATTAAGCACCTTGCTTTTGATAGAAAGGTTGTTGGTTTGAACCTATGTAGAGGCTCTGTGGGAGAAAGACCTGACAACTGGCTTCAGTACAGATTATAGCAAGCAAACCCCATGGGGCAGTTGCTGTCCATCAGAATTGACTTAAAGGCGTCTATCAACAGTTTATGAAGGAGGAGAATTGGTGATCCATTTAACAACAGGATACAGCAAATTTCCTTGATGGGGCTCTGCTAGCCATACACTTTGTAACTCCTTACCGAATTCATGATTGGATGAGGGGCATGTTAATAGATTATCTAAACTTTAAAGTTGGGGGTGTTCAGGTTTGCCATCCTAAACAACCAAAAA
>NW_022111369.1:62148353-62149813 GCF_000313985.2 Echinops telfairi | reverse complement strand
GGGGGGGTTACCACAACATGAGGAACTGTAGTAAAGGGTCGCGGCATGAGGAAGGTTGAGAACCACTGCTGTATGGGCACAGAGGTGCCCCTGCTGAGAACAATGGTCTTTCTGAGTATTTCTGAATTCCACTGTAATGGTGGGGACTGTCGCTAAGATCTGTGCTTTCATTTCAGTGAATTATCTGACCCAGCAAAGATGGAGTGAGGGCTTTGCAAGGGATGATCTGTGTCAGCATTGATAAAGGAGGAAAGAGGTAGAAGCGTGTTTGACCTCTGCCTCGTAGATTTCAGTCTAGACTGAAGTGGACTCTCCTTCCCCATTGGAGAGCCAGACGTGGCCCACACACTGCGTGTGCAGCCTTAATAACATTCTAAAGGAATGCAGTCTCACCTAAACACCAGCTTTAATTATTGGATTATTTCCTTGTGTGCAACAGTTCCTTGTTTAAAAAAATGCTTACCCGTGAATTACCACCCACTTCCTTTTATTAAAGACATCTTTCTCCAAAATTTGACACATCTTCTCTCACGTATCTATTCTGTAATATTGTATCAGTCTTTGTTCATTTTATGGAGATGGTGCTGTAGTGATAAACAAGTAACTGAAGTCTGATGTCGCCATGTCATCTATCACCATGTTTTTCTCCTACCTGTTTAAGTCTTAAGATTTTCCATAAACTTTTAATCCACCAAAGTTTGAAAGAATGTATTGTTGTTTTCCTTTATTCTTTTTCATAGCAGAACCCCATTTTCTTTCACAGTTTTCGTCATGGTTGATTTTGTTTCGTTTTCAGTATTTATTTTGGTATTTATTTGTGATTCGGGGACCCTGTGTGTTAGAGTAAAACTGCTTCATCGGGATTTTTTTTGGCTGTGTAATTTTAGGGAAACAATCCCTAGTGGCTTGGTGGTGAAGGCTGCTGAGACCTCTGAACCAAAGGCTCAAAGTTTAGTTTGAATCCACCAGCCTTTCTGTGGGAGAAAGAGGTGGCAGTTTGCTTCTGTAAAGATTCCAACCTTTAAGACCTCGTGGGGGACATTCTACACTGTCCTATAGGGTTACTATGGTGACTCAATGGCAACAGGTTTGGTTTGGATTTTTTTTTTAAACAAAATTATGAGGTAGGTGCCACATTATAGGCAGCCTTCAGTGGTTGCAACACTGAAGTGTTGTATTTCAAAGGCATATTTGTTAATTAGCTATTTTAAACATGAAATGAATTTTATCGTGGAAGTAATGCTGTGAGTACATCCCTAGGTTGGACTGAATTACCAGAAAAGAGTCCTTGATTGGTGCAGACTATTAACATGCTCAGGTGCTAACTGGAAGCTTTTAGTTTCAAGTCCACCCAGAGCACCTGTGAAGAAAGACCCTGAGATCTCCTTCCAGAAAATTAGCCACTGCGGTTTATGATGGACAGTTCTGCTTGACACACACGGAATTGCCATGGGTTTCCA
>NW_022111369.1:62145500-62147314 GCF_000313985.2 Echinops telfairi | reverse complement strand
GCTCCTCTCCTGTAAGAGGCATTTCCGTGAGAGTATGACTTGCATCCAGTAGACAGGCTTTTCCTCTGGGTCCTGCACTTGGTTCCTCCTCATCTGCTCTGTGGTTCTTGGGAGTTGAGCCAGTAGCCTGCCGTCTTACACAATTGTGAGATTTGCCAGCTTCCTTAAACTTGTCAGCCAATAGCATGTTTTAACTCTGTGAGCCAATAGCCTTCTGACTGTGGGTTCTTTCCTGCAAAAATATGAGTCAGAAGAAGCCTTCAGCTTGATTCTTGACCCATGGATTTGAGAATTGTCAGCTACCCAAATTTCCCGAAGCATTTCCCTGAGAAAAATGTCTAAGCACACACGTGCATGTGAGCACACACACACACACACACACACACAGCAAAGAGGGGCTGCAAAAAAGTAAGTGGAATTAAACAATAATTTTTTCACACAGTTTTTGGAAGGGTTCTTACATGTATCCTCACAGAACTATGTTATGCTACTTGACCTTGGTGTCTCCTGAGACTATGGTCCGGATGCCTCAAACCCAGCAAAGTGTTTGTGTCTAAGAAGTTTCATAACTTGGTCCCCTGTATGCGCCATCATGTTCATGGGTATATTTGCAGCAAAATGTATATTCATATACAAATATCCTCTGTCGATACTATATATCTTCATGGTTATACCCCCATCCCCCTACACTGACATGGCCTTGGGTTTCTTAATTATTTTATCTTTGAACTTTAGTCTTCTAAGCAAAGTCAGTGAGACAATGGAGCATCAGCCTCAACAGGCATGACAGGCACCATGCCTCAGACTTTCGGGTCTCCACAGAGCTTTGCCTTGGCTGAGCTTGAACCCAAAATGGTTTCTATGGTGGTAGCAGCAGCAGTAGAAGCAGAAGCCACAGTGGTGACCTTGGGGACCATGGCCACCGCAGAGAGGGGAAAATACACTTGGGAGCAGCGCAGGGATCCAGGGGCTGTCACGTCACTATTTGCACCTGCAGCCGGTGCCTGTGGCCTCTGCACAAATCCTAACTCCCTGACCTGATTGTTGGGACAGGAGCTGCTGGCACTTAGTCCATAAGCGATGTGAGTACACTGTTACACGAACGCTGCTATAAAGCGGATCAGAAAGTTATTAGAACTCTTCAAAAAGTGTACAGTTTTCAGCTTTGAATGCTACAGTACTGCCCTGGGAACATCCACAGGCTGAGAAGAGAAATCAAGTTTAAGGCTCATAGTAGTCAATGGAAAACAGCAGTATTTTCAAATGAAGCTTTGTACAGCACAAGAATGAATGAGGAAGATACTTTTTAAAAGGATAGTTTTTCTTGCCAAGGAATAAACAGCCATTTTGAAGTATAGGCAAACTCTGAAGCCACTTTTGATTTCTTTTTGAACCTCTGCAAGTTACAGAAAAATATCCCCAGGAAATATAGAAAGGCCGTTGTGCAAATTATATTGAAAATTAATTTCACACTTAATATGCACACAGAGAATTCAATCTTTTGATTTGAATTGTTCTACAACAATAATTAGCATTGGATCTGCTAAAATCTATATATCAAAATAATTGATCTGAAAACTCTTACTAGCTCCAGTGAAGAGTTGCCTTAAGCAGGAAGATTCTTCTCAATAGCAAAAATTCAAGGAAATTGCTGGCAATCTTGTATTTCCCAAGAGTGACTGATATTGTCAATAGCATTGATGGAAATTTGTGTTGTGGAAATAAGAAATGTTGATGATCTTAGAAATGAGTTTGCATAAGAACAAGCCAGAAAAATCTTATGAACAATCAAGATAGCACATTGACAGTACACC
>NW_022111369.1:62131312-62144145 GCF_000313985.2 Echinops telfairi | reverse complement strand
AAATGTAGTTAGGATACAATATAATACCTTATCATTTCATCTCCCTTTTGACCTATTTTAAAGTGGTTTCCATTTTTAATATTTTCAGCTTTCTTTTTTATTAAGAGTTTTCTGTTTTGCCTAGTTATTGTCATTGGTCCCTTCCTGTTTGTGCTTTGAATGCTTTTCTGTATAGGAAATCCAGGAAAGGTAGATCTACAGAGATAGTCACTGGGCTGAGAATTTCCTACTAAGGGCGTGGCAGGGGTGGATGTGGAGTAATGGGGAACTGACAACGAATATGAGAAGAAAATGCTCTGAAATTGACTGATGATGATTGCACAAATCTTAATATGATTGAGTGATTAAATTGTATGGCATGTGGAGTATAGGCCAATAAAATTACTTTGAAAAATAAATCATTCAATAATGAATCACTTATGGAAAATTCCATTTAGTTTAGAAAAATCACAGAATACACAGCAGAAGGAGATACATATAAAAAACACGGAATGAAAATGGCAGAACAGAGGCTGGGTTTCTGAAATGATTGGTTGTGTGACAGCATAAACACTTAACTTCTGCTCTGCGTGCACACTGTACGTAACTGTCTGTGAGGCCGTGCCTTATGAGGCGTCATGCTTTTGTCTGTGTCCAAAATAAATGATAATTGTTCAAAAGAAGTTTGATTTTCACTTATTTTGAATAAACAATGAAAATACAGTTTTTAAAAAATATCATCACACACTTCGACCCTGCTTATAATATTAGAAAATAATTTGACAGAGATCAGTCTGGGTTGGAATCTACTTGATGACCAAGGGTTTGATTTTGTTTGCTTCGGTTGATCTTGTGGTCTCCCTCTGGTGGTTGGTGTTAGGAAAAGTACTGGCTTTAACAAAAACAAACTTCCCACTACCACAGGAACCCTGGTGGCATAGTGGATTATGTGTGGAGCTGCTAACTGCAAGGTCAGCAGTTTGAAATCACTGGCTGCTCCACAGGAGGAAAGTCGGAAGCCTCCTATTCCTGGAAAGGGTTTAGTTATGGAAACCCACAGGGTCAATTCTACCCAACTGCCATTGAGTTGATTCTAACTCATAGTAGTCCTACAGAGGGTTTCTAAGACTTTGTACGTCTTTATGGGAGCAAACAGCCTCACTGTTCTCCCATAGAGCAGGGGTGGGGTGGGGTTGAAAGGGGTGGTTAACTGCTAGGCTTTACGGTTAGCTGTCCAACTCATATCCAGTGGCATGGCTCTGGGCTTCAGATGGGCATTTGTCACTTCAGTTTGGAAATCCAGGTCAGAGTGCAAATTTTACATTTTTACTATTCCAGCATTATGGGAAGCTTTCTTATTTTAACAAAAGTCAATCAATCAACTAGCCAACTAATCTGCAGCCTCCCATGTATCACATGTCAAAATCAGACATGATTTCCCTAACTACGTAGCCCCTTTTTGCTGGATGGGTCTTGTAATTTGGACTGCAATGTTTTCCATCTGCTCTAGACACTCTCTGGGTTAACCTTAAAGCGTATTCAGCCGATAGTATATACCCAACAAGAGCCCTGCTGATGCCGCGGCTTAAGAGCTGGTCTGCTAATTGAAAGGCTGGTGGTTCGAAATCAGCAGCCACTCTGCTGGAGAAAGATGAGGGTGTCTGCTTCCATCAAGATTAAGACTTACAAATTCTGCAGGGCTGTTCAACTCTGTTCTGTAGGGTGTGTAGAAGCCAATAGAAACTCGGTGGCAGTAGTTTGGGATTATTATACGCCCATTAAAGGAGCTCCCTGGTGTTGTTGTCAGATGCCATCAAGTCCACCCTGACCCACAGTGACCCTCTGCATAACAGGACAAAATACCACATGATCCTGTGCCATCCTCACAACTGTTCATATGCCTGAGCCCATTGATACAGCCACTGTGTCAATCCATCACATAGAGTGCCTTCTTTTTGCCTACCTTCCACTTCACCAAATACAATGCTTTTCTCCAAGGACGGGTCTCTGCTGACAACATGTACAAAGTATGTAAGATGAAGTCTTCCCATCCTTACCTCTAAGGACCGCTCTGGCCATACCGCTTCCAATTCAGATTGGTTTGTCCTTGTAGCAGTCTATGGGAATTTCCATATTCTTCTCCAGCACCACAACCCAAAGGTATCAATTCTTCTACAGTCTTCCTCATGCAATGTCCAACTTTCACATGAATATGATGCAATGGAGAGTATCATGGTTTGGGTCAGGCCCACCTTAGTCCTCAAAGTAACAGCCTTGCTGTTCAATAGTCTAAAGAGGTCTTGTGCAGCAGATTCATCTAGTGCAAGATGTCCTTTGATCTCTTCACTGCTGCTTCCATGAACATTGATTGTGGATCCAAGTAAGACATAATCCTTGACATCTTCAACATTTTATCCATTTATTATTACGTTACCTATTGGTCCACTTGTGAGGACTTTGGTCTTCCTGTGGGCTACAATCCTTGATCTTCATCAGCAAGTGCTTCAAGTCTTCCTCACTTTCAGCGAGTAAGCTTGCGTCATATAATCCAACTTCTCAAAAAAAATCCAGCTTCTCTCATTATTTTCTCAGCATATTGATTGCCATTTATGTTCTGTCATTAGTGTTCAATGCGTCAAATCTGTTCTTCCGATGTTCTCGAAACTCAAGTGGGAGAGACTCAAGGTTATATGTTGGGTCCTGTGGACTTGTTTCAGTGTTCTTCAGCTTTAATCTGAATTTACAGATGAGCAATTGAAGGTCTGTTCCATTGTCGTCCCCTGGTCTGGTTTTAGCTGCTGATATGGAGTTTTTCCATCGTGACATCCTACACACATATAAAAAATAATTGTGTATACCATATACCGTCTAGGCAAGTCCATGTGCACAGTTGCGTTGTTAAAATTTTTTTTGCTATGAACAAGTTGTTGGTTTTGTAACATTCTGTCCTGCAATCTCCAGCTTCCTTTCTATCACCAAGTCCATATTTCCTAATTACTGTTGCTTTTTCTTTGTTTCCAACTTTTGTGTGCCAGTCACCAATAACTATCAATGTATGTTGACTGCATGGTTGATCATTTTCCAACTGAAGTCTTTGGAAGAATTCTTTAATTTCTTCATCCCTAGCTTTTGTGGCTGATGCATAAAGTTGAATAATTGTTGTATTGAATTTCATTGATAAAATCTGATCACAGATAGCATTGTACCTCATGATGGATTTAGCAAGGTCCTTTCAGACAATGACTGCCACTGTTCCTTTTGACCGTGTCATTCCCGATATAGTAAATCATATGGCTTTCTGATTCAAAATGGCCAATACCAGTCCATTTCATCTCCAATGTGGAAGATATTGACCTTCATGCGTTCCATTTCTTAAAAAAAAAATCATTTTATCGGGAGCTCTTATAGCTTTTATAACATTCCGTACATTGATTGTATCAAGTATATTTGTACATATGTTGCCATCATCAATTCCAAAACATTTTCTACTTGAGTCCTTGGTCCATTTAATTTTTGACCACTTCTAATTTTCCTACATTCATACTTTGCACATTCAAGTTCCAATCATCAGAAGATTTTTGAAACTGTTTCTCTTTGAGTTGTGTCCCATGAGTAAGTGATGATCCTGGAGGCTCCACTCCCGCAGGGTTCATTGTATTCACAATACCATGGTCAGCTCCTCTTTGTTCACATTCCGAGTGTCCTCCGACCTGAGGGGGTCTATCTGTGGCAGTATCTCTGACAATGTTCTACTTCCTTTCTTTAGGCTCTCAGTCTTAGAAGATGCTTCGAAGCTGTGCGCAAGGTTTTCATTGGCTTCTTCCTCTGACGTGGTGAGGCAGGTCCTTCTTATTGTCCTTTCAAAACCTGGAAGCTCCCCTGAAACCTGTGCACTTTGGGTGATCCTGCTGGCATTTGAAATCTCAGGGACAGAGCTTCCAGCACCACAGCAACACACAAGCCACCCCAGTATGACACACTGAGAGACAAGTGGTGGAACTCTGTGGCAATACAGCGATCAAGTGCTCGATGGCTGAGAAAGAGGTCAGGACTTAAAGGCCACTAGCTGCTTCTTAGCAAAATGATGTGGCAGTTTGTTTCTGTGAACCCCTGGCCTGGGAAACCCTTGGGATAGGTTGCTCTATCTTATAGGGCTGCTATGAGCCATGGCTTTGGTTTGGGGTTTGGATATGTCTACCACCAGGGATGGATTACTCATTAAGCAAGGTAAGCATGAATTGAGTGACAAGTCTGTAGGGAATGGCTTCACAGCATTTCTAATGTGGTAAAATCTATGTGAAACTGCTCACTACAGATTAGTAAGTAAGCATAAGTAAGCCTAGTCAATGACGGCTTTGTTCCTGTTTGGGATTGTAAATTTGAAAGAGGCAAGGTGCTATTGGACTGGGAGAGAACGAGTTGCCAGGCATTGCTAGAAGCAGAATCATTGATGTGGTGAAAAAGAGGGTAAAATTGTACACTTCAGAAGAGTAGTCCCATGTAAGCCCATGACTGCAGCCACCACACTTCTGGGTGCTGGGGCTGTAGGGGAAAGAACACAGACAAAATGCCTTGCCCTCACCGTTTCTTCGGCTGTATCACAGGCAGCTTACCCCATCACTAACCACGAAGACTAACTCCTCTTGTCTGTGGATCTTTTGTTCAAAACCACTATACATCCAGAAGACAAGTAAAGGAACAGGAGAAAATAATTGCACCAAAAAGAGCTCCAATAAATCAATAGAAAAATAAAGCAGAAAACAGGCTAAAGATATGAGGAAGCAACCAGGGTGAAGGATTTTTTTATGTCTCTCTAGGCATCTTGGTGGTGTAGGGCTTAGGTATTGGCTGTGAGCTGAAAGGTCAGCAATTCAAATCCACCAGCCGCTCCCAGAGAAAAAGACAGTCCCAGAAACTCACTGGGACAGTTCTACCCTGTCCAATAGGGTCGTTATGAGTTGGCATTGCCTTGATGGCAGTGAGTTTGGTTTGGGTTTGGTAATAGTAATTTGATTGCACTGGCTTCTCTGTGGGAGAATGAAGAGGCTATCTGCTCCCATACAGGAGCCTTCATAAGCCTGGGGAGCAATTCTATTCAGATCCTATAGGTTGCTCGGTGCGGGGAATCGATCCCCAGGCAGTGGGTTTGATTTTGGTTCGGGTAGTAGTAACAGGTAGATGTGAGATATCATGATTTCAAATTTGCTTCATCACAGGCTCAAGTTAAAGTATCCTTCGTAGAAAAGATACGACTCCTAGCTCGGATGCTCAGTGAGTCTCCACAACTCCTGTGGTGGGTCTGCCTGAATTTTCTCTGTATTTGTCAAATGGGAACTGTGTGCTGAGTATGGCTGCCATCTTGTGATTCTGCAGGAAACTGCACTTGCCCTATCGACAAATGAGAGAATCTGGGCTTCTCCCAAAGGGCCCACCCCTTACAGTTCTTCCAAACTGCTGACTGACTTTCGTGCCACATAGCTTTCTGGGATTAAACGCGTTGGCCAATGAGCAGAGTTTCTTTCTTTTTTAAAGACAAGACTATATTACTGCTGAAATTGCAGTTAGTATATATATATATATGTATATATATATATATATATGTATATATTAAAATATATGTCTAAAAATATGGCTTTTGAACCATTTTATGTGTACAATTCAGTGACATTAATTACCCTTGCCATGCGGTACCACCATCCCCACCATCTATTTCCAAAACATGTTCAGCACTTCACACCAAAACTCCTACGCACTCCCCTCTGCCCAGCCCCTCGTCACCACCTCGCTCGTTGGGTCACTCTGCATTTGTCTATTCTAGATAGCTCTATCTAGACAGATATATGAATAGGGCCATACAGTTTTGTGTGTATTTGACATCTTTCACTTAGCCCGATGTTTTTAAAGTTCACTCATGTTGTATTATGTATCAAAACCTCGTTTCCTTTCATGGCTGAGAAACAGTTCATTGTATTTATAGATCACATTTTTGATCCATTCGTTTGTTGCTGACACGCGGGTGGTGTCCACGTTCTGGCAATCATGAATGATGGGAGAATCTGTCACTTTCCTTTTCTGCCCCCTGGCTCTTCCTCCTTTCAAGGTTGGAGCAGACCGCTCCCCCGTTCGATTTGGAGTCCATCTGATTGACAGATCCTTTGGAACCCACGTTTGTACATTTCCAGAAACTTCAGCTTCTCTAAATCCCTCATCACCTCTCACCGTCTCTCATTTTGCACCTTCTTTGTGGATGGTGAAGGAACACTGGTGATGGAGTGGGTTACACATTAGCAAGCCACAAGGCTGGCAGTTCAAACCTACCAGCTCCTCAGGGGAGAGGGGAATTTCTGCTTCTATAAAGATTTATAGCCTGGAAACCACAAGGGACAGTTATAGGATCACTATCCATCAGAAATGGATGTGGTTATGAGTTGGGCTGTGATACACAGCTCACCAGTTCTAAACCACAGCAGCTCCTCAGGAGAAAGACAGAGTTTTCTACTGTGCTTAGCAGTTACAGTCTTGGACTCACCCTGTCTATCCTGTTCTATAGGGTCTGTTGTGAGTGGCCATTGACTCGGTGGCAGTGGGGCCTTAGTCGATTCAGAGTCGACTCTATGGCAGTAAGTTTTCTTAACTGAATATTGTTCACAGATGTTATTCCTCTTTGCCTGCGCATAGGGACATGTGAGACCTGTGAAGATTCTTTGGGGTAAGAGCTAGAAGGTTCCCCCCGCCCCCTCCTCCGAGCGTCTGGGTGTTGTGTACCTAATCTTCTAGCCTCAACAAGTTGGCAGCTGTGACTCTGGAATGCAAGTTAATTAAATTGTGCTTATATTGAGTTTTAGGCAAGGTTGACTTTTTCCATGTTAGGTTTCGTCTGTAACTAGGGTTCCTGAGAGAGATTTTCTATAGCTGTGCTGGGAAAGGCATGCCATGGCAGAAAGTCAAAGGCAGCCGCGGAGACAGAGTTCAGGGACCTCTGTGTGTCACTGGTATATAAATCATCTAAGCCTCCTTTCCCAGAGCAATTGGCTTCTTTTTCTGTGTATGAGCCAAACCATACTAGGAATTTGATTCCTAGATGCTGCTGTATTGGTTCCTGGGTGTGTTGATCTCTTCAGAACCATTGTTTTTTCCCAGTTGTCTTGGTTGTTCCCAAGAATCCAGTTGCCCCCACTTTCCAAAGCTAAATAGTCAGGGAATTATTCTGCCAGGCTGGGGAATGGGAGGCTCTAGTTAATGGTAGGTTAACCCTTTAAGCAAAAAGACTTTCCCACGCTGTAATTATTTTTCAGAGGTGAATGACACACTGCTCAACCTTAGTAAACAGATCATTCTGTGCCTTACTTGATTTGTTGCCAGGTGCTTCATATTCCGAGTCCCTGTGTGGTTGCCTGTTACCTGGAAGATTGGAAGTTCAAGTCTATCCAGAGGTGCTTGGAAGAAAGATGTGGTGATCTGCTTCTGAAAAACTAGCCACTGAAAACCTGGTGGAGCAAAGTTCTCCTCTGACACACATGACATTGCCACACGGCAGACTCAACTCGGTGGAATCTGGTCTTGACTTCAAAGCCTTTATTGACTACTGTAATTATAGACAACTCCAAAAGAGACAGTATTGTCTTTAATTTTTAAATAAAGATATTGAGACTGAGAAAGATGAAGTAACTTGCCCAAAGCGGCATGATAGTTTAATTTAAATCTTGTTGTTGTGTTGTGTTGTTGTTAGGTGTCACCCAGTTGGCTCTGATTCATAACCAGATAAGCACAACAGAGCAAAACATTGGCTGGTCCTGCGCCCTCCTCCCAGTTGTGATTATGTTGGAGCCCATTGTAGCCATTGCCTCAATCCACCTGGTTGAGTGTCTTCTGCCTTTTTGCTGGCTCTCTGCTCTATCAAGTATAATATCCTTTTCCAGGGATTGGTCTCTCCTGATAATGTGCCCCAAAGTCTATGAGGCTAAGTCTGGCCAACCTCACTTCTCAGGAGCGTTCTGGCTGGACTTCTTTCAAGACAGATTTGCTTGCTCTGCAGCCCGTGATACTTCCACTATTCTTTGCCAACAACATAGTGCGAACACATTAATTTTCTGCGACTTTCCTTATTCATTGTCCAACTTCCACATGCATATGAAGCAATTGAAAAGGCTGGGCCTTGGGTCAGGTGCACCTTAATCCTCAATGTGATTTCCTTGATCTTTAACACTTAAAATAGTCGTGTGCAGCATACTTGATACCAATGCAATTGACATCTTAGTTTGTATTTTCCCTCTGGACTACTTTCATGTTGATATCCCAGTGTTCTCATCATGAATACTCACTTGTTCCAGCGATAGATCCTGTCAGAATGCAGAGTAATGTGCATGTTTCTGTGCTAATTTCTTTGCCATTACCTTTAACAAAAATCAAGATAGTGCTTACAAGTTGAAGTTAACTGATTATCTGGGGGTGGTTTAGGCTTGAAGGTCAAATGGATAGAAGTATCTAGGTCCCCCCTCCTTTGCTTTGATGCAGCAGATATATGCGGTCTCTATGGGCTACTGCAGGAAAGCCGGTTCATGGGGTTTGCCATGATGGGTGAAAGGGATGGAGATACAGAAGGACACCAGTGGAGTTGTAATGCAGGGTTTCTAGCTGTAGGCTGTCGGATCAGCAAGATAGGTGCATCCTACAGGGCTAGTGTTCTGAAAATGATCGAATTTTTAAGAAGGAGAATATTTTAGGATATAGTTAAGTTACAGAAACCAACCATTACAAGCAGGTGGAAAAGTGATGTAGTACAGCCTTCATGGAATGGGAAGTGAATTTGTAAACACCACAGTAAACATGTGCATCTGTGCTCCAAAGACAATTCCCTCCCAACGTTCTTTTCACAGTAGGTTCTAAAGAGACACGTATGTTCCACTTCTGATTCTCACAAGGCACACAAGACCACAATTTTATAGGCAGGTGCCTCGAGTTTTTCCAGTGAACTCAATAAAAGTAAACATATAAAGTGCACTTAGGTAAAAAATAAACCTTGATTAAATGTGGTTTGTGTTGAAAATGAAAATACACAAACTATTAATTTGTAAAATGAAACCAATCCAATAAACACCCCAATATAAAAAACCAAAACAACACCATGATATGACTTTTCAAAATGATTATTTTTCTTTGTTCATCTTTCCCTTTACTCTTTCTGTAAATGCTGTTACTGATTTATACATGTAATGAAAATATGGAAATTGTTATCTGGGTGACTTTCAGATATTATCATCTGCATGCAAGGAATTGTTCTTTTCTCCCTAATTCATATCCAACGTCTGTAGTGCCCTTAGATTTATATGCATGGATTTAAGTTTTTTTTATTTTCTATATTTGTTTGAAATTTGTCAAGATAGTGTATATAATGTTCCATAACTATCATTTTAGGATTTACAGTGAATGATTACAAAAGGCCAGTTGAGACAGCTTTGTATTTGGAGAAGCATCTCAAAAATATTTTAAAATCCCATGATATACTAATTCATTTGTTTAGAAAGTCAAGAAAATTCACCAGTAGCAACCCCTAGAACCTAACTGTCTGTCATTAGCTCTGGATTTTGGAATCTCTGCCTGTCTCCTCCAGAGGGTTGACTAGAATCATGCAGTTTCTAAATTGTCCATGTTCTTTAGACACTTGACGCTATAGCACTTCTTGACAGGAAAAGATAAATAAGAGAGTCGCAGCCTAGCTCAGTTCTTTGTACAAAATTCCTTTTGATCCCTATTTGGGAATCTTCAACATTAAAACTTGAGTTTCTGTACTAGTCTATCCTCAAAATTCGTCATTCTGTTTGGAAATTACTCACCCCTCCCCTTTCTCCTTCCGTCCTGGCAGTCTCTGATCATAAATCTTGACTTCCTGCTTCCATTCTAGTCTGTCTAATTAGATTTAAAACCTTCTGGGCAGCCTTGAGTCTCCCTCTGCACAGTGATTTGACTTGAACTGCTGGCTAGTCATGTGGAGCACCTGTCCGTGTTTCTGAGCTCGTCTGCATTCACCTCCCTGTCGTTGGGCCAGGGCTTCTCGACCTGCAGATGCTTCACGATAGTCAGATAATTTTACACTGACGCATATTTCTATAGAACTAGGAGATTTTTTTTATTGTGAGTTATGTTTTCAGACAGGAAGTACATAGACTCTCATTCTTATTTTTTAGGAATTTTAGCTAAATTTAGGAAATTTAGTTAGGTGGTAAATCTTCCTTTGAATCAAAGCATAGGTTGATTGAGAGAGATAGAGAAACCGAACCCAGGAGCAACTTAACTTTGAGGATATGTAGTTTGAGGAGCTGTTTTAGATTTCCTTTGAATTTTTGCTTGACAGAGATGAGGGCATGTTCGAGGACAGACACTAAAGGGCACCAAAGGAGTGTGAGTTGTACTCTAGTGAAGAGAGAGTGCCTGTGTAGCACAATTGGTTAATGACCCTGATGTCTACCAAAAAGCTGAAGGTTTGACTCCACCTGGAGGCACCTTGAAAGAAAGGCTTGATGGTCTACTTGCAAAAAATTGGCCATTGGCAATCTACTGGAGCGTCGTTGTACTTGTAAACCTCTGGGGTCGCCATTATTTGGAGTCAACAAGAAGCCACTGATAAAACCTATAAATAGTTAAGGCAACTGGTTTCATCTTGTTTTTGTGGTGCGTTTATTGAATATACTGTACCATAGACTGCCAAAAGAATGGATAAATATGTATTGGAAGAAAAACAACCAGAGTGTACCTTAGAAGTGAGAATGAGGAGGCTTGTCTCACTTACTTTGGATATATTATCATAAGAGATCAATCCTGGAGAAAGACTTCATGCTTGCTAAAGCCGAGGTTTAGGGGAAAAGAGGTAAACTTTTAAGAAGACATCCTTGCTAAGTGGCTGCTGCACTATCTACTACTGTGAGGATGGCACGGGACTAAGCAATATTTCTCTCAGTTATTCATTGGGTTGCTATCTGTTGAACCCAGCTCAATGGCATCTAACAACAGCAACCCAAAGGTGCCACATTTTATAAAAGAGGAAGCAATTGTGACATTCCATTTTTAGCATTTCTAAGTTAAGAATTCTCTATGCACCCTTATTCTATAGGCATTCGCTGGCCATTTGCTGTACTGTTGTTTTGGTACCAAGATGGGTAAATTAAAAGATGCCCATTGTGATATTTGTACTGCCATCAATGTAGGAAAAATCTGTGTAACTAATTGGGGAAGGCAAACGAAAAGAATGGGTGTTCTGTCGATTCCCATGGAAAGGAGACCAACCCTCGGAAGAGAAAGCCTGAGGAGAAAGCGTGTCGGACCACTTGATGGTGGTGGGGCCGGTGAGGAAGCATTGCAATGGGGGAAGTGTTTGGACCGGAAGCAGAGGGACATAAAGGATGGACTCTTCTAAGGCTTGAAAGGGGCCTAGGTTTTTGCATGTCCCCCACCTATTAACAATTAGTACTCATTTGTATGGAGAAGAAGCAGAATCTCACAAGGGAGTAACTGTGTGGAATGTCCAGGGAAGCTGGACTTAGAGCTGTCAGGTCCTGGGCCCTGATAGGTCAAGGGCAAATGGGCCTTCAATCTCAGTCAAAACCTTAAGAGCCTAGAGACTATGAGTCCCTCAGCAGTTCGTCTCAGGAATCCAAAGCCTTTCCACTTTCTTTCGAGTAGAAAGTAATTTTCTTGGACCTTTGCCTCACCCTAAGAGTGGAGGGAAACCTCTTGATGCAAAACATTCCTGGATTAATTTCTTATCATTTTCTTGAGTAAAACAATTTTTTTTTATTAAGAAGAACAAAATGGTGTGGTACTTTTTTGCACTTTGATGTGACAGAGTAAAAGTCCAGGTCACTACGACCGTTGTGAGTTCATTTATGGTTCCAGGTCTCCCTTCTAATCTTTTCTAGAACTTTCCTGAGTCCGAGGCGACCGCAAAAGTTATTTGTTCTAAGATCATTCCTTCAAGTCTAACTATAACTATAACTCAAAATATAACGAGAAGCTAAGCATTTTATAACTAAATACTCATAGTCTCACCCACAAATAAGAATTAAAATATAAAACATTTCAGACTTTAATTGAAAACTTATCATTGTAAAGGTTTTGGGGCTTGGTTCTGAAACAAAATAAAACAAAACCATTTTCCAAGGAAATCATACATTTGAGAAATGTATAAAGCAGACAAAAATTAGGGCTTTTTGGCTGAAATACAGTAGGAAGTTTTCTTTCCTCAGATTTTTTAGAGTTCTTCTGAAAACCAATTTCATTTATTCAACCATTATAAAAGCTCCTATCATGTGCCAATTTCATTCTAGATTCTGTGCTTAGCAGGGAGAAAAACGAATAAAGTGCCCAAGGAACTTATATCCTAGAATGAAGGGCGAGAAAGGTTATAAAGAAAGAGATAAATGTCTTTCTGCTAATGCAAACGAATAGATCTGTTTCAGAAAAAGTACAGCCAGCATGCTCATTAGAGGCAAGGATGGCGAGACTCTGTATCATGTACTTTGGACGTGTTATCAGAAGAGACCAGTCCCTGGAGAAGGACTTGCTGCTTGGTAAAGTGGACAGCCCTCAACAAGATGGCTTGACACAGTGGCTGCAAATAATGGGCTCAAACATAGCAACAATTGTGAAGATGGTACAGGAATGGCAGTGTTTTGATCTGTTGCACAGAGGGTCGCGATGGGTTGGAACAACAACGTAAACTATGGGAACCATAATGAAATGGGCTTTTAAGCCAACTGAGATTCTGACAGTCTTTTTTTTTTTAACATTTTACTAGGGGCTCATACAACTGTTACCGCAATCCATACACACATCAATTGTGTAAAGCGCATTTGTACATC
>NW_022111369.1:62122220-62128360 GCF_000313985.2 Echinops telfairi | reverse complement strand
TCCCCCCACCTTTGGTGTTTGAAGCCTGGTCCCTTTGGCCCTTCATGATCACACATGTTGGTGTGCTGCTTCCATGTGGGCTTTGTTGCTTCAGGGCTAGATGGCCGCTTGTTTACTTTCAAGCCTTTAAGTCCCCAGACACTATAGGTCTCGATAGCATCTTCTTCACCACACTTACTTATGCACACATTCATCTTCAGTGTTTATGTGTGGAAGATGGTCACACAATGATGGTTTTTGTTCTTTGGTGTCTGCTGCCTGTTCCCTTCAATGCCTCGTGTTCGCACAGGCTTGTGTGTTCTTCTCTGTGGACTTTGTTGTTTCAGAGCTAGATTGCCGCTTATTTGCCTACAAGCCTTTAAGACCCCAGATGCTATATCTTTTGATAGCTGGGCAGAGCTCCTATATTTTCAATGGCAGTCACTTTTTATTCAACTCATGCCATCTTGTAGGCAGAACGGAATCCCTCTCTGTTCTTATGGTTATTTGTTCTTTTTTGCAGCAAGAGAGGCCCCTCCTTTCTCAGCCACTTCTCTTACTCTCTCTTCGTGTTCTCCAGTCATATACTCATCCCACTCTGCGCTCAGCAGGGGCTGCATGGACACCCACTTTGCTAGATCCAGTTATCCAACTTCAGTTTTCTCTTTCTGGACCTACCTATAGCATTTGACACAGTGGATCATTTCCTCCATTTGGTGTGTTGTGTTCATTTTCTAGAGCTGCCATAATAAAGTAATACTACATCCTGGGTGGCTTAAAACAACTAGACTCCATCTTCTCACAGTTCTGCGGGATCAAAGTCTGAAATTAAGGTGTCAACAGGACCATGATTTCTCTCTGAAGGCACTAGGGCAGTGGTTCTCAGCCTTCCTAATGCTGTGACCCTTTCATACAGTTCCTCATATTGTGGTGACCCCCAACCATAAAATTATTTTCATGGCTACTTCATAACTGTAATTTTGCTACTGTTATAAATCAGGTGACCCCTGTGAAAGGGTTGTTCGACCCCCAAAGGGATGGTGATCAACAGGTTGAGAACCGCTGCTCTAGGGGAATATACTTCTTTGTCTTTTCTTAGCAGTCCTTTTTCAATCCTTGACTTCTAGACGCATCAGAATAATATTCACCCCCTTCTTTGTACCCGTCTTCTCTCACTAGCCATATTAGATATGGACCCACCCTACTCCAGTTAAGTTGATTGATAGCACCTTCAAAGACTCTTCTCGCCAAACGAGGTCATATCGACAGATCTGTAGATCAGGACTTCATATCTTTCTGGGATAAACACAATTTGATCAACAACATTTGGCTTACAGAAAACCCTACTCAGCTTTTAGTGTTCTTTGATTGAACTATACAATCCTTTTCATGATCTTTATTGGCTTTTCTTGGTCTCTGTAGCTATTAAAGATGGCATGTTCTAGTCTTCATCCTTGTTCCTCCTCTTCTCTCTATCCATCACCATTCCCTTAGTGATCTCATCCAGGTGCACCGGACTTACACCAATATGCCAATGACATAGACGTTGCTTTCTAATCTCCTCTTTCCTGGATTTTGAACAGATGCATCCTATTGCCTCCTCAACATCTCTACTTGAATGTTTTCTGTATATGTCAGACTCAACATATCCAAAATATCTGAATATTTTCTCACAATCCTGTTCCATCCCAACTGAAGGCAATTTCAGTCTTCCAGCTGGACACAGCACTTGAAATCAACAATGGCTCATTTTCTTCCTCCCATCTACGGAATCGGAAATATACTCAGCTTCCAACCACACCTCAGGGTTTCCAGCTTCTTCGTTGCTATTCCTGTTTCTCCCATTGCCTTCCTAGAGTCCAATTTCTGCCCAAGAGTTAACGCGTCGTGCTCCTAAACAAGATTCAATCCCCGATTGATTGTTTTTCACTTTTTCCTTCAAGTGTGTAGCAACCCCGCCTCCTCACTCTGCCCACGGGATGCCTATTCTTTGTGTACATAGAGCTTTCTGATTCCCAAGCATGTCTACCTAAACTATCAGAGTGCTAAACAAAATGAAGGGTCTGCCTGCTAATAAGACTTACCTTATTCAGAAGGCAGATCAGAGACTAAACTTTGTTCTTTGAGTATGTTGCTGGTAGCTGCTGTCAAATTGGCCCTTTGCTCTTGGTAACCTTAAGCACAACAGAACAATATGCTGCCCATCAGATTATTATGATCACTTGGTTCTCATTGGCTGGCTTTTAGAAATAGATTGTCAGGCCTTTTTTCCTAATCCAGATTAGTCTGACGTTCTGTGGCTTCCACTGGAAGCGAAGCACGTTAGGAGGGCTGACTGAGCATCCAACCTGGTCTCCCATGTGAAAGGCGAGACTTCTATCACTAAACCCCTGATGCTGATACCATTCGTCTGGGGAAGTCAGATTGCTTAACATGGCTCTGCTGTCCATATTCTTTGTAACTCTCACCTAGGGATCGGTCAGTTTTGCCTTCTGCCAGCCAGCTAGAATGAAGACGAATTCCAGGATCATCAGGAAAAAAGGACCAGCAGTGCAGCATGTACAGGACCCTTACTTGACACATTGAAGGCATTCGAGACACCTGAGATGGTTGGACTAAGACCGGATGATAAAGCACAGAAGTAGCATTGGAACCGTTAAGCAGAGTAGTGGAAGGGCTTCCTGGTGGCAGAGACTGAGGCATCATGTGGTCAAGAGGCTGAGGACCAAGAGATATGCCGACTGGAACAGCGAAGAAAAGGCTCTGTGAACAAAAGAGCTGTATGCTTACCGTCTCTTAACTTGTCACCTTCCCTAAGAAGCCCCCACAATCATGAGTATCTTTATCATTGGAGAAATGGTGGGTGTCAGATTAGGGTGAAAAAGGATAGAGATTGGACACATGTTTGACCTCTGAATGTGGCCTTTGGCCTTGGGCTGGCCTGGAGTTGGATTCTCCATCTCTCTACTGAAACCAGGAGAAGTCCACACCATTTTCTCATTTAGTCTTTCTGCAACTTCCTACCTTCCACCCACATCCTTTTTTTTTTTTAAATCATTTTATTGGGGGCTTATACAACTCATCACAATCCGTTGTGTCAAGCACATTTGTACATTTGTTGCCATCATCATCCTCAAAACATTTGCTTTCTGCTTGAGCCCTTGGTATCAGCTCCTCATTTTTCCCCCTCCCTCCCCGTTCCCACCTCCCTCATAAACCCTTGATAATTTACAAATTATTAGTATTTTGTCATATCTTACACTGTCTGACGTCTCCCTTCACCCACTTCTCTGTTGTCCATCCCCCGGGGAGGAGGTTATATGTAGATCCCTGTAAGCGGTTCCCCCTTTCCACCCAACCCTCCCTCCACCCTACCTGTGCCACTCTCACCACTAGTCCTGAAGGGATCATCTGCCCTGGATTCCCTGTGTTTCCAGCTCCTATCTGTACCAGTGTACATCTTCTGGTCTAGCCAGATTTATAAGGTAGAGCTGGGATCATAATAGTGGGGTGGGGGAGGAAGCATTTAGAAACTAAAGGAAAGTTGTATGTTTCATCGTTGCTACACTGCACCCTGACTGGCTCGTCTCCTCCCCAAGACCCTTCTGTAAGGGGATGTCCATTGGCCTACAGATAGGTCTTGGGGCCCCATTCTGCAACCTCCCCCCCTCATTCACAATGATTTGGTTTTTTGTTGTTTGGTGTCTGATAACTGATCCCTTTGACACCTTGTGATCACACCCAAAGTCGCAGTGTTCCTCATGAAGGTGATTTTTAACATGAATTACCAAAGATAATATTCATTATTCATATCTAGTCACAGAAACTTAAAAGATAAGAGTGTTAGTGGTTTTTAGGACCCATTCCTGGTCTGTCAGTATGTCACACTTTGGCGGTTTTCTTGATACTGTGATTCTGTAAGCTATGTCAGTGAAGAGGTTTTTGGGGAACTTCCAGACAAAGAACAGATCATGCAGAAAGGATAGGCTGTCCGCTTTGGAGGAATCAGTTGCTAAAAAACTTATGAAGAGAAGCATCATATTGTCAGATGTGGATGGACATGAATCTAGGGCAATTGGAGACATAAAAAATGAAATAGAATGAATAAAGATTGATATTCTAGGCATTAGTGAGCTGAAATAGATTGTTATTGGCTACTTTGAATCAGGTAGTTTGATTTTGAAAAACGTGTAGTTACAGTGCTCAGAATGAAAAACTCAATAGGAGTGGTGTCTGTGCACAAAATCTAAAAGTATACAAGGAAATCCAGTTAATACAACTAGTATTCAATTTTATGTATCAACCACTAAAGCTAATGATATAGAATTATTTCTACTGGCTTCTGCAATCTGAAATTGATCCAACAGTCAATCAAAATTCATTGATAATTATTGGTGATCGAATTTGAACACTGTAAACAAAGAGAAAGGAATAGTATTTGAAAAATATGGTCCTGCTGATAACAAGGAAACTGTAGATCCCATAATAGAATTTTGCAAGAGCAATGCTTTTTCATTACAAATTCCTTTCTCTCAATAACACAAACAGCAATTGTACATGCAGAATTCACCAGATGGAATAAACAGGAATCAAACTAAATAATTTATGAGAAAATACAATAGAAAAGCTTAATATCAGCATCCAAAATGAGGCCAGGGGCCATCTAAGGGAAAGAGTTGGTCATCAATTGCTCATATGGTAAGTTCAGGTTAAATTTAAAGAAAATTTAAATTAAGTCCATGAGAGCCAAAATATGACCCAAATATATCCTATATGAATTTTGAGAATCTCAAAAATAGATTTGACTCACTGAACACTAATAACAGGAGGCCTGATGAACTGTGGGATGCCATCAAGACTATCATACATGAAGAAATCAAAAGGTCATTAAAAAGATAGGAAAGATAGGAAAGATTGAAGTGGATGTCAGAAGAGACTCTGAAACTTGCTTTTCATCATAAAGCAGATAAAGTAAATGAAAGAAATCATGAAGTAAAAGAGATGAATAATAAAAAGGGCATCTCTAGAAGAAAAAGTATTAAAATGAAATGTGCAAATGCTTGGAGTCAGAAGGAAGAATATTCTCAGTATATCTTTTTGTTTGTTTGTATTACAATCCAGTGCTTCTTTCTTTTCTTCCTTTTTTAAAAGATCACTTTATTGGGGGGGCTCTTACAGCTCTTATCACATTCCGTACATCAATTGTATCAAGCATATTTGTATATTTGTTGCCATCATAATTTTGTAAACATTTATTTTCTATTTGCGCTCTGGGTATTAGCTCCCCTCCCACCTTTGTGACCCCTTGATAAATTATAACTTATTATTATTTTCATATCTTACACTGAAAACTGTCTCCCTTTACCCTGGTTTCTATTGTTCATTCCCCTTGAGCGGCGGTGGTGTGGGGGAGGTGGGATTATGCATTAATCGTTGCGATCTGGTTCCCCTTTCCGCCCCTCCTCCCTGTACCTTCCTTCTACGCTCTTGGTAGCGCTACTCCCACTTCTGTTCCTGAGGGGTTTGTGTGACCTGGATTCTGTGTGTCGTGAACTCTTATCTTTATCAGTGTACATACTTCAATCTAGCCAGACAGAACTGAAAGGCAGGACTGAGGTCATGATAGTGGGGGGTGAGGAAGCCTCAAGGAACCAGAGGAATATTGTTTTTCATTGGTGCTACACTGCGCCCTGATTGTCTCTTTCTTTCCTGTGACCCTTCTGTGAAGGGATGTCCTATTGTCTACAGATGGGTTTTGGTTCTCTGCTCTGACCCCCCTCATTCTCAACAACATGTTTTTTGTTGTTGTTATTTTGGGTCTTCTGGTGCTTGTTACCTGAGCCCGCCGACACCTCATGGTCACACTGGTTGGTGTGCTTCATCCATGGAGGCTTGCTGCTTTTCTGCTAGATGGCTGCTTGTTTAACTTCAAGCCTTTAAGACTCCAGATGTAAACAATACCCTCCCCTTGGGTGGGTTAGGGCCCTATGCTCCCGCTACCCATTTCTTCCTTATTTTCATCATTTTGGGGGGCGGGGGGGAATAGAGGAAAGAGCTGGGAGGAAAAGGGCATTTATAGAGGTCTAGATAAAGACATGTACATATGCAAATATATTTATATGAGGATGGGGAAATAGATCTATGTGCCTATATTTATAGGT
>NW_022111369.1:62106897-62120957 GCF_000313985.2 Echinops telfairi | reverse complement strand
GGGAGGGTGAGCATCACAGAATGCCAGGATGTTAGAACAAAGCATTCTTGCATTGAGGGAGGGCTTGAGCAGAGGCCCAAAGTCCATCTACTTCCTCAATACATTGCCATATGAATGTATGTACATAGGGCAACATCTCTATTTTTATGAATTAATGTACACCAATGTTTATACCACTATTCACTATGTACATCTATGTTTATACCACTATGTTTAATGCAAACCTATGTTTATACCACTATCCATAGCTTTGCCCCTTAGATCTATCCTCTGTTTTCTTTCACCTTCCTCCTGCTCCGCCATCATGCTCGCCCTTCTTCTGTCTCTTAGCAATTCCTCTCAGCTAGATTGCTGTTGCTCCAACACCACCAGGATCTCTACATCTTCCTTGCTGTTGCTTTTAGTTTCCTAGTTGTTCCCCTGTATATGGTGTTGTTTGATCACTGCTCCTTTCCCCTGCCTCCTTCTTCCCCCAAGTCCCTTCAGAACCATTTGTCCCATTGATTTCTCTTCAAGTTTGCTTCCTATGCCTATCGTATATAGGTAGGCAAAACAACAATCACAGAGACAAAACAAAAAGAAAACAAAGAATGGATAAAAAGAGAAGGAAATAAAACTAGACACGTACATACACACTGCCAATGAAAAAGCATACATAATTCCAGATCTGACCACTGACCTTTTCACTATCTCTCCACCAGTCCTGGGGGAATTCTGGAAACTGCCCCTATTTTTTGGGCTCTCAGGGTATTTATGGCCTGGCATTGCTCCCGTTGCTGATCTGTTATGTTTCCTTCTTGGTTTGCCCCACTCAGGTGGGGGTGGAGTTGGAGGTGTCAGACCAGACTCACCCGGCCCCCGGTGTCTCCCCAGTATTGTCCTCAGTTGCAGTGTGCTCTAGTGAGTGGGCATTATGCCTTGAGCTGTTGTCAGCCCTGCAGTCCTCTTTGGGCCTTAGCAGCTCCATGCAGGAACATCATCCCCAGGACTTGGTGTGCCGTTATGGACTCTAGTCCCTCAATCTCTCTTCTGTGTGGGAGTGGCAGGCTGGCTCCTCTCCCCAACCTGTCGGTTTCGTGTTGTCTCTGTAGCACATGCTTCTAGGGAGGGGGGTCAGTTTGGCTCTCTCAGCATATCTTACGCTTAAAGAACTTGAGAAAAAAATCAAGCTCTAGTTGCAATATTGAAAGATTCTATGACAAAATGTTGAACAATGCAGGAATCATCAATAGAAGCTAGAAGGACCACGCAGAATCACTGTGTGAAACAGAACTAGTTGACATTCAACCATTTCAAGGGAAAACATGTGATCCAGAACCAAAGATGCTTCAGGAAGAAGTTCAAGCTGGCTGAAGGAATTAGTCAAAAAACCAAGATGATGGAAATTGATGGAATATCTGATAGAGCAATGGAAGCACTCATTCATCTGTCAACCCCTTTGGAAGACATCTACTTGACCAACTGACTAGAAGAGGTCCTTGTTTGTGCCCATTCCAAGGAAATGTGACCCAACAGAATGCAGAAATTATTATCATCTGCAAGTAAAATTTTGCTGAAAATCATTCCACAATGGTTGCAGTTGATGGGAAGCTGCCAGACATGTGAGCTTGATTCAGAGGAGGAGGTGGCACAAGAGTCATAATTGCTGATGTCAGATGGATCTTGGCCCAAAGTAGAAAATACCAGAAAGGCGTTTACTTATGATTTATTGACTGTGAAAAGACATTTGATTGTTTGGATCACAGCAAACTGTGGATAGTATTGAGAAGAATGGGCGTTCAAGAATATTTCCCTTGCTATGTAGAACCTGTACTTGGCAGTCATTTGTACAGAGCAAGGAGATACTGCATAGTTTAAAATCAGAAGTGTGTGTCTAGGTTGTATCCTTTCATGTTGCTTATTCAATCTGTATGCTGAGCAAATAATCCAAGAAACTGGATTATGTGAAGACAAATTCAGCATCAGGATTGGAGGAAGGCTTATTACTAACCTTTGATATGCAGATGGCACAACCTTGTCTGTTGAAAACAAATGACTAGAAGTCAAGGACTAGAGCTCAGACTTCGGGATTCAGAGGTGGTTTGCATGTTTATGGATGCTGAATGCCAGGTCTTTCTCTTGGGTATTCAAGCCCCAATCCTTTCGATACTAATGGAGAGCAAGCCATTTGTACCACTCAGGGATCAGAGGCAGATGGTCAGTAAGTGAAGTATAAGCATAGGCTTGCTTGTGCTTACTTACTAATCTGGAGTGAACAAATTCACAGAATCTAAACCATGATGAAACCCGTGTGAAGGCATCTCTCCCAATTAGTAAGCAACCACAAACTTGTGCTTACCCAGCTTACTGGGTACTCTGTCCCTGTCAATTTAGGATTGCAAATTTGAAAAGAAGCTTTGATTTGGGATTGGGAGAGAGACAGACACCAGCCACTCCATGAATTGCTGTGGACCAGAGTTGACTTGGTGGCAGGGACAGGGGAGGGGTGAGGACATTAGGGCAGAGTACAACTGTTCCAAAGGGGTTCCCAGGCCATGCACTTTATGGAGCAAACCCTGGTGGTGCAGTGCACTGAGTAAACACTCAGCCACCAACGGAAAGACCTGTAATTCAAACCCTTCTGCTGCTGGTGGTTCTTTCATAAGGATTTCTGCCGAGGACACCTCTGGGACAATTGTACTCTGTCCTGCAGGGTCACTATATGCTGAGATTGACTTGGCAGCAATGGCTTTTGGAGGGGGGGGTGTTAATCTTCCCAGAAACAGACCCCAATATCTTTCTCTCTTGGATCAACTGTCAGGTTCAGTCTTCTAACCTTTCACTTAACAACCAAGCACTTTACCACTGCACCAGTAGGACTCTTGATTGGGCTATTGTTTTGTGCCAATAAAGAATATTAAATCAGTTTCACACAAAGCACTTCCTTAATTGTATATTTCTACTCAAATAAACCTCAAAAATGTGAACACAGACTAACAAGAAATCAAACAGAACAATTATATGAAATAATCCAAATTTTATGAAAGTAAGGATGATTAATGACACTATGAACCTTAAAAAAAAGGCAGAATAAGAACACAATTTTCAATAAAGAGTAGAAAAGGCGTATTGTTCCTAAAGTCAAGGGCAGTCGGTCACACTGCCAAACAAAAGAACTCCATTTCTGGTGAATCAGCCCACTCAGGGGATATCAATAATCAAAACGATGCAGGCCGTGCCGGGCTACAAATGCGATCAAGATTTGATATGACCAGGCACAAAGAGAAAGTGTTGCTAGAATAAAATGTGTAGGGTCTTAAAGATGAATCCTAGATGATAGAAGTTATGTAATGTTGAGTTTTCAGCTATAGTTCCTGGGGAATCATTCAGAGCCATAAGGTGGGGAATGTGATAATTCTTCTGAGGAGCTGCAGCTGCTGAAATACAGACATATGGAATTTTACCTTGTTCTAGTCCAATATGGGAACAATCTCAGAATGTAAGAAACTCTACGGCTTCAAATGGCTCTTAACGTTAGAGAGAGGATGTTGTATAGACAGGCCCATTAAATCGTATTGTTTTGGTTTTGCATTTTGTATCTGGATTCCTGTAGACCTGGTAGGAGTCTTACTGTGTTCTGTGCTGAATCCACCAACACTGAATGCAATAAACACAGTTATAGTTTTGACTGTGAAAACCCAGAGATGCAATTTGTACTGATAGTGAAATTGATATTGCTGAAAACAGAGATTTGCTGTTGACAGCATGAAAACCACTTGTGATGTAATATCATGAGAAACTTACTAATCGACTAGTTCTTACCCCTGCCCTGTCCCCGCCATCCAGTCAGTTCTGACCCACAGCCACTCGTGGAGCGGCTGGTGAATTTGAACCATTGACTTTGCGGTGTGCTGCCCAATGCTTATGCCACCATGCCACCGGGGCTTCAAAACAATATCTGACAGTTACTACATCTAAATGGATTTCCTGGATTGGGTTGGAAAATAGCAACTTCCTTCCCCTTTCTTTTCTTCACTTTGTGTCCATATATTGTGTTCCGTTAGAGATTCAGGTGACCTGTTCCCATCAAAGACTAAAGTCCCGAGTGACAGTCATAATGCTACATCTTAGGAACAGGGTGGTGAATGAAATATGAGCTCTGGAATTCACTTTGGTTCATATCAAGGGTCAGCTCACCACGTACTGCAGGGTTCAGGTATGAGTGGACAGGGAATGAACAAAGGAAAGTGTGTGAAATGAGGCATCTGACCCCACCGCTTAGTGGCACCCATGCTGGCTTTGGCAGAGGCAGATTTGGGGATGGGGGTGGGGTTGTATTTTTTTTTCCTGGTATAATGGCTAATATGCTCAGCAGCTAACAGAAAGATTAGAGGTTTGAGTCCACGCAGAGACATCTCAGCAGGAAGGCCTGGTCAGCTACTTCTGAAAATTCAGCCCTGAGACCGCCGTGGAGCACAGTCCGGCTCTGATGCACGAGGTTGCCGCGGGTCAGAATCGACCCGATGGCAACTGACTGGGCTTATTTGTCTTCGATTATTCTGAAAATCGGAGTTGAGGGCCCTTAAAAATTACATTTGCTTTTCTCTCTTCTGTTTCTGATTAGAAAAATGAGACAGGATCTTTGGAAGAACATTTGTAAAATACTGAGTAAAGTGTAATGAAGAAAAGAATTATCTTTCATGCTAGTGCCAGGGATAATTACAAGTAACTTGATATATTTATTTCCAGTTTAAACAGCTTTATGCTTTCTAAAAACCTTTTGGTGTTTTCCAACTTAAATGATCTTGATCTTGGTCCCATGATGTCGTGTATTTCCACAAAATACTTTCCGTGGCTGCAGCAGTATTCCTTATTATAAAACCAAACCCACCTCATCCCCTGGCCAGCGGATCGATTCCAGCTCATAGGGACCCGATTGAACTGCTCTGTTCATTGACCCGCTCCTGAGGGTCTCTGAGTTGTACCCTTTAGGGAGGCAAACAGTCGTAGTTTCTTCCTTTGGAGCAGCTTGTGGGTTTGAACTGCCAACCTTCTGGTTAGTAGCAGAATACTTAACCATTTTAACACCACAATTCTTTTAACCAGTCCTCTACAGCTGGGTAGCTGTGTGATGCCACTGTTTCTTCACTTTAAACAATGGTGGTATAAAATTGCACGTATTCACCAGATATTCTTTTTAGTAAGTCCCAGAAATAAGACTTCCAAGAAATAAGATTGCCAAATTCTGCACATTTAAAAGGCCTTTGACACACATAACCAAATAGCTACATTTATTTTAACACCCATCGTGCCGAACTGCTTTAGTAATGATTTGTCTTTAAAAAGTTTCTAGCTCTGCCTTGAATTTATTGTCTACTTTAAATTTGAAACTTCGGAATATGTATTGAATTTGGAGAAGAAAAATAGCACCATCATTCCGGAAACAAAGTATACCAAAATGCAAATGTATTAAGGGAAAGAAAAACCAAAAGCAAATACAAACTAAACCCACTGCCGTGCGGTCGATGACAACCCAAGAAGGAAAAGAAAAAGCCCAAAGGACTAGCAGCCCATGTCATTCCACAGTGTTCACTAACACGAGAGACTCTGACATTTGTCAAGGCAAGTCACTAGATTTCCAAAACTGGGCATGCGGCCTCCAGACCTGTCTTCCAGTGTTGTTAGGTGCCACCGAGTCGGCTCCAACCCACAGTGACCCTATGCACAACAGAATGAAACACTGCCTAGCCCTGCACCAGCCCCACAATTGTTCCTCTTTTAAGCTGCCCCGCAACTTTACCAAATGTGATGTCTTTCTCCAGGGCCTGGTCTTTCCTGACAATATGTGCAAAGTTCGTAAGACGAAGTCTTGCCATCCTTGCGTCTAAGGAGCATTCTGGCCTTACTTCTTGTAGTACAGGTCGGTTTGCCCTTTGAGCACTCCATGTACTTTCAATTTTTATTTTCTCCAGCGCCACAATTCAAATGCATGGATTCTTCTCCGGTCTTCCTTATTCCGTGTCCAACTTTTATATGCATATGATGCAAGGAGAATACCATGGCTTGGGTCAGACCCACTTTAATCCTCAAAATAGCATCCTTGCTCTTCAATACTCTAAAGAGGTCTGTGCAGCAGATTTACCGAATTCAACTCATCTTTTTATCTCTTGATGGCTGCTTCCATGAGCACTGATTGTAGATCCAAATAAGACAAAATCTTTGAAAATTTCAACTTTTTCTCTATTTATCATGATGTTACCTATTGGTCTGTTTGTGAGGATTTGGGTCTTCCTTATATTGAGTTATAATCGTTATTGAAGTCTACAATCCTTGATTTTCATCAGCAAGTGCTTCAAGTCCTCCTGACTTTCAGCAAGGAAGCTTGTGTCATCTGCATACCACAGGTGATAAGCCTTCCTCCAGTTCTCATGCCCCATTCTTCTTCATATAATTCACCTTCTTCGATGATTTGCTTAGCATATAGATTGAACAAGTATGGTAAGAAGATTCAGCTCTTATGCACACCTTTCCTGACTTGAAACCATGCAGTAGTCCCTTGTTCTGTTCTTGATCCATGTACAAGTTCCAAATGTGCACAATGATGTGTTCTGGAACTCCAATTCTTCTCAAGGTTATCCACAGTTTATTATGGCCACACAGTCAAAATGCCTTTGTATAGTCAATGACACACAAGTAAACATCTTTCTGGTATGTTCTGCTTTGAGCCAAGCTCCATCTGACCTCAGCTATGAGATCCCTTGTTCCATGTCCTCTTCAGAATCTGGCATGAACTTCTGGCATTTCTCTGTCAATGTACTGTTGTAACCATTGTTGGATGATGTTAAGCAAAATTTTACTTGTGTAAAATATCAATGATATTGTTCCACAGTTTGAGCATTTTGTTTGGTCACCTTTCTTTGGAACGGGCACAAATATGACTCTCTTCTAGTCATTTGGCCAAGTCACTGTCTTGCGAATGTCCTGGCATTGATGATTGAGGGCTTCCAGTGGGTCCTTAGCTTTCTGAAACACTTCTATGGGTACTCCATCGATGCCTGAAACGTGTTCTTCCAGTGTGGGTCCCTTAGTGGTCTGAATTTGTACTATAACATTCTTTGCCTTTCATAGAGGCCCGTATTAGATTGAGACTTTACTGCTCTGTTTATTCACTGAATAGCGCTTCATGTTGCAATGCGTTTCAGTCATGAAGGATGTATTTCTGTTTGGTATTTTCCCCTTACATGAGTTGTGTCATTTCTGAGGCCACTCTTGTCCCCTGAACAACAGGTGCTTTATTCTGCAAGCACCATGGAGGATTTTCTCCTGTTGGACTGCTAACCTCAAGGTCAGCAGTTCGAAATCACTAGCTGTTCCTTTGGAGAAAGACAGGGTTTCTACTCCCTTAAAGAGTAACAGGCCCAGAAGCTCACAAGGGAAGTCCTTGCTTTTCCTGTAGGGTTGCTATGAATCAAAATTGATCGATCGCAGTGTGCTTTGTTTTGTTTTGTTTCCTCTGGCCTGGCAGCATGGCAACCCTACTAGCCACTCAATGAGAGAAAGAAGGGGCTGTCTGCTCCCATAAAGATTTACAGCCTCATAAACCATTTAAGAGGAGCCCTGGTGGCTTAGTGGCTAAGCGTTGGGCTGCAATGTGCAGGGTCGGCCATTCAAAAGCAACAGCTCTGTGGGAGACAGACTAGTCTTTCTACTTGCATGAACAGGTCCAGTCTCAGAGACCCACAGGGGGGATGCTATGAGTTGGCATCCACTCCATGGCAGTGAGAAAGCATCGAAGGAACTCGCTGTGAGTCGGATTCTATAGCAGTGGGTTTCCGTTTGGGTTGGGATTTTTGGGCAAGCGCTTTGTATGAAATCTAGGTAACTCGTGGTGCACGTGGCACACGTGCTACAGGCAAATGAGCGACTGTCAAATTGCAGGTTTTTGGAAATCCATGTGTGTGACAGCAAGGGATGCTTTTCTTTATTGCGATTTCTTTCTTTCTTCTAATTTGAAAATGGAAACAAAGCCCACAGTGCTCTGACGCCTTGTCTCTGCCCTCCCCTGCAGGGCTCTGCGGAGGTGGCCAGCGCTTTCTGTGTGCCAGCGGCATCTGTGTCTCCAGGAACCTGCAGTGTAACGGCTACAATGACTGCGGGGACTGGAGCGACGAGGCTCACTGCAGTAAGTGACAGCAACCGGGCTGGTCTGTGTGGATGGGGGTCCTATTCAGGTGCCCAGAGACCAAAGTCATTCCCACATGACAGCCTTCTGGCACTCACACGGCTGGCTTTAGGCATGCCTGTCTAAAGTGAGTGCATTCGTTTGTCTGCTTTATTTATGCTTCCTCCCAACCTGGAGCTTGTCAACGGCAGACCAGACTGTGTTAAATTCCTCCCATTGGTAAGCTCAGCCTTAAACACCCCTCTGTACTTCCTGCCTTGATTTCAGTTAGTTATTTTGACTTTCTTAGCCGGTGGTCTGTTTGCTATGAATTCAGACTCCATGTTATTTTGCACCTGATTAAAGGGGGAAAATTGGTCTCGAGACTATTTTGTATGCTCTGTACCCAAAAGAGAACCATATGCAATTTTGTCCTAATTGCTTTTTAATGGTTATATAACCAGCAGGAGTTACTATGGGGAGAGCTGTGTTATACTCCGGGCCACAGTTGCCAAGGCTTAAGAACTCACAGTGGCTGATCCCCCACCCCCTCCTCAGAAAGAGCTGTCCGTGAGACAGGTGCAGCGAGGCCTCTTCATCAGCGACGCTCACTGGTGGTCACTTTTGAAAGGCAGTATATATGGTGGTGACATTTCAGGCCAATGTTTCCAATCTGGCTGCCTACCTTAGCTACTTGAGGTGTGATGGATGCCTGAGAAGAAAATCAGCTTGGGAAATGTGTGATGGATGCCTGAGAAGAAAATCAGCTTGGGAAATGCTTTCTACCAACTCTACATATTAGAGAGGGTACCCAAAATACTGGAATTTTTTCAAAGTTATGTATTTAATTTTTTTTGTTTACAAAGCAACCTTATCACTTTCAAAGGACTCTCCATTACACTGACTACATTTGTCAAATCTGCGATTCCATTCTTGGAAACATTTTCAAACTCATCTATTTGGATGGCTGACAATACCTCCCTCATTTTTTTCTTCACTTCTTCAAAGTCATCAAATTGCTGCCCCTTCATGTCTCTCTGCATTTGCAGAAACAAAGAGAAGTCACAAAGAGCAAGGTCAGGTGAATCATGTGCGGCACAAGAGGAATACTGTTTTTTGTTAAAAACTGGTGGACTGAGATGGCTGCATGGTGGCAAAACCAGTCTCCTATCTGCCACAAACCAGGCCTTTTTGTCGCACACTGTTACACAACCTTTCCAGAACCTCCGAATAGAAAGCTTGAGTAACAGTCTGACCTGGTGGAATGAACTCCAAATGCACAGTGAGTCCATATTTTCATCTGTTTGGGAAGTTGATGGATGTCCAGAACAAGAAAATTACTGATAAGCTTGAGTTTTTCCCATAGTGCTATACTTGTAAGCTGTCTTCAACATCACAACAGTTTCTGCAGCAGTTTTCCTGAGCAGGAAACAAAATTTCACAGCCACATGTTGTTCTCTGAAATCGATCATCACAAAAAACGAGGTTACAGCAAAATTGTTTTTATGAAAAAATTCACTGTGACCAGAGAGAACTTTCCCAGGTGACACCACTGGGTGCACTAACTCAGAGCAAGTTGTTCCATGCTTGCCTAGTGGGGAAATTGTGCACTACGAAGGCTCCACTCAGCCTAGCACAATTCTGGTTTTTGGGGGGTACCTACTAGTAATTGAGAGAAAGGTTGGGCTTCCTATTCCTGTAGAGTTAAAGTCTCAGAAATCCGCAGGAGCGGTGCTACCCTGACCTCGAGAGTCACCATGAGTCGGCATTGACTTGATGGCAGTGAGAGTGAGATACATAACGAAGGATTCTGAAAAAAGCCCAAAAAACAACAACAAAAGCTTTGTTAATTTTGTTTCGCTGGATATTTCCTCAAAATTACTTATTCATAGGACCCCTGCCCGATTTATCTTTCTCTCTCCTCTTCCTCTTTTCCCTCTTCTCCCTTCCTTCCTCTGTTCCTGTGTTCCTTCTGTTTTGCATGTCTAGTGTCCTGTGCAACTTTCCTTAGGCCGCCCGTCTTTTAGGAAATGTTATTTTCAGCACCTTGTTTGTAATTTGGAATTCCCTTTTCAGAAAAACCGTTGGAATACTATTTGATATATTAAAAAGAACATTTTCCTAAGATTCCTGCTTACATTAGGGAGTCTTACTGGGGACTCGGGAGCCCTGGTGGTGCAGGGGTTAAAGTCCTCGACTGCTGGCTGGACAGCTGGCCGTGGGAGCGCACCAGTCACGTGACGAGAGGAAACTGGCAGTCGCCTTCCATAAGATTTAGGCCTTGGACACCGACTCTGTCCTGTCGGGCTGCTGCGGTTGGAATCGGCTCAATGGCAGTGGGGTGCTGGGGAATTAGCAAGCTCTTGCGGTTGAGAGGTTGAGGAGGTGATAAAGCAGCACAAGGGCTTTCCTTACGAACAAGCCTCGCAAAAGGACCTGGTTTGGTCAGTCGAGGAGATCAATCCTGTCAGAATCCTTCTCTCCACAGTGCTTTGCAAATGTTTCTGAGATATGGAAGTCTTTCGGGCCACCTCTTCTAGTGTGATAAAGCCCTTGGCTTCTGAGCTTGACCATTCTGGGCCTGTGGCATTTCAGTGTTCAGGTGTACCACAGGTGCCACACTCCCATTACACTCCTGTTGTCACCTCCCCATGGGGAAGGCACAGTATAAGTCTGAATTAGGACTTGTGTACAAATCAGAGTGTGAACACAACCCACTTCTGTGCTCTTAAGACAAGGAGCAGAAGAAACTACAGCTTCCCAAAGATTCTGGCGGGCAGCTGGGGCCTGCCGAAGCTAGGGACTCCATCTGTTTGAATGCAGTAGTAGATTGTACTCTAAACAAAGTCCTTAAGATGAAGTCTTGGCTACTCCTTAGAAGCAAGGATGGCTTGAATTGGTCTGGTGTAGTTTGGACACGTACTTTGGACATGTAGTAAATGTTTTTGAAGTCTTACTTATTGTGAAGTTTGTTCTAGATACTTAGCAAATAGAAAGACTGGCCAGGTGTAACTTGGGAAATGCTTTTGGGACCACCAGGAAGCTTTTGGGTTCACCAAAGAAATAAGACATAAACCTGGAAACCATTCCAGTCAGGGTTTGTGTGTGTGTGTGATAAACAAGACAGAACAATGTAGCAGAAGAGATATCACAAAGGAAGACATGATTGTTGTAAGCAAGCAAAATCAAAGGCCGGAAGTGCTGTGAGGAGAGAGGCAGGACCACCTGCCGGAGGGTGGGCTTGGGTGGGAAGAACAGGTGGGAAAGAAAGGATGAAAGCTAGATCTTTCAGTGAGGCCATTTTTTATATCTTCCAGAATAGTGGTTCTCAGCAGGGGGCAGTCTTGGCATTTTGCGATGTATGGAGCTATTTCTTGGTGGTCACATCTATATGTATGTGTGTTTGGGGGTGGGGGGTGGGGGGGCTCATATTGGCAACTAGAGGCCAGAGGCCAGGGGGCTGCTAACCATTCTGCCCTGCTCAGGACAACCCCTTATGCAAAACCAAACCAATCTCACTGCCATTGAGTTGATGCGGAGTCATAGCGAGCCTACAGGACAGGGTAGACCTACCGCTGGGAATTTCTCAGACTGCAACTCTTTCCCTAAATGGAAAGCCTCATCTTTCTCCAGCAGATAGCTGGGTGGTTTTGAACTTCAGACCTGATGGTTAGCAGGTGGCATAATTGTCATTCCACCAGGGCTCCTCAGCTCCGCACGACCCAGGCTTCAGTGTTAGTAGTTGATAAACTGCTCTGAAGCGAGATGTCAGTAATAGAAAGACTGCAGGCGTCCAGAAGGCTGCCTTCTTCTTTTGGCTCAGCTTAGTAACAAGCTGGGCAGCTCGGCCAAGTCCTTTAAACTCTCCCAAACCCCCCCCAATACCAATTCACTGCCACTAAGTAGATTCCAGCTCATGACAATCCTGTAGAACACAGTAGAAGAGTGGTTCTCAACCTGTGGGTCGCAACCACTTTGGAGGGTCGAATGATCCTTTCACAGGGGTCGGCCTGATTCATAACAGTAGCAAAATAATAGTGATGAAGTAGCAACAAAAATACTTTTATGGTTGTGGGGGGGGGTCACCACCACACAAGGAACTGTATTAAAGGGTTGCGGCATTAGGAAGGTTGAGAACCACCGTAGTAGAACCACCCTTGTGGATTTCCGAGGCTGTACCTCTTTTGGGAAGAAGAAATCCTTATCTTTCTCTGGAGGAAGAGCTGATGGTTGAACTGTGGATCTTTCGGCTAGCAGCCCAATAGACTCTGGCGCCAGGGCCCCCTGGTGGCCTGTAAAGTGGCACGCCTGCTGTTGGGTCCCCTCCTTCATTAACCTGCTGTAGGTGGAAGTTGGGCCTCCCAACTCAAATCATGAGTTCAGGTTTATTTCTGAATTTGTGTTCATGATGAATCTATGTTTGAACCATTTATATTCACAGTCACAGAACTTGGGTGAATTGAACGAAGCCCTTGATAAAAGGCTTTCTGTTTCTTCGTGTTCTGCTTGGGGTAAAGGACAATTTGGGGGACCCACGAGAGGGGTGTGTCTGTGAGATCCCAATCAGAAGTGAACAAGTATTAACTTGCAAGGACATCAGAAGTCACATTCTGCAGCAACAACTCATTAAGAAAGAAAACAAACCAGATAGTATCCAGGAAAACATCTACCTTGGGTCATGCAAAATTATCTTTGTATTGAGTAAGAAAATCACAGCAGGCGGCTTTTGAAATGTTTGATTTGCTGGCCCCAAATTGCGCTGACAACATCTCTTTTTAGTTCAAATAAACACTTATTCCAATAAAAGGGCCCACTGTGGTTGTTGCTATTTGCTCTGTGCTTCTGGCTGTGCTGGGCCTCTGGTGAAGGCTTGTGTATTTTCTGATTCCGTAGTGCTTAGTCTGGTAACAAGTTGTTTTCCACATGCAGCTAATTTCGACTCTGACCTCTGAAAATGGCTTTTAAGCACACAACAGCGGAAAGTTGAGTGTGTACCTGGGTGAATAATGAGGACTTTTTAAGATGCCTGAGTCACCTCCATTTAAGAAACTGTTTAATAAATAACAACATCAATTGGACAAATAGTTCCCAACAAGATACTTTACTAGGAGTTCCCTGGAACTCCAGAATGAACCTCACAGAGGCTGTGTGTGCATCTTTTATAAATGTTGCTGTGCTTTTGGGTTAATCAGAGTCTAAAAGGGGTATTCGATTCTGTTAGTCCATGTTGACTGGAGAAACTAATCCAGAGACACTCATGTGTGTATAGGAAAGAGCTTTATAAACAAGAGCAATTGAATATTGAGGAAACATCCCAGTCCAGTCCAGATTAAGTCTAATATTAGCTCATACATCCCATACCAATCTATAAAATCCTCTTCAGACTCATGCAACACATGCAATGACACCGAATGCAGGAAGATCACAGGCCAGTGGGCGGAAAATCTTGTGGATCCAGTGGTGGTAGAAGCATCTCAGCACTGGCAGGGGTCTCCACGTGGCTCCTCCAGCTCCTGGGCTCTGGCTGCATCAGCATGGCTCCATCAGGCTCTTCATCAGTAATGACTCATAGGGAGTGAGTGGGTGTCCCACCTCCAGTGAGCTATTAATCTCCTTAGCGTCTCCAAATGAGGTCATCAAGCTGTGACCTGATTGACAGGCTAACCTCCACCCCTTCACTCTCAAGTTTCCAATTGACAGCAGTATGTCACTACCTCAGATTCTCCAGCCCAGGTGAGTCAGTTCCAACTCAGAAGGAAACCCTGCCTGGTCTTGCCCCATCCTCACAATTTGTCTCTTGAACAAAGAATGAATGAATGAAATTGAATTAGAAATGCATGATTCGTGTAAATAACAAATGCACTAATGTGAAGTAGTTAACAGTTTAATTGACCAATGCCCAATATATATATATATATAT
>NW_022111369.1:62102157-62106797 GCF_000313985.2 Echinops telfairi | reverse complement strand
TTTTTAAACATTTTATTAGGGGCTCATACAACTGTTATGTTAAGCAAAACATGTACAGGGATACTCATAACATCATGATCTGAATCAGCAAGACAGGAACAAAGACTTGAAATGATCCATACACTCATCAATGGATAAAATTCATTGGTAAACAAATCGTGGTAAATGGTTAACAAATACACTGTAGCCATACAATGGATTAGTATTCAGTGATAAAAGGATCAAACTATTGTTGTATGCTTCAGTATGGCTAAAACATCAGTCTTTATGCATCCCATGCCATTTTTGATGACTTATAATTTTCCTAGATTCAAACTTCATACAATCCAATCATTCAAGCTTTATACATTCCAATTATTGACAAGTTGTACCACCTGTTTATTCCCATTTTAAGCCTGTCCCACCAGCAAATGGACATGCCCAAAGCTTGCCTCCATCCACACCATTAAGGTGGACTCCATTGAGAAGGCAGCCCCTCCCTAGCTATCTTTTGCACGTCTTCCAACCCGAGGGACTTATCTGTTAGCACTTTGTCTGACAAGGCTCTGCTGCTTTTCAGACAGTTACCAGTGGCTAGTTCCTCAGGGGCGAGAGCTGCTTTCTTCTTTTTAGTCTGTCTTAGTCTACAGTCTCGGCTGAAACCTGTCCACCATTGACAACACTGGGGGTTTTGGAAATACCAGTGGCTCGCTTCCAGCATCACAGCAATACACAAGCTGCCACAGTATTTAAGAACGAAGAGAAGAGTAATGGGGGAATATACTCACCCCTTATTAAGATTACCCATTTCATGTGCACACGCATTTCATTACAAACTACAGATTGAGAAGGTCTTGCATTCCACGCTAATGGAGCTGGCAAGTGGCACGTCGTGGAAGTCAGATAACACATTGGAAGAATTAATACAAGCACTGGCCCAGGAGCCAGAAGATCCTCCTCCCGGTTCTGTCGAAACTCATTGTGTGACCGTGAGCCAGTCATTGGGCCTTCTGGACCATGGTCTCATCAGCTGTAAAACAAAAGGTGTGGTCCAGGTTACATTAATGATCTCCCTTCCATGACATTCTTTTGCTACCTAACACATTAAAATCACCTCTGTACTCTCGTGTTGGCTTCTTATTTTCAGACTGCAGTGAGAAGCTCTTTCGCTGTGACACAGGCAAGTGCCTTAATCTAAGCCTGGTGTGTGACGGCTATGATGACTGTGGGGACCTGAGCGATGAGCAGAACTGCGGTAAGTGGAAGCATCCTTTCCTCCAGGGCTTTAATTTAGAAATGCGCACGGTCAGAACCAACAACTGGTAGCTCATTGCTTGTTCATGTGATTAGCAGAGTAAATTGAAAAAATGGTTCCTTTCTTGCTTTTTGGATGGAGGAGCCTTTTTAAAGCCCCAAGTCTCAGTCATGACTTACATGCAAATATAATCAATCTTTTGTAAGCAGCCATACCATGAAGCTGCTACAGCCTAAGGGAGGAAAGATGATGGACAAATACTCTCCATCCCTGCCGCCCCAGCCTGTTGCGTGTCTTGTCATTTATAAGTTTCATATAAACATTTTAATGGTTTTTTCCCTTCTCTCCGAAAGCTTTTTGTTTCTTTTCAGGATTTAGGCCCTTGAGCAAAACTTCGCAGATTGATATATGAGGGGCTTCCAAAAAGTCTGTGAAAAGATAGAATGAAAAGATACTGGAATTTGTGCATGAACTTTCTGAAGCCCTCTTGTATTGCCTGTGCCTGACTCTCCTCGTGTATAAACAATGACCCCTCTTTTATTTTATCACTGGGCACTGCAGGGATGGGAGTCATGGGTCGTGCAAAGGGTTCCGTTAGTTTGGTGGCATGGTGGGTACACAATGGGCTCTGATCTCTAAGGTGTGCAGGTAGAACCTACCAGCCTCTCTGTGGGAGGAAGCCTTCTAACTGACATACATAGGTACAGCCTCAGAAACTCACAAGGGCCATTCTACTCTGTCCTTCGGGGTTGCTATGAGTTGGCATTGACTCAATGGCAGTGAGTTTAGTTTGGGTTCTGTTTAGTTTAGTTTAGTTCTGAGAGGCACTCAGAAGACATGGCTGGGACTTTGCTTCCAAAAGTCTTTTTAACTAAAGCCCTAGGAGAAAGATCTATTCTGCACACAATGGAGTCACTCTGAGTCAGAGTTGACTTGACAATTAACAAACGCTAAAAGAATCACTCGTAGAACAGTAGCTGCACCCAGGGTTAGGTGTCTGTGCTGGGTTTCATGTACAGATACTGACGCCAATAGCGTCTTAAGAAAGAATCCAATTTGTAAACAGGTGTATTCACTTCTGGGTTATCATCCCAGTCAAGCACCTCTTGCTCTTTAACCTTTGTGACTGCGATTTGTTTTAGAATTGGACTTTGGAATAAGAAGCTGGGGGCCAGCTGGGTTGAGGATGGCAGTGGGTAAATGCTGGGCAGTGATTCCCAGCACTGGAGAGTACAGTGAAGACGGTTGGGGGAGGATGAGCACTGTGGTCAGACGAATGGCTCATGGTGACCAGGGACCTTCGTGGTCTAAGTGCTGGGAAAATAGGTGGTGTCCCTGAGCACCTGCCTGGCTGCCGCTCACTACATTCATTAAAATATTGGGAAAATGTTCATTTGTAAAGTCATCCCACTGGTCACCAGATAGAGGTCAATTATCTTTGTAGTAGTCAGCCTTGGGGCAAAGGGTGGGAGGAAATCATTGAATCTATGTGTGTGTCATATAAAAATTAATTTGGAAGAAACCTTAGAAATCATTTACTCTAGCCTCTCCTCTTACCAAGGAGATAATTGGGGCCCTATGGGAAAGGGCAGAAGGTGAGGGTAATTTGTTTGGTGGATTGGTCAGTGAAAATAGGGCTTGCCACTCAACAGAATCTCTCTGAAGATGATCGAATATCATGAAGTCTTTGCCTGGAAGGAGGCAGTGAGTAGTAAGGCTAGTAGTGACAGGAGCCCTGGGTAGTGGTTAAGTGCTTGGCCATTAACCTAAAGGTCAGTGGTTCAGCCCTTCTGCGGAAGAAATTGATGGTGGTTTGCTCCCACAAAGATGCCAACCAAACTCAAAACTTCCTGGCATCAAGTTGACTCTAGCTCATTAAAAAAAAAAAATTCCAGCCTTGGAAACCCTATGGATCAGGGAGTTCGCCTCTGTTCAACATGGTCACTATGAGTTGGAATCAATGCAACAGCAATGGCTTTGCGGGAAGATGAGGGCAAATAGTTACTACTTTCCCTGAGATTCACCTCTTTGTAGTCTGCCATCTGCAGTAGACAGACTGTGGTGACTCTTCTGTTTCCTGGCCAACGCATCCGATGTCTTCTGTCTTTCTTGCCTTTCCTGTCCTACATATGCCACAGCCTCTGCTAGCCCTTAAAAACAAAACCAAACCTCTTTAAAATCCGTAAAAGCATGGTCCCTCTAGCCCGAATTCTGTTTATGAGAGTACACTGTTCATAAAAACAAATACTAATTTCTCTTTGAATCTGGTGTTCACAAATCTCCAAGTATTTTAAATAGGTATTTATATTCAGGTTCAAATAGCTCCGATGGCTAGGAATCTACAGGATTCTGCCCTTTGTGAGAAGAAATTCGTCACTTTGTTCTCTAGCTTTTCCAGCGATGCATAAATTAGAAGAGAGGGGGGCAGGGAACTACAAAAATATTATGCCTTGCTTACCTAAGAACCCTCACATTTAGGGTTATATCTAATAAGATAGTTCAAATAGAAAACTTCATTTATGAGAGATGGTTTAAGGAGCTATCTGAGTTTCAAGTTCACCAGAGCAAGGTAAACCACAAATCTTAAGAACCCTGTAAACTGTCAAAATATATCAATCCAATTATCTATGCTGTCAATCACAAGTCCAATTCTGTTTATTTGCCTTAGTGTAAAGTCTACGCTTTTTTTTTTTTCTTTAATGAGGAAGAAGCAAAGGCCGCAAATAGAGCAAGAACCCTGAAAACCATGGGTCCTGGGCAGGCTGGGCAGATATTGCTCTTCAGAATAGCAGGCTCTCTTTAGCCCCTGGGGTCAGAAAGCATTCGTTTGGGCAGGAGTCGCATTTCTGTTGTGCACTATTTATGATTTAAAGGCTATTGAAGGTATTGGGAAGGGCGCTCCTCAAATGGAACGAACCAGCGCCGTGTGCTTGCTGGTTCCTGGCATCCTCAGGAATCTGCTGTTCCTCCAGATTGCAACCCCACCAAGGAGCATCGCTGTGGAGACGGGCGCTGCATCTCCATCGAGTGGGTGTGTGATGGCGACCATGACTGTGTGGATAAGTCCGACGAGGCCAATTGCTGTGAGTGTTGATTTCTTTCATTTCGCTCCTATGTCCAGTCTGCCTGTTTAGACGAACCTACTCATGGTTCCCAATCTGAATGATACATACAGTTAGAGGCCACTATTGTTGTTAGGTACTGTGTTAGACAGGGTTCTCTCGAGAGATAAAACCAAATTCCTGATAATATAATATATTTATTTATAAAGATAATTATATATATAACGAGAAATGAACTGTTAAATCATGTACAGATAAATATACAAGAAATAAACAGTTAAATTAGAAAGCACTATAAATGGCTTAGTGCAACTCACGTCCGTGAGAGAAAGTTGAGAGACTAG
>NW_022111369.1:62088316-62101481 GCF_000313985.2 Echinops telfairi | reverse complement strand
TCCAAGACGGTGGGCTTACAGCAGTAGAAAGCCTCATCTTTCTCTGGTGGAGCAGCTGGTGGTTTTGAACTGCTGACCTTGCAGTGAAACAGCCCAATGAGTAATCCACTACACCACTAGGCTCCCTAGATGCTGTTGGGGAGACTCATAAAAGCAAACCAAAGCAAAACAAACCCCCAACAATGTTCAAAGGCAAAGATGTGTCTATTTTGGTTCTTGCCTAAAAGATTATGATTGAGTGGTGGCAATGACAATACGAATATAGAGTGTCTGCTTTCCTTGCAAACCCCAAAATTAATCTACGTAACCTGGCCACTCAATGGTGTGTTTTTCTGTCATTATTCTACACACCTCCCTTCTGCACTTTCTGAACTGGGATGCTCTTCACAGAGTTGGGGGACATTTCATTTGCAAAGGATATATGAGAAGTGGATTTTCTCTGCAGTAACTTCCAAACATGTTTTCAGGGACCATTTGTGGGAGAACCTGGAGAGAGAGAGAGACAGACAGAGACAGAGAGAGAGACAGAGAGAGAACAAAACACTTTAATGTTCATACAATTAGCCAGAAAGTGTATGGGACCAATTACAATTTTATAACCTGTTGTGTTTCTGGGTGAATGAAAAGTTTCCAGAAATCGGTTACAATGCTGCTTTTGTTTCCCTGGAGGCTCTGCCAATTCATGGTGGCCACATGTGTGCTGGCTGGAACTGCTCTGCAGGGCATTCAAGATTGTGCCCTTTCAGAAATAGATGATCGGCTTGTCTTCCAAGGCACCCTTTGGGCAGGTTTGAACCTCCAAGCTTCCAGCTAGTAATGGAGTGTTTAGCAAATAAAAGCCAGGATGCCTATTAATCCCTACCCCTTCCCCGAAAGTAAGACATCCCCCGAAAATAAGACCTACTTACAGATTTGCCTCTCACCGAAATATAAGGCATCTCCCTGAAAATAAGTCCCCCCGAAACTACCGTAACTCTGGACTCTGGACCATAGCGGCGGTCAACTCACTGTTGGCCACAGCGCAGCCAGAGCAGACAGGAAGTGTGAGGTCTCTTTTAATAGAACAATAACAACAAATGTGTACCGCATTCTTCTTCATGGAAAAATAAGACATCCCCTGAAAATAAGACCTAGTGCATCTTTGGGATCAAAAATTAATGTAAGACACTGTCTTATTTTTGGGGAAACAGGGTACTTTATACTTAGTATAGTATACTAAAAATAGCCGAACAGAAAGAACATTTTTGTTTTAAAGAGGAATGCTTTAACTAGAGTTAATATGATGTCTTTCATTCATGCTGAAACTAATTTTTATTTCATCTTTTGCTGTCTAATGTAAGTAGAAAAGGTCAACATGTATGAAACTGAATATTTAACTTGAGACAGAAATAGAAGTGCAGATTACATGGTTTTCATCTTGATACAAGAGAAGACATAAATTAATGAACACATTCAGTGTGTTCTTTCCTTAGTGAACACAGTATAACACAGTGAGCCCTGCCTTGATGGTTCTTGGGATAGCAGAAACATACTGCTCCAGCATAAGGATTCTGTTTATATTATGGTGTTCGATTCTGATACACAGACACCCCAGGGGGTTTTAATATTAGGTGGTAGTAATGTGGTGGTTGAGGTCACATGGTACGTGACTTCCTGATGTTCTGAGTGATAACAGAGAAAATAGAACTTAGGGAACCTACAGGAAACCTTAGGAGCCCCGGTGGTGTAGCGAGCTACACGTCAGGCTGCTAACTGCAAGCTCAGCACTTAGAAACCACCACCTGTCCCAAGGGAGAGAGAGGAGGCTTCATGCCTGTAAAGATCTTCAGCCTCAGAAACCCAAGAGGGGCAGGCATATAGGGGTGCTAGTCTGGCAGACAGGGGTGCTATGAGTAGGAATCAAGTGAGCGGCAGTGGGTTTGGGTTTACAGGGACCCTTAGGTTCGATGGTCGCTAGGCTATCCCCTTAACCATCAGATGTCATGAGCAAGTCGGCAATGAAATGCTTACTGTGTGTGAGGTTCTGCTTATGTCCTTTCATAGACAGGCAGTTCCCACATGACAACATATTTGAATTATGAACCTCTTAATGTGATGTTATTTGGCATAGTGGTTACATGTTGGGCTGCAAACCACAAAGTCAACAGTTCAAAACCACCAGCTGGATCTATAGGAGAAAGGCTTTCTACTCCTGTAAAGAGCTACAGTCTTAGAAACCCACAGGGACCTTATCCTATAGGGTCACTATGAGTCAGGGTTGACTCAAAAGTAGTGTTTTTAGCATTAATAATATGTCTGAATAAATATGTTAAAATATATTTCTAAGTTTATTTGTAGCGTTTCCAACCCCCAAAGACAAAGATCAGATTTACACGGATAATAAAAAGCAACATAATGAAAACGATTTTAAAACTATGAAGGATTTGTCTTAGAACCAACTAATAACAGAGTCATCAGAGTGGAATCCCATCATTAATCGTAGACTATGTGTTTATGATTTCCTTGTTTCATTAACTCTAGTGCAAAATTCCTGGACTTGGAGTCGAAAAGTTTGCCTACACATGGAGACTCCACTACTTCACAGCTATATGACTTTGAGACAGACACTAAACTCTTTTGAGTTTTAATTTTCTCCTCTGTAAAACTAGAATGATAATATCCACCTGGCCAGTTTGAATGTCTGAAAGTGTCTGCATCGCGCACCTAGCACACTTCCTTTTATATAGATTAGTTGTCATTCAGTGGACTCCAACTCCTGCCAGCCCTGTGCTTGCCGGAGTAAAACTGTCCTCCAGATGGTTTCCAATGACAGATTTTTCAGAAGTAGGGTGCCAGGCTTTTCTTCCTAGGCTTTTCTGGAAGGACTTGACCTCCAACCTTTTGGTTAACTGCCAAACATGTTAGCTTAAATGGTAGCCTTCCTTATTACTATTACTACTATCCTGATTAATACTTTTCTCCTTGAAGTTATAAAAAAATATTATTTTCAGTCAGTGGTAACTAATAAGGTGAGGGAAATTATATATAATATATGTATAATATAATCATTATAATAATAAATTGTATATATACTTTCTATTCTGAAACTGCTTGGGAATTTTAAAGGTGATGAAATAGATCCATTCACGCTTTTGTAGAGAATATTACATATCCATAGGAGCCCTGGTGGTGTAGTGGTTACAAATTAGGCTGTCATCTGCATGGTTGGCAGTTTCAAACCACCAGCAGCTCTGTGGGAGACAGACTGGGCTTTCAAACTTCCAGTCTCATAAACCCACAAGGGCATCGCTATGATTCAACATCGACTCGATGGCAGCAAGTTTGCTTTGGTGTTATTAACATGCATAGCTTTTCATTACTCAATGGGCAGCACTTCTGTTATGCAGTGACAGACAGATGTCTTGACAAATACAGTGACTGTGTTTCTGGCTTCTCCTAGCCTGCCACAGCCAGGGTCTGGTGGAGTGCAGAAATGGCCAGTGCATCCCCAGCACGTTCCAGTGTGATGGAGAGGAAGACTGTAAGGATGGGAGTGATGAAGAGAACTGCAGTGACAGTAAGAATGTGCTACATTCACTGGGACATTGCTCTGTGGGCTGACATGTCTCTGGGACCAAAGCAAAACATGTGAAAGAACTTACTGTGCACATCGGGCTCACCCCTAAGTGATTCCACACTGCTGAATGCACTGGTCTCCATAGCACAGCTCTGCCAGACACATTTTTCTTGCCATAAATATAATTTGCCAGCAGCCTATACTGATAAACCATCCCTAATGGGAAAGAGTAGAGAATAAACACTTAAACAATAGGGTCAAATTCAGTGAACTATTTTATGGGGGAAGGTAACACCATGATAAAGAAAATAGCAGAGTGTATAATATTCAATTAAATCACATTGGATTCCAATTAGAAGGAATTGGCTGCTGAAATTAAATACCACCTCCTAAAATAACCATGTTTACAGAAGCTGCTTAATGCCTCACATTACCTAACAGTGTAATTCAATATGCATTCTAAGGAGTCTTATGTCTGTGTGTGAAACTGTAAGAGCAAAAAAGAAAATGCATCCAATAAGTTAGTTTGCACAATGTGACTATTTCTGTTAGGAGAAAAGGTTCCAGAGAGATTGTGTCAGGCTGGGTTTCATGGCGAAACAATAGCAGGACACTGGTATAAAGAAACAAGTTTCTAACAAGAAAGCAGCCCACACAGTGGCAGAGAAGGTGAACACAGTCCAGCTTAAATCTGTAGCCAGATGCTTCTCTGAAGACCCTTTCCAGATTCACGTAGGGATGTTCAACTAAAGACTTTTCCTGACTTGAGTGGCTGCCATGGCTGGGAAAGCAGGAAGCTAGGAAAACTGCAGACTGGCAGAGGCTTGTAGAACCAAGCAGGGAAACTGGTAGGCGGCCAACATCTAGGATAGAGAGGCCACATGGTGGCTGCTCGACTCAGAAGCCAAAGCAGCGTCCAAGCAAGCAAGGAGAAGAAGGGCAAGAGAGCGGCCAGTTCTCCATGAGGTCTCATGTAATAGGACCTTGCTGGCAAGGAGATATCATCATGCCTGCCCAACTGATAAATTGGACACCACCCATATGTTCTTACAAGTGCAGCCAAGTTGACACAAAACCCAAGTGTCCCATTGATTATTTTAATACATGGTTTAACTGGAAGATCTAAGTATAGCTAAACCAAAACATTCAAGCCCATTGTCCTTGAATCCATTCTGACACATGGTGACCATATCGGAGAGAATACAGCTACTCCTTAGAGCTTTCTAGCAGAGAGCCTCTCCTTTCTGTAGCAGAGCTGCTGATGGGTTTGACCCGCCAACCTTGTGGTTAGCAGCCATATGTTTAACCCACTCACAACCAGGTATCTTGGTATAATTTAGTGCTTAAGAATGTGGGAGTTGCAGTTCAGATGCCTGGGATCAAGACCCAGCTCTATGATCACTACTGGTTTACTTGAAGCATGTTATTTCACCTCTTAATGTCTCGGTTTCCTCGTCTGTCAACTCTAGACAGTGAGAGCTTCTTCCTGGGGTTCTTGAGAGAACTGAATTAGTTAAGTCAACCACAGAAGCTAAATTATCACTTGAGAAATGGTGAGAAATCAATACATGTTTAATTGTTTTTACATGACCTTTTTCTTGTTCAACCATTTTTTAACTGTGGATGCTGATGAGACTGGTCACCTGTAGCTAATTTAATTTAAAAATTTGAATATTGGCTATTAATATAGAATTCATTAAAATACACCCCAACTCGAAAGCTTTCTCATCATATATGTGTATAAATGCAAGTCATAAAGCATTATTAGTTCTGTCGATTTTCAAGTTGAGAAGGAAATCTTTTTCTAAATCAACATTAGCCCAACCCACTGCCATCAAGTTGATTCCGACACAGAGTTACCGGTAGGACAGAGCAGAACGGCTCCTTGGGGTTTCTGCAACTGTGAACCACAGTCTTCCACATTCATTTGGCCTGTTGTTGTTGGTAGGTGTCGTCAAATCGGCGGTTCCCACTCATAGTGACCCTATGTACAACAGAATGAAACACTGCGTTGACTGGCACCATCTCGACCATTATCCGTATGTGTGAGCCCAGTGTTGCAGCCACTGTCTCAGTCCATTTTGTTAAGGGTAGTCCTCTTTTCTCACTGCCCTTCTCCTTTACCAAGCATGATGTCCTTCTCTAGGGACTGGTCACTTATCATAATAGGTCCGAAGCACACGAGATGAAATGCCGCCATCCTTGCCCTTAAAGAGCATTCTGGCTGTGTTTGTAACCAGAAAGATTTGTTTGTTCTTTTGGCAGTCCATGGCCTTTCAATATTCTTTGCTAGCACCATAGTTCAAATACAGTGATTCTTTTTCAGTCTTCCTATTCAATGTCCAACTTTCACATGTGTGATAGGTAGGTTTATTGTGCCAAACTGGCCAGTGAACACATGTGGGATTAATTGAAGGGCAGAGAGATCAATGATTCTGAAAGCTTCGTCTTTCTTGTCTCTTGCTCTTTGATGAAAGGAACTGTGTGAGGCTGCCTTAGCTGGTTCTCTACCTCAACTTGCGAGCTACACTACCTGTGGGACACCCAACCCGTGGACTGTGTCCCTGTAGTTTGAGGTTCCTTTAAGACCTGCTTCCCTTGAGCTGAGGACTGGAGTATATATCACTTGAGCTGGGGACTGTCGGACCCTGTCATCTGGCTGACTTTTGGTTAACTGCCTTGCTGTTTGCTGCCTGTGGCTAGCTTGCTTGAATTGCTCTACAGAGGACTCAGCTGTCTGCTTCCTTGACTTGCACACGATGGCCCTCAAGACTTGAAGGACTGCCAGTGTATTAACTGTCTCACAGAAGTGAGTTGCACTGAACCATTTGTACCGCTCTATAGACTAATTAGCTGTTTATTTCTTATGTTGTATATATCTATCTATATAAATATATATACAAAATCATGTGTCCTGTTTTTGTTTCTCTAGAGAACCCTGTCTAAAATAACATGCATATGAGGTGATTGAAGGTTTTGGTTAGGTGTACCTTAGTCTTCAAAATAACAATTACCGCCCCCTTTTCAGGAAAAAAAATCAGCACTTACCTGGACATTTAAAACTTTTGTACCATAGTCCATAGTCCAGGATAAAAATGTAGCTTTCTGCTTGTCCAAGCATCCTGAATCGCTCTGATGAGCCCTGGTGGCATAGTGATTACATGTTGGCCTGATAACTGCAAGGTCAGCAGTTTGAAATCACCATCTGCTTTTCAAGAAAAGACTGGGTTTTCTACTCATGTAAAGAGTTACAGTCCCAGAAACCCACAGAGGCAGTTCTATCCTGTCCTACAGGGTCTCTATGAGTCAGAATCAGCTTGATGGCAATGAATTTGGTCTGGTTTTTGAATCCCTCTGGAGCCCTGCCCTGTCACTAGGAGGTGGTATTACCCACTTTGGGAAACTGCAGTGTGAACCTTTCTCCCACTGGATTTGAACTGCTGACCTCATAGTTAGTAACCGAACACTTAACCCATTGCTTCACCAGAGCTACTTAATAATTTTTAAAGGGATAAGTTGTTCTGTGAATTTTAGCCACATACCTTCTATTAGATCGAATTGTTTCTTGTTACATGATCCAACTTTCTTAAGAATCATTTTGGATTACTCAGTATGCTGTAGAAGGATTTTAAAATGATTTCCTATGTGTGTGAGATGTAACAAAGTCATATGATCAAAAAGTCAGAAGTAAAATTTCTAGCATCTTTATATTACTATTTACGCTTATGGATTCAACTTGTTGCTGCGGTTGTTTTGTTAGACTCGCTGTCAGTGAGTCGGTTCCAACACTCAGTGACTGTATACACAACATATGCAGAACAAAATACTGCCCAGTCCTGCACCACTGACCCAGTCATTCCTCTGTTTGAATCTATGGGGTCATCCTCTTTTATGCTGACCCTCAACTTTACAGGAGTACAATGTCTTTCTCCAGGGACTGGTCTCTCTTGGTAGCATGTCCAAAGTAGGTGAGAAGAATCTCTTCACACTTGCATCTAAAGAACATCCTGGCTGTACCTCTCCCAAAATTTAGCCATTCTTCTGGCAGTCTATGGTATGGTCAGTATTCTCTGCTAATACCGTAATTTAAATGCTCCCATTTTTCTTCAGTCTTCTTTATTCATGGTCCAGTTTTCACATGCAGAGAAGGCCATGGATTGGGTCAGGTGCACCATAGTCCTTCAGTGGGATCTTTGCTCTTAAAGACAAAACACATTAAGGATGCTTTGCAGCACATTAGCCCTGTAAAGAATGATGTCTGATTTCTTGACTACTGCTTCAATGCTCACTGAAACCCTTTTCCACGTATTGTGATGTTTCCTATTGTTGTGAGGATCATTTTTTAATGTTGAGGTATAATCCATATCGAAGTCTTTAAGTCCTCATCACTTTCAGCAAGCACGATTCTGTCATCTGCAAGTCAGATTCCTAATGAGACTTCCTCCAGTTCTAATGCCAGGTACTTCTTCCCCCAAGTCAAGCTACGTGGATATGTGCTAAGCACTCAGATTGAATAAGCATGGTGAAAAGATACAAGCCTGATTCACATGTTTCCTCATTTTAAACCACTTCATATCCCCTTGTTCTGTTCTAACAACTACTTTGGTCAAAATACTCTTGATACAGTGACTTGTATATTCTTTCCATCTTCTTTTGAAGTTTCCTCTGTTGTTTAATATTTTGCCCATAGAATCCTTAAATGTTGCAAATGAAAACTTGTCATTTTTCTACAGTTGTTTCAGCTTGAGAAATGTGAATCATGTTTTTTTCCCTTTTGGTTTTCTACTTCAGGCCTTTGCACATTTCATTAGAAAAGTTTCTTAGACCACCCTTTGAAATTTGCTCAGCTCTTTGCACCATTTATTCCGTTTGCTTTCGATACTAGCTCCCCTGTGTTCAAGAGCAAGTTTCAGAATCCCCTTTGACATTATTTTTTATCCTTTCTTTCCTCTCTGTTTAATGACCCTTCACTTTCTGCGTGTATTGTGCCCTCCTGTCAGCCCCCTCAATTGAGTCTTTGGTCATGAACGTTCACAGCATCCAAACTTGTCTCGAGATGGTCTCTAGATTCAGGTGGGTTATACTCAGGTCATACTTGGGCTTTTGTGGGCTTGTTTCCATTTTCTTCACCTTCAATCTGAATTTGCATAATAACAAACGATCATCTGTTCTACAGTCTGACCCTGGCCATAGTCTGCCTGACGATATTCAGCTTCTCCATCCTTTCTGTGCACGTGTGATCCATTTGATTCATGTGTTTTACAAAGTTCATGCATGATCTCAGCACCTGGCTGTCAGTTTTTCATACTATAGTGGCATACCTCTTGTCAAAGCTGGTGTTCTGTTAGAAAAAGCCGGTGAAGGTTGCGAGTTCCACCCTCCCAGGGCTTTAGAACAGCCATGGTGGGGTGGATTCCACTCATGCAGACTCCCTGTGTGTCAGAGAACTACTGTGCTCAATCGCGTTTTCAATGGCTGATTTTTCAAAGCTAAACTTCCAGGGGTTTTTCACAAGAAGCTTCTGGGTAGATTTGAAGGGCACCTACAGTCAGTCTTTTGGTTAGCAGCTGGGCATTAACTGTTTACACCACCTGTGGACTCCCCGAAGCTTTGGGTCCCCTTACAGATCTAAGCCTTTACAGCTCTTCGGATGCTCTCTCTGCTTACTGGCTCTGTCTTCTTCACACCCTCCTTCTTCTAGAATTTTCTTCACGGGGATATGATGGCCTTTTATCTTTTAATGTTCAGTGACCACCCCTGTACCTGTCCAACGGAACACAGAACAAAGCACAAAGCAGTTGCCCTGGGGTGCGTGCTGCCTCACACTGTGCACCAGGCGAAACCGTGCTCCATCGAGTTTTGCTGGTAGAGTTTTTGGAAGGTGATCACCAGAACATTCTTTGGGATGCTGTCATAGAAACCAAATCCATTGCCCACTGCTGAGTCCATTCGGATTCACAGTAACTCTCTGGACAGAGTGGAACTGCTCCGCGGGGTTTCCAAGGCTGCAGTCATTATGGATGCAGACTGCCACCTCCCTCTCCAGTACGGTCACTGGGGATCTCCAGCTCCCGCACTTTCAGTTGGCAGCCGTGCACTTTAACCACTGTGTCACCGGAACGCCTTGCTGTCAGTTAGTGGACACTTATGATCTCTTAAAATATTAAATGACCATCGCATTAATAAAATTTCCTTAAGATGCTAGCTCATAGAAATTAGCCTGCTTTGCCTTGAGAAGTTGTTGGATGATATAAATAGTTAATGCACTTGGCTGCTAACCCAAAAAAATCTCTAGAGGTGAGTTGGAAGGAAACTCTGGCAATCTACTTCTGAAAAGCCAGTCATTTCTATTGTGCCACACAAGGGGTCACTATGCACCAGGGTCATCTCCACAGCAACAGATTCCTTGTTACCTTGAGAAAACACTTGAGCCTGCTGTCAAGAAGAAGAAGAAGAAGAAGAAGAAAGAAGTAGAAAGAAGATATCTCACTTTCTTTTTTTCTGTGCACTATTTTAAGGCTCTGATATATATATATATATATAGTGTTGCTCTTTAGTGCCATTGGAAAGGAAGTCATCTCCAGTAAACATTGCATTAGAATATATAGAAACATTGCCTTGTTGTTACACACATATTATTTATACTTAAAAAATGACTAGTAAAGGGTGCAGTATGGCACCAACAAACACACAACATTTCTCTAGTTCTTTAATGCTTCCTCCCCCCATCCACCCCTACCACTATCATGACCCCAGTTCTATCTTACAAATCTGGCTAGACCAGAGCATCTACACTGGTTCAGATAAGAGCTCTCGACACACAGAAGCCAGGACAGATAACCCCTCAGGACTAATAATGAGAGTAGCGATACCATGAAGGTAGGAGGAAGGTGGGGAGAAGGGAGAGAAAGGGGGAACCGGTCACAAACAGAAACATGGATGAAGGGAGACAGTGTAAGTTGTAAAATATGACGATAAGAATAATTTATAAATTAGCAAAGGTTCATGAACATGGGGGAGGGAGGAGAAAGAGGAGCTGCTACCAAGAGCTCAAGTAGAAAGAAAACGTCTTGAAAATAATGAAGACGGCAACATAAGTACAATTGTGCTTGATACTATTGATGTATGGATTGTTATAGGAGCTGTAAGAGCCCCCAGTAAAATGATTTATTAACATTTAAAAAAATATTAATTTATTAAAATAAAACAAACAAAAATGACTGGCAAGATTTTCTAGCTTCCAACAGACACATTGGAAAGCTAATGGAGTACAACTAGGAGAGTGGGAGAGAGGGTGGGCAGTCATTTGTTACCTGACCTCTTTAATCGACGAACGACTAAGAAGTCAGTGGGGAAGGTCCTTTCCTCTCCAGGTTCCTTAAGGGAGAGCCGGTAGGTCAGAGGCTGAAGCCAACTGCCCGCCTTCATTTGGAAACACAGTTCTCAGGTCATCGTAACTAGGAGGACGGCACTTTCGGAGGACGTCTAGAAAATATTGATAATAGCTGCCTGCACTATGATAAATGGCTCCTTTTGGACTCGTGTTGATACTTATCTTTTTTAATTAGAGAAAGCATTTCACTTAGAAGACAAGAACGGGAAGTAAATGAATCTTTAAGGCAATGTCATTCGATACTTCAGAATTTCCAGATCCTTAGATTTCGCTGTTCCTCAAATCACTAGAACTTCGTTTTTGCCATCAAGTCCACACAAAACATGAGCCCCCCACCCCCATGCAAAGTAACAACCCAACGCAGTTTGTCGACCATGTATTATGGCTGCCATCAGGCAGCTCCTCCTCACAATTAACTCCCATTTTGTGCCCATCAAAAGCCCCAGCAACCATTTCTTTCTTCGTTCCTACAGAATCCTTTCAGAAAGACTATTGTATTTAGTTGCCAGGTTAAAAAAAAAAAAGGCGACATTGCGATCCAATGTTGTGGGAGAAATTGGAAGGACACTAAAGCTGGGTCGTGCCTCGGCTCTCGCAGGCACTCTTGATGCTTAGATCCCAGTGAAGGGAATGTACAGACGATGAAAATGAATGTGAATCTCCCCCCTGGTAGGTCTGACCCCATGTCAAGAAGAGGACCAAGGTTGCTTCTACAACTCCTGCCTCGATCCCTGCGGGGGACCCTCGCCCTGTGCCCCCAGCACCGGTCCGAATAACTGTAGTAAGTACAGCAGCTGATCACGGCCATCCCTGGCCCTGCACCGGCCTCCCCCTCCCCACATTCTGTCCTGTGCACTTTCCAACGCCGAGGTCTGGCATCCCTCCAGAAAAGTATACCTCTATTTCCCATTTCTTTTCCACCGGTGGTATGTGGTAGCAGAAAAGAAACAAAATGGTCTTCATTAACTTAAATCAGAAACAAATGTGTCATTGCGCACAGGCTATCAATCCACGTTGCTTAATATCATTACCATTACTTTCAACTCAACGTCAGCGCCTCGGTAGGATTTTCTTGGCTCCATCCCCAAGCAGATGCTGTGTCTTTCTCTCCTCTTGGCGCACCGCTTCAAAAGTGGAGAGCGTCCAAGAAGCGAGTACGAAGTCCACCTGAGTAGTCATAGGCACGTAGAACGTTGGCGGCCTGTCCATTTAATAAGATCGATCTCCTCCACCTTTCCAGGAACGTTGCAGACCGCTGAGGAACCTGGAGAGCACGTTCACGTGTTTCCGTGACGGTGTAATAGCTCCACATGGTGCAAGCAGTTAGTCGGCTCGCTGGAAATCCGTTTTCAGGAGGAGGATCTCTTGGGAGAAGGGAGAAAGGAGAGTGGTGGAGCTCTCACTAGGCTCTCCTGGGCATTATTTTAGGAACCAGAAACCCACCAAGATGGTGATTTGCAGTAGTGCTTTCTTACTCGACGGCCCAGCATTCATCTTCTACTCATTACTCCTCCTCCCTGTATGTGCATCTCCACCTCTCCTCACCTTTAGCTTGTGACGAGACATTCAGAGCAGTCAGGGTTTGATGGGCAACCGGTTACTCCATTGTAATACACACCCTCTGATCTTAACAAAACTGCAAACTCACTGCTGTCGGGCGGATGCCGACTCGCTGTGATGCATTAGGATGGGCTAGAACCACCGCTGTGAGTTTCTTGGCTTCAATGATGGACGGGAGTAGAAAGTCCTATCTTTCTCTTGCCCAGCAGCTGGTGATTTTGAACTGCCTGTCCTTTGTCTCACAGTCCAATGCGTACGGCATTGAATCTGTTGCTTTGAGACGGATCCCAGTTTTACTTGGTGACCTGGGTCCAAGAGCTGAAGGGAGCCCCTCTGTAACTATTCGGGAGTTCTCAAAGGAGGAGGGATGGGGGCGTGGGGGGTGGCGGTTTGTGGGAGACAATCTGTGAAGAACCCAGAGAGCGAGACCTTTCTGTGTGTTTTCAGGAGGACTGCATAATGATTTGATGGAATGCACAATATCAGTGCCTTCTCACTTCCCCATGTGAGAGAACAGTTCGACAATGTAAGCTTGCCATGAAAAGATATACCACCTTTTTTACCGGTAAACAGATTACATATATAATTAAATGTCTATATGGTAAAAATCTGTGAATGCTGGAGCCTGTCTTTGGTGGAAAGCTGTCAGAAAAAAA
>NW_022111369.1:62085896-62087165 GCF_000313985.2 Echinops telfairi | reverse complement strand
ATTCTCACAATTGACATTCTGAGACTAATCCCTTCTTTGACTTCAGATTATCTGGATTCTAATCCTTTGGTGACTGATGATAGTGTGCTTCTTCCGTGTGGACTTAATTGACATCTCTCTCAGATGGTTGCTTGCTTGGCAAAAAGACTTTAAGACCCCAGATGCTGTTTGGTCTGAGAGCAGGGCACCATCTGGATTCTTCGCCACAGTGTGCGATAGCACCCATGTCTTCTGTGTTCCCTTCCCGACGGTGAGAATTGGGCAGGGACATGATGTAAGAACTAATTGTTCTCAAGTTGGAGCTAGGATTTAGTGTGAGCCCCAAACCCAGTTCTGGATCCATGTCTTTTTTTTCCCCTTTTCCTTTGATTTGTTCTTCCTTAGGAGTTAATACATATGCCATATCATTTCATAGTTCAATCACGTCACGCCGAATTATGGGATTGCTTCCATAGTCAGTCTCCAAACAGACTTCTCTTTCCTGGACCCCTTGACATCACCTACCTTTTATCTCCCCTATCCATTTTTACCCTCCCTCTCAAAATCCTTGTTCTATTTGCTGTCCTTATAGGCTCATCAATACTGGGCTTCATTTGTTAAAAAACAGGAAAACAAATAACACAAATTCAAGAAGGAGACCCCTTATAGTAACTCCCCTCTGAGATACACCTTAATATATGCAAACATACACAAAATAAAATAGAATGTCCATCATAGGATTTCCAGAATAATATCTGTCTTAATATAGCATATAGGGCATTGATGTAGCAAGTTCTTGTTTGTTCGCCAACCAACAAAGAGTACACCCCTCGGTATAGCTGTTGGTGAGGGGCCCTGCTGGCAAGTGAGCCACACTGTCCTTACCTGGAGCGGATGTGTGTGGTTCTTTGGTACTGGTCTGCCTCTTTACTAGACTGTGCGGTCCTTAACCAGAAGACTGGCTGCCTGTGAGTCTGGGCTTGTGCCCAATCTGCTGCTTGTTCCTACCACAGTTTTTGTCCTTTTGGGCTTGACCAACTTCACTCAGCATAATGTCTTCCAGAGCCCTCCACAAGTTGAGGTGTTTCATGGTTTCATTGTTGTCTTTTAGGGATGGTAGTATTCCATTATCAAACGTGGGTTCTCCTCTTCTATCTATCTATCTATCTATCTATCTATCTATCTATCTATCTATCTATCTATCTATCTATCTATCTAAAATTCATGGGATGAAAAGATAATGGAACCTTTTCACAAACTTTTTGAAACATATATGCACATTATATATAT
>NW_022111369.1:62082831-62084544 GCF_000313985.2 Echinops telfairi | reverse complement strand
AAAAGATGGCCCTGTGTGCCAGCCGTTTCTTTTGATGCTGCTTTTGAAGGTATATCTTTATTCTTAAGGGGCCCTGCGGGCGCTGTGGAGAAGCATTTGGCTATTAACCACCAGGTCAGAGGTTGATTTAGGCCCACCAGCCGTACCACAGCAGAAAGGGGAGGCTGTCTGCTCCTGTAAAGATTTATAGTACCAAAAACCCCACACAGGGTCACCATGTCGGACTTGACTCTGTGGGAGCGGATTTGGCTTGTCCTTATTCATTTCTAATATGTATTCAAATCTATAATCTCCAGGAAGCCATTGATGATTTTATATCATTTCCTTATATACCCCAAGGTCCAGCCTTGATCATAATCTAGCTATTCTAATTACAAAAAAAAAAAAAATCCCACTGACATTGATTCCTATCGGACAGAGTAAAAGTGCCCCTGCGGGTTTCTAAGGCTGTGGTCTTTGGGGAAGCGGACTGTCACCTCTGTCTCCTGTGGGGTCACACCTCCTACTTTCTAGTTAGCACCCAAGCACTTAACCACGGCACCACACAGAGAGGGTTCAAAAAGCTTGTGGGGTGGTCCCATTGCCTTTTCCCTTGATTTTGCAAGCATTTTGGGAGCCCTTCCTATGTTTAAATCCATAGGCTTTGGTCACCTTTGGGAAATCATAGGAAACGGATTCATTTGTTTTTGAAAAATTGCAATAAAGAAAGAATCAAGCATTTATTTTATCTTTCTTGTATGGACTCCTATCAGTGAGTAAGCAAATAGTAGACTAGAGAAATGATCTCTTCTAAGAGACATTGCTTACCTCAAAGGAGAAAAGAGAAGCGATGGGGTGAGACCCTCGCCCTTTGGAAGCACACAGTGATTAGCGTGTTAAGGGATTGAGCAAGTCTAGGCACTGATAGCACGGAGCGAGAGAAACCAGATGTGATGTTCCTGGTGATGAAAGAACACCACAGCCACTTACCAGCTAGCCAGTGGCAGGAAACTTAGACAATCCTCTGGGTTCAATGGCCAGCTTTCAGAAAATACAGAGGACAAAGGAACACATTTAACTTCACCAGGAAGGTGCAGTCCACGTCAACCAAACACTGACGCATTGAACAGGTCAATGCCCAGGGCCCTTCCATGGTTAAATTAAAAATGAGACCGTGAGGGTTTTAGCTCTACAAGACTGAAGAGACTAAACAAGTGGAACCCGAGGGCAAGCTGAACCTGTAGTCTCCACAGGGTTGCAAATTGAGGGGATAAAACTGTGCACAGAACATGAAGTGATAACTTTGAAACACAGTGGTTACTTGCGGGGGAGGGAGAAGATTGAGACGGGAGAGGTCCATGGAGGGGGTTCTGAGGAGCCTGGAAAAGCCTGGTTTCTTATAAGAATAAACTTCAGCACATACTGAGTGAATAATATAAAAATAAATATAATAAATAGAGTTTACCAAACTGTTAAAATAGTGTTGATAAAGGGCAGGTTAGGGTACCTGAATGATACGTTTGCCACTAGCTGTAGAAAAGCGACATCAATGACCATCATTTCATTCGCGACTTCCCAGAGTAGTCTAACATGACAAGAATCTAGTATTATTTCTGTAGCAATCCCTTTTAAGTTTGATTTGAAGAAATCTTGATGTCAGAGTTTGAAAGGGGAAAACTTATGGAGACTCTGTCAGGATTATTTTTTAAGCTCTTGTTTATTAAACTTCATCTA
>NW_022111369.1:62080337-62081830 GCF_000313985.2 Echinops telfairi | reverse complement strand
AAAAGTATACAAATATGAAGGACATTAGGGGAAATGTAATTAGATAATATAGTTGGAGCTGTATCTGCTGACTTGAATAATGACTCTGTTAATTCACTGAGCAACAAAGGCCAAGTTGAAGTGTAAGGGGAATAGTACCCTTCGACTTTGCTAGAAGCAAAGAAATAACATCCCTGTCTATGTAGGTTGGGATCTCAGGTGGCACAATGGTTAAGCCTTTGGCTGCTCACCAGTGGTCAGCAGTTGGAACCACCCAGAGTTCCCTGGGAAAGAGATGAGGTAGCTTGCTTCCATTGAGTTTTCCACAGCCTCGAAAGCCCTGTGGGTCAGCCCTACTCTGTTGAATAAGATCACTATGAATTGGAATTGCCTCGATAACAATGAGTTAGACGTTTTTAAAATCTGTGAGTCGAATCGCCTGGCTAGCAGTGAGTTAGTGCTGTTGCTGATGTGTGTCAATGTACGTCTGTCTGAAGATGAGCAGGGGAAAGGCTGGGAAGGATTCAAGGCCGTCTGCTGGCCTTGAGGGAAACTGAGAGAATGTGAGCAGGTTAGGAAGGACTCAAGGCCGTCTGCTGGCCTTGAGGGAAACTGAGAGAATGTGAGCAGGCCAGTGGTGAGCTTTTCTCACTACGTCTTTGTATTGCTTTTATTTTTGTGAGGAACAGGTATTCTCTTGTAATTTGAAAATGTCATATGTTTAAATATTTCTCCTCTTTCAAAAATGAAAGAAAATGATCAACGGAACCAACACCGTACCACCTCTTGCCTCCTTAACCCCAAGATTATGCTAACTTTATACTGTTGTGTCTTCCCCAAGAAAGTGAGTCATGTTCAACTTTGTGCATGACACTTCTAATCTGGCCAGCCTTGGGCTCCTTGGGGGCAGACTATCTGAGAAGGCCACAGAAACGATTCATTGAGAAGCAGTCTCAGAGCTGTTTTATTATTTTACCCAATTGCATATTGCTAATCTATTTGAATACCGCTTCTTAGCCAAATAATTAAATTTAGTTTGAATAATTACTCTTAATAAGGCATGAAGTCTTCAGCCTGCTGGAGCTAACTCAGCTGAGACACTTGCTTGATTACCTCTTTCAATTCAGGGGGCTTGGGGCATCCTACCACAGGGAATACAGAGGGCACAGGCTGCCACCTTGTATGTGTTTATGAATATGTATGTATACATATACATATGTACATAAACACCACACACACATATATGAAGGAGTCATCTAATAAGCTATTTAACTAAATGTATTGATTTTTAGGTGACTGTGAAGGTAATATGAAGACTATGAAGATAGGAGCCCTGGTGGTGTAGTGGTTTGAGTTGGGTTTCAATCCACATGGTTGGCAGTTCAAAACCACCAGCAACACCATGAGAGAAAGACTGGGCTTTCGACTCCCGTAAACAGTTATAGTCTCAGAAACCCACAGGGGCTCATTATGAGTCAGCATGGACTCAATGGCCGTGAGTTAGAGTTTTATGA
>NW_022111369.1:62075286-62077967 GCF_000313985.2 Echinops telfairi | reverse complement strand
CTGATGTTTATTGTGTTTCAGAAAGATGTTTCTTGCCAGTGTATTTGCCATTTGATAGTGCCAATACATTTGACTCTGTAGACCATGTACACTGTGCATAAACTTGAGAAAAAAAGAAGACGAAGTGATGGATTTAAAAGATCAGTGCATTAGACTTTATTACTCAAATTCCAAACAAAAGTGCTAGGAAGTGCTTTTGATAATAGTTCCTGCACTTTAATCAAGCAAAATCAAATGTGTTTGGTTTTAGTGGACCATAAGCAGAATTTTACAAAATATGAATTCTGAAAAAAGATACCTTGGTCTCTTTCTCTGGCAATGTCGAGAAGTTGAAAATACTGCTTTTTGATACCCCAAACCCACTGCCATGAAGTCAGTTCCCAAGCATAGCAACTCCATAGGACCGAGGAGAACAGCCCAAGAGAGTTTCCGAGGCTGTGCAACTGTATAGGCTCAAACATAAGAACAATATGTGGGTGGGGACGGCCCAGAAGTGGGCATTGTTTCATTCTGTTGCACACAAGGTTGCTAGGAGTCGGAACTGGCTTGATGGCACCTAACAACCACAACATTTTTATGAGGGTAGACAGCTTCATCTCTCTGTCATGGAATGGCTAGTGGCTTTGAACTGCTGACTTGTTAGCAGCTGAGTGCTTTAACCATTGAATCACCAGTGTTCCTTTGCATTCTGATAGCACTTAGAACATATGGACATGACACAGACCGCCCCAGTGCACTAACTTGATAGGGACTGAACACTGCAGACATGCTGAATGAAAGAAGATACAGTATACCACGGGTGTAGCTTGGACCCTGGATATGAATGAGAACCTAGTGGATCACCATCTGTGGGCATCTGTCTAGAGAGCGGAACATCGCTTTACATTCAACAATTCCTACACATTCAGATTCAGCCCTTCTCTTACTGTTGTGGAGCCTTGGGCAATAGAGCCTTCAGTCCCTTCAGCACCGGTTTTTGTTTTTTTCACTGTAAAAATGCAGGGCTATTCACAACAGCCAAAAAGTAGGAACAGACCAATGTCCACCAACAGGCCCACAGACGAAGGGATAAAGAAAAGGTGGGGTTTCCATCCAACGGAACAGTCCCGAGCTGCAGAGTACTGGAATACAGCTTGCACGGGTGGTCCTTGAGAACATGATGCCAGGCGAAGTCAGGCAGAAAGGACAAATAGTCTATGTCCTTCTTACATGCAAGATCTAGAAGAAGCAGGTTCGGTTTCTTGGTGGTTACAAGGAGCTGGTGGGGTAGATGGACTCACTGCTTAGGGGACATTGAGCGTCTGTTGATCAGCGAGATCACGATGACTCTGGTCACTGAATTGTATGTGCGAAAAATGTTGCCAAGGCAAACTTCTGGTTACATAAATACAATTTATTTAAGAAAATAAAAGCATGCTCTAGAAACTGAAAAAAAAAAGACATAGCATTGGTTGTTGGAATGGGTTGTTGTGAGATAAAAATGTAATCATTAAGTGAACGAGTGTGCATGTAAAGGCGTTCTCACTGACCATATGCTACCCTTAAGGCGAAGTCCAGGATGCATGGGTTTAGTGGCAGCTTTATCTCCCATGTGCCGTGTGTTAGGGGGGCAGTCAGAACCTGGAGGAGGCGAGATGAATATTCAAGAGGTGGGCTGCTGCTGTCTTGTGGGCTGCTTTCCATCAAGTGGTGCCTGTGCAGATGTGCTTGCCTACACAAACCATATGTGGGGATCAGAAGTTTTTCGAGCTCAAAGAAAAAGTAATCCTATCAATGGAGTGGACAGATGGGAAAACAATAAATCATACACTGACTATCAAATTGGTGACAAGGTAGGAACATCTATAAAGTCAGAACAGGAAACAATAAAGTTGCAGAATGAGTTGGGGGGAGGGCAAACATGGCCTTCAAAGAGAGAGAGAAAACTTCATGTTGGCTTGTGCAAAAGTAATTCTGAAATTTTCTGTTAAGTACCTTTTTAATGATTAGTAACAAAATATGGTCCAGTTAAACAGTCCTTTCTTACTCCATTTTAGCTGAGCAGTGGCAATGAGAGAGGACAATTGCTTTTGACGCTTCATTAAAAAAAATGAAATTCTTTTGACTTGTCTCTCCCATTTAACATGTTTTCTTAATACACTAGTCTCTGGAATAAATTTGTATATCCAAAAATAATTTAGAATTTGGGGGATTACTTTCATATTAAAATACCTCTAATGATTCTGATCCTGAAATGCTATTCAATCAATATTTTGGTGGACTTCTTTAAGATACTTTAGCTCAGTGTCTCTGACTTACACAATCATTTTTATTTTTACTGCTGGTGGCTATTGATTTGAAGGTTATATTTAATATTTCATATAAGACAAATACATTATGGCAAGAACAACGTGTGAGCAAGTCATGAAGCATTAGGTGGTTCCTTTTTGCCAAGTCTGTTTACTAATCATAAACGTTAGCTTTCAAGTTATGAGTCCGGAAGAAAAATATCTAACATGATTGAGCCTTCAAAACCAACCAAATGCCCTTTTGTGTTGTTTTTTGAACTGCATCATGGATTCGGTGGAGGGTTAGAGAGCAGATTACAATTTTACATTCAACAACTCCTCCCCCTCTGATTATTTTATTGGGGCTTCGTACAATTCTTATCACAATCCATACATATATCCATTGTGTCAAGT
>NW_022111369.1:62067141-62074873 GCF_000313985.2 Echinops telfairi | reverse complement strand
GTACATCCTCTGGTCTAGCCAGATTTGTAAGGCAGAATTAGGATCATGATAGTGGTGGGGAGGAAGCATTCAAGAACTAGAGGAAAGTTGTATGTTTCCTCGTTGCTACCCTGCACTAAAGAACTCTTTTTGAAGAGATGTTACATGTTTTGGTTTCTCAAATGACAATTACGTGTCTGTACATTTCTCTCTTTCTATGTATCTGGAAGCGCATACACGCAGAGCCACACAAGTACACACAATGAAGCCCTCCCTCCATCCATCGCTAGCATGCCTCTCAGACGCAGCCTGTTCCCCATCTCATCTTTTGCCTTCCTTGCTCCCCAGGGCTCTCTGCGAGCACTCCAAAGAACGCTGCGAGGCTGTGCTGGCCGTCGTGGGTTTGCAGTGGCCTGAAGACACACAGTGCAGTCAGTTTCCAGAGGAGAATGCCGACAACCGCACCTGCCTGATGCCTGATGAAGACGTGGAAGGTTCGTTTGAACATTAACATTAACTAACATGAAGGGACGTGCCAGCTACCTTTTGAAGTCTCACCTTCCTTCCGCCCTCCTCTCCAGTGGAAAATCAGGTTGCATAGAAGAGTGAACTTAGGAACCGATTGCAGTGAAGGAAGGGAGCTCACTTCTTAGACATTTCCATCACTTTATAAAGGAATGGCAAAGATGAGTTTAATAGTCCAGCTATGTCTCATTTTAAGCACATTTAACCCCAAAAGTCCATTAATTAGGGGCCCTGACGGCAATGGGTGAATACTGAGCCTTGGTTTCTCCATGTGCCAAATCGTCGGGGATCTGAGCAGCACGGGCTCCTGGAGGAGAGACGCGGAGCTGCTCACCAAATGGAAAGACTGGGACACAGACGTCATTTTGACGTCATGAGAATCGTTGGGCAGTAAGAAGCGTTGACTCAGAGGGATGGTTCAGGCTCGGCTAATCAGGTTATCCATTTGCAAAGATGGTTCATTACCGGGAAGGATGAATACCCTAAACAGTTGATCAAGGGAGTTGATACCAATGATAGAGAAAGGACCCGATGATCAGATGGAAGAAATAAACGTTGGTTGCTTCAGCTTTGGGGGGGGATCCGCCTTATCTTTAGTAACAGTTTCTGGACTACATTCCATGTGTATCTAGATGGGTTAGCTATGTCTGGGTTTCTACCCCTCGAGAGTAATGTGGCCCATATGACACGCGGTTTTCACAGAGTGCTCACCTAGCCACTTCAAGTGTCGCTCTGGACGATGTGTTGTGGCGTCCAGAAGATGTGATGGCGACGCTGACTGTGATGATGACAGCGATGAAGAAAACTGTGGTAGGTACAGCAGGTGGCGTTTCACGTGCATGTATGTACACCACTACCTGGTTTTAAATGGTTGTTGGTAATGATTGGGATCGATGCTAACGTTTCTACTTAAATTATCCACCTTAGAGGGATGGAGTTGATAAGTGGTTTTTGTCAGTGAACACTATTGCTTTTCCCCCAGTTGCACCCCTATGGGTGATCTGTTTGCAAACAGCTGAAGGAGAAGTGCTTCACCAAGGTCAGAGATTAATTTCATTCTTATTAATTCTAAAGTCATTGTCATCCTGCTTTAAAATCAGAATATGATATTCGGTGCTTGTCCGTATGATTTCCATGCTATTAAGTAGGCATGGGAATACTTTCAAAGGCAGAGTTCAGGCTTCCATGTTCCAATTTCATCAGGATTCATTTCCATGCCCTCTCTGATTTCACCTTTGTTGACAAAGAATAAAACTCTTCCTGACGTTTTCCGCTATCGAACTTCACAATCACCAATGGAAAGGTCAGAAATGCCATTGGTAATTTAAGTGGCTCTAATTCCCCTTTTATTTCCCTGCAATCCTTTATACTTGAAACCTCAGGGTGTGGCAGAGAATTAAAAGTGGGCAATGTTCTTTTCTGAATATTCTGGAATAGAACAAAATGATGGAAGAGCTCCTAAAGGCCCCTTTGGTTATGACTGTGTTAGCTTGTTCTACTTTAAAAATGTGTACATTTTTGACATTGAAGCCCATAAGATAATCCATCAAAAAATGATTTCATCCTTTTGGCCTTTGAGATGTGCAATAGTGCCTTGCACCCTCAAACGACCTTTCTGTGGTAGACGCTGCCCTTTTGGTCTAGACAAAATGTCAAGAGCAATCAAGTGCAATTCTATCATCTCCTGCAAACATGAGCCAGTGCATGTGCAGGACAGTGAGTGTCATCAGAATGATGGCCAGATGACCGGGGTAATTTTGTTAGGAAGGAACATACAGTGTTTTGAGAGCCATGGAAGATACTGTTGTTTGCTCATTTGTGGTCTTTGGGTACAGATATCAATCAGAGCTTATTGAATATCCCCTGGGCAAATGATTCATTGAGAAATGATTGGATTTGTTCACTAAGTTATGACTTTGATGGGTTCTGATGATTCTGGGATGCAGTTTCAAAGGAGTCAGGCTGCATGGTTCCAAGAGTTTACATGATACTCTCTCTATTGGAGACACGGGGCCTTGCTGGGTAGAAGGGGACTAAGTATTTGAGGATATCAAAGCTTTCTTGTTTGTTTTTTTAAATGTCCTGGTTACTAATAAAAGGCCAGAGATTTTGGGTTCCCCCCCCACACACACACACATTTTAGAAAAAAGAAATTCAAAGCCATTATATGAATTTAGGTTACATTTCTATTTAAGTAATGACTTTTGCCAGTATTTTAATTACACAGTTAAAAGTACACTGGGAATTGTTTAATCCTTATCAAATACTTAAATTAATAAAGACACTCGTATGTTTGGAGTTAAATCAATTGCTCCAAATAATTTATGAGAAAACTCATGTTAAGATTTCTAAAGCAACTAGTAATAGAAAATTAACATTCATTCCCCCATTGGCATGCATTGACGCAATTTGAATAGGGATGACCATCGCCCTGACGATGGTGGGCATTACATTTAAAGCCAAATAAGGAAGTCACATCATCCACTTCCCACTCGCCTCCTTTCTCTGTGTGTCTGTGTCTCCTTCCTTGTGAATAAGCAGATCACCTGGTAATGCAAATACCAGCTCAGCAATGCTGGGTTTCATCCAAGCTTTCTAATTGAGTCTGTCTGTTATAGCATTCAATGCGCTTAACTGCCTGGACCTCATTGGCCTCCACGGCCCAACTTCTGCCAAATGGCAAGATGTGCTTATTTCTCAGAGTCCGTGGGGAAGTGATCATTACAATCCAAGGTACTACCCAGCTCCAGGTTGCTTTTCCCTCCACAAACTGCACCGCTCACCGGGAGAGGGGGAAAGAAAACAGCACGAGCCCTTCCGACCCTTGACAAGATAGCCCTCCTCAGAGTACAAGGGAAAACATATATATATATATATGCCTAAACTGCATCCCCTCTGAGAGTAATTATAAGAGTAAGAGATAACATTCTTAATCACTACGTATCCACATTTCACTTGGCTAGTTTTAATTTTTATAACAACATTGCAGTTTAGGTCAGAGGAGCACTATTTTTCAAGTGAAGAACCAAAGCTTTGGGAAGTTAAGACTCACAGTTCTCAAGACTCACTGCTATGGAGTCAGTTCTGACTGGGAGTAGCCCTTCGGACAGGCTGAAAGTGCACGTTTGGGTTTCCTAGATAGTAAATCTTCTTGGGAGTAGACAGCCTCATTTCTCTCCTGAGGGGCCGCGGATGGTTTCGAATTGCTTGGCCTTGTGGTCAGCAGCTCAGGGCGGATCCAGGCTTCTCTGTAGAGTGAGAGTGTGCAGGGGGGAACGTGAACATAATTTTAAAGCCAGACACCTGGGGTTGAGTGTTAGCTCCAAATCTCACCTAGATTTGAACTCGAGCTGTGTCACCCGAGGGAGCTGCAGATATGCAAGCGTGAACGGCTCATTGTCACACTCAGGGAAGACATCAGACTCTCCCTCACACCTCCTGGGACTCAAGAGGGCCTGTCGTTGTCAGAGGTGATCCATGTCTATATCCCCGGCAAGTGGAAAACCTTATCATAATGAAACTTCCTTGGCTCACTGCTACCTTTTCAGAGTGTGAACAGTGGCTCACTGCCGCGCTGGCAATCGCACTGTTCGGTTTGGTAGTCCATCATTCATTCCAGCGCCCTCCAGCGGGCAGGAGAGCTCCCTGCTGAGAAAGGCCGTGTGGCTCAGTGTGAGAGAACGCTTCACGTCTGTCCTGTTCCCGAGCCCCTGCAGTAGATGTTCTGGGCTCTTGGATCCAAGATCACCTAGATGCACAACTAGCGAAATACTTTCACTCTATTTTTTTTAACGCTTTTAAAAACTCAAAAATTCATTTTACTTCATAGTGAAAAAAATCTTGACTTAATTTGGTAACTTCACCATAAAATAAAATAATAATAAAAAGTTTTTCTTGTGATGGGTTCCAAGAAACCTGTCAATTATTTTTGAGATTTCTCTGAATTTTCTGCAGTCAGTCAGATGGTCAATAACATTTTAAAAATGGAAACTCCTTATTTGAGCACTACTTTTTTTTTTAAGATAATTTTATTGGGGGCTCTTACAACAATCCATACATTCATTGTATCAAGCATGTTTGTACATATGTTGCCATCATTAGTTTCTAAACATTTACATTCTATTTGAGCCCTGGGTATCAGCTCCTCTTTTTATCCTCCCTACCTCCCATCCTTGTGATCCCTTGATAAATTATTATTATTATTTTCATATTTTACAGGGACTGCAGTCTCCCTTCCCCCAAGGTTTCTTCCCTCCTTTCCCCACCTTCTCCATACCCTGCTGGTATCACTGTACTCCCATTTCTGTTCCTGAGGGGTTTATCTGACCTGAATTCTGTATCCTGAACTCTTATCTATACCTGTGTACATTTGAGCACTACTTTCTATGTCATTGCCTAAATTATCTTTTCCTGGCAATGGGAGACTTTTTGTCCCTTACATGAAATAAAATTCCATTTAAAATAGGTGTGTGTTGAGGGCCTGCTGAGTGCTAGACGTTGCCCTCCACAGGGGGTGACAGGAAGCCAAAGAAGGGTGCCACTCTTTGATCTCTACCCTCACACGCCTGCCAGTCTAAATGAAGGCGGTAGCCCTGAGTGAAGTGGTTGGGCTGCATCAGACAATTAGAGTGTTTTAACAAATATATAAGATGCCAGACAGCGTGCGATGTAGCAACAATGAAAAATACAACTTTCCTCTAGTTCCTAAATGCTTCCTCTGCCCCCCACTATCCTGATCCCAATTCTACCTTGCAAGTCTGGCTAGACCAGAGGGTGTACACTGGTACAGATAGGAACTGGAAACACAGGGAATCCAGGGCGGATGATCCCTTCAGGACCAGTGGTGTGAGTGGCGATACTGGAAGGGTAGAGGGAGAGTAGGTTGGAAAGGGGGAACGGATTACAATAATCTACATGTGACCTCCTCCCAGGGGGATGGACACCAGAAAAGTGGGTGAAGGGAGACGTCGGACAGGGCAAGATATGACAAAATAATAATTTATAAATTATCAAGGGCTCATGAGGGAGGGGGGAGCGGGGAGGAGGGGGGAAATGAGGACCTGATGCCAGGGGCTTAAGTGGAGAGCAAATTTTTGAGAATGATGAGGGCAATGAATGCAGAAATATGGTTTACACAATTGATGTACGTATGGATTGTGATAAGAGTTGTATGAGCCCCTAATAAAACGATTAAAAAAAAAAGATGCCCTGTGTTTGAATAACATGGCATTTACAAAGTTTATCACAATTGCTTGCTGCTTGATAGGCAAATTACAGTTCAAATGTCAATGACCAGGAAGTCACTGTGCTGCTGTTGTGCTCAGTTCCACCGATCACCTATTTTACCAAACATGATCCCCTTTTCTAGCAGTCTACTTTCAGCCTCACCCTGCCCTCTTGGAACTACGTTCATTTCTCACGTGAATTAATACCGCATCTAACCTTATATTCGATATGTGACTTCTAGAAAGGAGTGGGTTCCATGGCTGGCTGGTAAGCCTGTTGTGCTAGATGGAAAGAGTCTCGCTTTTGACGGAACATGTAAGGAGGGGGCTTCAAAAAGTTTGTGGGAAAATCCCACTACATTTGAATTTTATTTTGTCAAGAATGACTTGCAGCCCCCTTGTAGGAGGCTTTCCTGTCTGACGACTGCAATTACATTTTAAAATCCGCATTTAGTTAACTAGGTTCTGGCATATTTGCTGAAAAGCATAACATCATTTTACAGGGAAGTATTTTGTGCTGGCAAATCAACTTAGAGAGCAGCAGGAACAGTGCAAGATGTGACTGTGTGGTCACCTTTCCATTTCCGAGATGTCACTTCTGATTTTCTCTTAGGACCATTCGTATTGCAACACAGAGATAATCGAGTATTTCTACTTTCAACATTATGTTATTCGTGGCTTAAAGGAGTCAAAACTCTTGAATAAAAATGAAAAATCATGCTTTTCTGCTGTAATCTGTCTACATTGTTTGACCCAATTAATCATCACTTCCCCTCCACATCTTCCACAATCTTTTCGTCTGTCTCCAGGTTGCAAAGAGAGGGATCTTTGGGAATGTCCGTCTAATAAGCAATGTTTGAAGCACTCGGTGATATGTGATGGCTTCCCAGACTGCCCTGATAGCCTGGACGAGAAAAACTGCTGTAAGTGCTTGCATGAATTTGTCAACATGACATTTTAATTTTAAACACAAATTACCTCTCTCCTTGGATACAAACGAGGCATATGACTGTTGTAACTTTGCATGCGTTCTAGTTTTTGACCAGAACATACACTTGTAAGAATAAATGCAATGAACCTGTGAGTACGTGGGGATAAGTTTATACACGATATTGTAATAGTATTATTTGTAACATGGAATAAGTTTAAAACACCCCAATACAGAATATATTTATCAGACAACCATAAAATGAGATGATTTGCAAACACTAAAAATTAGAGAAATAATTTCTTGTGAGTTCATGCTATATTACTAGTTCAAAAAGAAGTAACTAAAAAGTACTATATGTGCTATTCTCCAGAGTTTATAAAGTACTTATATCTACATATAGAAAAAGATCAGATGGCCATAATAAAACGTGTATCATTATGATCTCTGGATAGAGGAATGTTAAACTTCTTATGCTTTTCTTTCTTCTCTAGATTTTCTGAGAGAATAGTATTTGCTTTTAGAATTAGAACATAGTGTTATTTTATTCCTTTGGGTGTTTTAGCTACAAGAAATAGAAAACCTACTCCGAACTGGTTTAAGCAACAAAGATATTACCTTTTATAATAATGCATATACAAATTTCTTACATAGTTAGATAAAAGTGGCAGGAGCAGGGTGGATTATTAAGGCCTTTTCCAGGGCTGCTTTAGTTTTCCGAGGCGTCTTGCTGACTCCACAGGGTTGTAAGATGTCTGCCCATCGCTATATCAGGTGTGCCATACTTTCTCAATCACATCCAGTGGGAAAGACCTAGAATATAGTTCCCAAACTGATTTGGCCTACTGCCCACTTCTCAGGGGGGAAAAAATTACTTAGCAGCTCCCCTTTTTTATAAAATCGTTTTATTAGGGGCTCATAGACGCTTATCAAAATCCGTACATACATCAATTGTGTAAAGCACATCTGTACATTCATTGCCATCATCATTCTCAAAACATTTGCTCTCCACCTAAGTCCCTGGCATCAGCTCCTCATGTTTCCCCTCCCTCCCTGCTCCCCCCTCCCTCATGAG
>NW_022111369.1:62048602-62065486 GCF_000313985.2 Echinops telfairi | reverse complement strand
TTCATTTGCTCCTGTGTGCTCCAATCAGATATGTCCCTCTCCCAGAGCTGCAGATTTAATGCCTCCTTTGAAATAAATTCTTCTGGGGGGAGGGGCAGGTAGTTGGGATTGGGGCCGGCCCCTCAGACCTCTCCACTGGTTCCCTACTCCACGCCGGCATGCTGTATTCACATCTTGGAGCACTGAGTTGAATGAAGCCTGGTCCCTCTTTCCCTGTGTAGGTTTCAACAATACCCTCCCCTTGGATGGGTTAGTGCCCTGTGCCCCTGCTATCCATTTGTTTTTTTTTTTCCTTTCCCCACCTCCTTTATAGTTGTCTACCATATGCATCCCTGTATTTGGTCTGGTCCCTGCCACATTACCTGGTCTTCACCCCAGGAATGTTTGTATACAGTAGCTTTTTCCCTCTGCCCCTTTTGCATTTTATTTTTAAAGCTTATCTCAGCGGAGTCGTGTTGTACTTGTCCTTTTGTGCTTGGCTTACTTCGCTTAGCATGATTTCCTCTAGTTCTTCCCTTGCAGCGATGTGCTTCATACGTTCATCACTGTTCTTTAGCGATGCGTAGTACTCCATTGTATGTATATACCACAGCTTTTTAATCTAATCATCAGTTGATGGAAATTTGGGTTGTTTCCAACTCCTTGCAATTGTGAACTGTGCCTCAATGAAATTGGAGCACAGATGTCTGGCTGTGGTTTGTTTCTTGCCTCTTCTGGGTATACGCCCAGTAGAGGGATTTTAGCATCTCCCTTAATCCAGGATAAAGTGTAGGCATCTGTTTTTGCAGCTGCCCCCTGGATCATTCCAGGGCCCCCAGAGTTTTCCTGTGGGAAACACTGAACTAGAACTTTGCCCTCATGTTTCTCACACCACAAAGGGATTCATTCAGATTAACCAATCTGGTGACATCAGCAGAGCTGGCATCTAGGAGACCACTCAGCAAACAGCTGCATTGTGCAAACACTCCCGTCAGGGAAAACCAGTGAGAAAAAGATGTCTGTTTAGACTGCCATGGCCTCCAGTGGGGGCACATCCTGGCCAGCAGAATTTGGGTAGAGGCCATCTTGCAAAACACAACTCACAAAACCTTCAGCCAAGACCATGGTCTTAGATCACATGTTGTCTTCTAGATTAAAATATACTATAGCCAGGAAAATGCCATGACCAGCTTAAACTAGCCAGTGATCTCTCCTCGAGCTGGGGTGGTGTTTAAATGTGCTAACAAAATCAGATTTTCCTTTCAAAAAAGAGGAGGAAAGGAAATAAATGCTGGGTAGGCAACCCAGGAAGTGCTCTATAATTATTTTTTTTAAACTTAAGAGAGAATTGGTCCATGATACTGAGACTCAAGTAATCGTAGCTAGAGATGATTCTTTGCTTTTATTAAATGTAGAACCTAAGCATGTATATGACTAGAGCTTACTATCTCCCTATAATGACGTCAGTCTGATCTCCACTGCTCAGCTCATGCTGTTGCAGACGTTAGCCCTGTGCCCAGGTGGCTTACATACTGGTTTCCACTCTGGATTGCTAACCAGAAGGCCAGCAGTTCGACGTCACCCGAAGGTTTAAAGGGAAAGATAAGGCTGTCTACTTACATGCAACCCGGGAAACCCACAGGGACGGTTCTCCACTATCTTAGTATCTTATAGTGTCACTATCATTTGGAAATGATTTGATGGCAGCGAGTTTGGGTTTTTCTTTGATCTAGTCTTCAGGAACCCTGCTGTTCTAGTGGATTCAGGTTGGTCTACTGACTGCAAGGTTGGTGGTTCAAATCCACCAACTGCTCTGTGGGAACTCTGTGGGTACTGTGGATTATATGTTAAGCTGGCAAGCAACAGGACAGTGGTTTGAGTGCACTAGTGGATTCAAGGGAGAGAGATGATGACTTCTGCTTCCCTAGAGATTTACAACCTTAGATACCCTTGGAAACAGTTCTTTCTCCTCTGGCCGCTAGCGTCACTTTGAGTCACAATTGACTGGGTGGGAATGAGGAATCTCCAATCTCAATGTCCCTGAGTAGCGCAGTTTACCCTCACCTACTACGCTAAAGGTTGGTGCTTACATTCTACCAGCAGGGCTGTGGAAGAAAGGCCTGGTGATCCGCGTCCTTAAGATTTCAACCAAGGAAACTGTGGAGCGGTTCTCTGTAACTCATGACACCATCAACTCAATAACAATGTTCTGTTGTTTATTTCATTAGTAGTTTTCTTGCTATGATATGAGCACTAGAGATTCTCATCCCTTGGAGATAGTCCCAAACCAACAAACCAAACTCATTGCCATTTAGTAACTTCAAATTATAGCAGCCCTATAGGAAAGAGTAGAACTGCCCCTGTGGGTTTCTGAGGCTTTACCCAAGCAGAAAGCTTCATTGTTCTCTCCCTGAGTGGCTGGTGGTCTTGCCATTCATTAGCAGCTTAAAGTATAACCCACTATGCCACCAGGACACCGTTCTGTAGAAATGCTTGCTATTTGTATCAACCATCATCTATTCAAGGAGATTTGATCAGTTCTGTGTTTCTGACTCAATAACCTATCTGGAGAGTCTCAGGACCACATTGTTTTCCCTCATGTTCTCCTGTTGGCAAATGATGGTAGGCATGCTACTGATTTCTGTCTTCTCCCCTCTCCTCCCCTGTGCCAGCATTTTGCCAAGGTGATGAACTGGAATGTGCCAATCACGACTGTGTGTCACGCAGACTGTGGTGTGATGGCCAGCCAGACTGTTCGGACAGTTCGGATGAGTGGGACTGCGGTAAGCTGCTCCTGTCTGCTTTCATCATGCATTCGAATGCCCACCGGACACCTGAGCTCATGAAGGAATGACTCTTGAATTACTTCACCGATTTTACTAAGCATATTCATCTAGCCTTACGATTATAAAGTCTGACAGTAGTGACTTCTATATATTTTTTTCCCACTCATTGGAAATGTCCCCCAAGTTATCTCCTTATCTGAAATCTGCACAGAGGGGCCGTAGAAGAAATAAATGGAGACCTACTTCTGAAAGATCACCAAAACAAAACAAACTCACTGCCATCGAGTCGATGCCAACTCATGGCGACTCTGCAGGGCAGAGTACAACTGCCCCTGTGGGTTTTGAGACGGTAACTCTTTAGGGGACTACAAAGCCCCATCTCTGTCCTGTAGAGCGGTGGTTTCAATCTGTTGGCCTTATGGAGCATGGCCCAACAAGTAACCACTATGCCAGCATCCCAGCCACTGGAACTAGATACTGGTTCTACTCTGCTACATGCATATGGGGTCACCATGAGTTGGAATAGAACTGGTGGCAATTGGCATACATTAAAAAAGAAAAGGATTCAAATTGTTATAGCCTATAGCACTGCTAGAATTAAAAAAAAAAATTCCAAGTTGATTCTGACTCACGGCAAACTCATGCGTAGCAGTGCTGTGGAGTAGTACTGTGTTCCACAGGGTTTTCAGTGACTGATATTTTGGAATCAGATCGCCAGGCCTTTCTTCCAAGGTGCCACCGGGAAGACTGACCCTCTAACCTTTTGGTCAGTAGTCAAGCTGGTTAACTGTTTGAACTGCCCAGATCTGCGTGCTGGAAAATAATTTTTAAAGAAAACCGCTTTATTCTTGAGCCAGCCTCAAACATTGTTAACATTATTTTGCCATCTGCACCTCCTGAAATAGGATGCAGAGTGATCCCTCTATCTTCCCCGTACTTTTGCTCCAAATACAAATGGGGCTTACACTGTCTACTTCTTTTCAGGAAGAGGCTTGAAAGGCATCGACCACCAGCACCTCCCTAGGTGCACATTGGTCATCTTGGTTTTGACTAAGCCCATTGTCACACACTCAACAATCACTCCATTCACTGGGCTCTATTGCAGTCTTTGTATCCTTTAGTCCAATCATGAGTTCACGTGTTTCACAAACGTTCTGTGACTACTTAAATAAAGAATGCCCTTTTCAAAATAAGAGTTTGCTCATATACCAAAATATTCCTTAAAAAAACTTTAAAAGGAAATAACATGAATAATATTCCAACTGTGGAAACAAGCAAGGCAAAACAAACAGAAAAACTAGTTGCCATTTTGACTGACAAGCCTTTTTTTAAAAGAATTTTAAAAATCATTTTATTGGGGGCTCATGCAACTCTTATTACAGTCCATCCATCCATCCATTGATTCAAGCACTTTTGTACATTTGTTGCCATCATCATTCTCAAAACATTCTCTTTCTACTTGAGCCCTTGGTATCAGCTCCTCATTCCCCCCCTCCCTCATGAACCCTTTATAATTTATAAATTGTTATTATTTTTTCATGTCTTACTGACCATGGTATCCCTTCCCCCACTTTTCTGTTGTCCACTGCCCAGGGAGGGGGTTATATGTAGATTATTGTGATCATTTCTCCCTTTCTCCCCCCACCTTTCCCTTACTCTTCTGGTATAACTACTCTCATTATTGGTCCTGAGGGGTTTATCTGTCCTGGATTCCCTGTGTTTCCAGATCTTATTTGTACCAGTGTACATGCTCTGGTCTAGCCAGATTTGTAAGGTAGAATTGGGATCATGATAGTGGGGGAGAGGAAGCATTAAAGAACTAGAGGAAAGTTGTATGTTTCACCAGTGTTATACTGCACCCTCCCTGATTAGTCTCCTCCCCACGACCATTCTGTAAGGGGATAGCCAGTTGCCTACAGATGGGCTTTGGTTCTCCATTCTGCATTCCCCCTCATTCACAATGATATGATTTTTTGTTCTGGGTCTTTAATGCCTGATACCTGATCCTACCGACACCTCATGATCACACAGGCTGGTGTGCTTCTTCCATGTGGGCTTTGTTGGTACTCAGTTAAATGGCCACTTGTTTATCTTCAAGCTTTTAAGACCCCAGATGCTATGTCTTTTAATAGCTGGGCATTATCAGCTTTCTTCACCACATTTGCTTATGCACCCACTTTGTTTTCAGCGATCCTGTCAGGAAGGTGAGCATCATGGAATGTCAGGTTAATAGAACAAAGTGTTCTTGCATTGAGGGAGTACTTGATTAGAGGCCCAATGTCCATCTGCTACCTTAGTACTAAACCTATACATATAAGCACATAGATATATTTCCCCATCACCATATATAAATATATTTACATATGCACATGCCTGTATTTAGACCTCTATAAATGCCCTATGCCATCTAGTTCTTTCTTCTACTTCCTTTTACTTTCCTCTTATCCAACTATCATGGTCAGCCTTCATTTGGGTCTCAGTAATTCCTCTCGGTTACATTGCCCTTGATCAAGCCCTACCAGGCCTCTTACACCCTCCTAGCCAATGATTTTGGATCCCTTGTTGTTCCCTTGTCCCTGGTTTTGTTAACACCACTTCCTTTCCCCCACCTCCCCCTCTCCCAAGGGCTCCTCCCCATGCTACCACCTATCAGTCCCATTGTTTTCTCCTCCAGATTGTTTATCCTGCAGAGATAATAATATGCACAAAAACAAGACAGCAAAACAAAGCAACAAAAGAGAACAAAACCAACGACAGAAAAAAGAAAGAAAGAAAAGATTGTAAATAGTTCAAGATCTGTTGTTGACCTACCTTTAGGAGTGTTTTAGGGTTGAGTCTGATGTGGTACCATGCCCTGGCCCCAAAGTCTATTTTTGGTATTCCCTGGGAACTTCATTGCTCTACTCCCCTCGTTGCTTACCCTTAGTGCTTTGTCTCCGTGTGGTGGGGTCAGATCAGGCGTAATTCCCGCACTGACTCCAGTGCTGTCTCCAGTAGCACTATGGGTTAGTGAGGGATGTCGTGTCTCATAGTGGGGCCGGCCCTATGGTCCTCTCTGGGCATTGGCTGCTCTGAGCAGGCCTATCGTCCCCAGTGGAGAAGCCTGACTTCTGAGGCACCTCTGTGTAGACTCCAAGTGACAATCATTGGATTAGCATCAAATAACCGAACCCTTGGTCCAGCCAGGGACCCTGAGTTACAGACCAAAAAAATAAACCCATTGCAATCTAGTCAATTCCAACTCAAATCGACCCAATATAGAACTTCTGAGACTGTGAAGAAAGTGTGGGGCAGATAGCCTCATCTTTCTCCCATGCAGTGGCTAGTGGTTTCAAACTTCCGACCTTCAGGTTAGCAATCTGACGCTTACCCAGCAGTGCCACTGAAAGTTAAAACTAGCTTATAATTATGCAGATTCCTGGGTAAGCTCATGGGAGTCGATCCCATCTCTGGCTAACTAATAACTCATAGTAAAAAGTCAATAACTGCCTGTCTCTTTCATTACATCTATGGTATTTTGTTGTTTACTTTTTAAAAATCAGAGAGGATATCGAATTCTTTTTTTTTTTCTTTCACATCCTCCACCACCCTTAGTGCAGAGATTGACACGGAATAGGTATGCATTAAATGGTGCTTAATGCAAATACATTAAAAACAAAATACATGTGTAAGTCAACCAAGACACATAAAGGTATCATTTGGTTCCATGAGAAGAACTGTTTTTAATTAGGGTTTTCCTGTTTTTTCTGTTTCCCCTCCCCAGTGACCCTCTGGAAGAATGTGAATGCCTCTTCGTTTCTGACTGTGCACAGATCTGCCACGGCGCACCACGTGTGTGCGGACGGCTGGCAGGAGGCACTGAGTCAGCGGGCCTGCAGGCAGATGGGTTTAGGGTAAGGTCAGTAGTTTGTAGCGCTGATAAATTGCTCCGGGGGCGCCCGCAGTAATATCTTCCTTATGAATGCACAGCGAGTTGTGCGCTCAGACCAAGAGCCCTCCAAGGGCCGGAAATGAGCCAGGTGAGAGGACCTGGCGTAATTACCTGCACCTGCGTCAAAGAGCGTGGGCTCAAAACCGGCTTTGATGAAGCCTCCCAAAGTAAATGAAGTAATTGTATTTTAAGCACTTCTGAAATGAAATGCTTTCCGTATTTATAAAAGGATTATGACGGTTTCCTCTGAGCAACCTGCGTGGAAAAATGCTTTCCATCTTCCCCAAGAGGGTACTTGACAATTCTTTTTAAATTAACACACATTTTATAAAAATAAATTGGAAAACAGAACTCGAAGTTGCTGGCATTCAATTTACCCTAAGTAACGCAGAAAATGTAAATCAGGACACAGTTCACCGTTTTTTTGCTTCTCAGTAAAATGAAAAGACGTTCTCTCTGGCTTTGACACGCGCACACTGAAATAGACACTGAGCACCTTGGAGCCGTGCTATTTTGGAGCGTTTTCATTTCAAATTTCCTGGAAAGCAGTAATTTGCTGGGTCTTAGAATGTATGCGTGTGTGTGCATGAAACAGATGCTTATAGACCTGTATCTAAATACCTTCTTTGTGTATACATCCTTTCCAATATGTGTTTCTTTTACCACCCGTGTGTGTGTGTGTGTGTGTGTGTGTGTGTGTGTGTGTGACACATTTGGGGGAAATGCATAAACAAAGAAAGTCAAAGAAGAAGGAGTTAGACATTGTTTGAGTTAAAAAACAATCTTTATCTCCTGCATGGTGGGAACTGAATCTTGATTAGAAATTACGATTGAGCCCTCCCCAAATCAGGAAAACTGTGGTTATCGTGACTGGGATCCAACTTCCTGTTCTCTCTTCTCTAACCAGGAGGGCCCATATTATAAAAGAGTGGGGGTCGAGGCCCGCGGACTGGGCCGACTCTCCAGAATGCTCGTGCCTTCTGCGGCTTTGTGCCACCCCTGCTTGCCTCATTCTTTAACCCGAATTACAAGTCTATCCAACAGAGGGCTGTGAGCAGGCCGAGGCTTCCCCAGGCCTGCTTCGTCCCTTACTGAGGACATTTCAAAGTGGGCACGGTAGGAATTGAAACCTCCCATAGAAACTGCCTCATGAATAGGTAGATCTCCTAGGTTCTGAACTCCCATTCAAAGACACTGTGAAGGAAACTCAATTGAAATGGGATTGACAACCATCTGTGACTGTAGTTCTACTTCAGCTCCAGTGAGAGAGGGAGAGGGTGTAGAACAATGGTTCTCAACCTGTGGGTCGTGACCCTTTTGAGGGTCAAATGACCCTTTCACAGGGGTCGCCTAAGCCATAGGAAAACACATATTTCTGAAGGTCTTATGAACCGAGACACCGCTCCTCTGTTGTCTCAAGGCGGGTCCGCCTACATGCAGATATGCTTTCAGACAAGATTTCATTTATTTGTCATTAGAAATAAATATTTCACAATATTTAATTACATATTGCTTTTGTGATTAATCACGATGCTTTAATTATGTTCCGTTTGTAACAATGAAAATACATACTGCATATCAGATATTTACAATTTGATTCATAACAGTAGCAAAATAGCAGTTATGAAGTAGCAACGAAAATAATTTTATGATTGGGGGTCACCATCCATGAGGAACTGTACTAAAGGGTCACCGCATTAGAAAGGTCGAGAACCCCTGTTGCAGAAGATTTCGCAAAACTAGAGGGTTTTCCTACAGGGTCCCCAAGGGAGCTTCACAGAAGAACTTGGCTATGCAAAGAATATTGATTTATATTTATTTCTGGAGGGAAATAAAAGAAAGTGACAGAACCCTTTCTTGCTTGGCATGGGGAGGGCCGTGGGCATGTGGATGGAGGCAGAATCTGTGTCCATATTTTCAAAACATCTTAACATTGTTCTGTAGGACGTTCAGATATGAGAATCCATGCACCTTCAAGTTCTATGTTAGGCTGCTAACCACGGGGTCAGCAGCTTGAAACACTCAACCATTCCATGAAAACGATGAGACTTTCTACTCCCATAAAGAGTCACAGTCTAGGAAACCGAAGGGGGCAGTTCTAATCTATCTGATAGGATCACCGTGAGTCGGAATCAAATTGATGGCGGGGAGACAACCTATTAAAGAAGTCAGGAGGAGCTAAGGAAGATAAAAGTTAGCTATGAGTAGGCATAGATTCAATGACAGTGAATTTGGCTGGTTTTTGGTTTACTAATCAATAGGTGGTTAGTTCAAACTCAAACGGGCTCTGCAAGAGAACGATCTAGAAACCAGTTTCTGTAAAGATCACCGCTGAGAAAGCTCTAGGGATCAGATCTTCTCTGTCATGTGGGGTTGCCACGAGTTGAAATGAACCCAGTGGCCTCTAACAACATAACCTACTAAGTCATGCACACGATATCTCTACCAAGTCACTGTTAGAACTTTCTGAAATAACTGTCATTGAACGAAGATTCCGTTCGGACTTTTCCTTGAGCGATCTTCATATTGTACTCACAATTCGATTGTGATAGACTTCTAACCATCATTCTGATGCATACATCAAAAGCTTTCTCTGTTAACAAAATAGAGTGAATGACATTTTCTAGGATTCCACTGCTTAATCTTGAATGTATACAAAGGACTCATTTATTTATAAAACGCCAGCTAGCAATACACATCTTTTAATTCCAGTTGGAGAACTTTTAAAATTTCAGCGTTTTGATGCCATTTCTCTCATGTAGACACACATCTTTGGGAAATGGAATAAAATGGATTAATCTGTAATAAGAAAATTGTAAGCTCTCCCCAAGTCGAAGAGTTGTAGAATTTTTTTTTCACAACATCCTTATTGTGTCTAAATGAAATAAGATATAATAGTGGTCAGAGACAATGAAAAGCCTTTTGAATAAGCTTATTTTACTTCTTTCTTTTCACCATGAGCCCCAAATTAATTCTTAGCATGAAAGCCAGATTATATAGTGATGGATAGTACCACTGAGAGTTCTAAGGGAAACTCGGAACTAAGAAAGATTTTAACAACCAAGAAAGTTCTTTTGACAAGTCATGCTGAGTAAAACTATTGCATTCTAGATAGAATAAAAATCTAATTTTAAATAGTCTATACTTCTTCTATTTAATTGTATATTTGATTTTATAGTAGTTTGGTAAAATACTCACAAAATTAATTATTTTAACTATGTTTCAGCATGTGATTCAGTGGCATTTATACATTCACAATATTGTGCAATGATCACCATTATCCAGAAGTAGAACATTCTCATTATCCTAAAAAGGTAACCTTTGTTCCCATTCAGCATCACTTTCCTCCCCTCTTATCCCATCAACCACTAATCTGTTTTCTCCCTCTGAATATTTCAGATAAACTGAATCATACAGTATATGCCCATTTGTGTAGGATTTTTTTCACGTACCACACTATTTTCATGGTTTATCGTTGTTGTCGCACATAACAGCACCTCCTTCTTTGTTATGACTGAACAGTATTCCAATCCATGGATCGATCCTATTTTGTTCATCCATACATCACTTGATAGACATGTGAATCTGTTTCCACTTTTTGACCATTGTGTACATATTAGACCTTTAATGACCCATTTGACTCCATTTTTCCCCAGCATAATGGTAAAATGAAGTTTCAGAATTTCAGATGTTTTTAAATGTACAAAATCTAAATAAACCTCTAGATATTTTATTTTAGGTATTCTTATTTCACAGAAGGAGTAGGAAAATCTTGGGAAAATGTGGTTGGGAAATCCTATTATCTGACTGAGATAATGAGTGACAGGGTAAGCAGTGATAGGTTTTCTGGACAAGTAAATCAGAACTATAAGCTTGCTATTTCTATACTTTTAGACTGCCTTCAAATGAACTCTTCAGTTTACTTGAATTGATAGAAGTCTAGAGAGACAGATGGAGAAGGGACAAAGATGTGGGCAAACTGAAGTCAAATCCCTACTGTGGGAATGGGCTGCTTGTGAACCCCCGCATCCCTGGAGTTGTTGTGATAAGCTACAATCGAGTCAATTACCACCTATAGTGAACCTGTGTACAGCAAAATAAAACACTACCTGGTCCTGCACCATCCTGATAATTGTTCCTATGCTTGAGCCCATTGTTGAGGATACCGTGTCAATACATTTTGCCAAGGGCCTTTTTTCTTGCGGCCACTCCACTTTACTAAGCAAAGTGTCCTTCTCCAGGGACTGGTCTCTTCGTATGACAGGTCAAAAGTATGTAAGATGAAGTCGCATCAACCTTACTTCTAAGGAGTACTCTGGCTGTACTGTTTCCAAGACAGATAAGTTTATCCCTCGGGCAGTACATGGTACTTTCAATATTCTTCTTCAGCACCCCAATTCAAGTGCATTGATTCTTTTTTGGTCTTCCCTATTCAATATTGGATTTTCATATGCAAATGAGGCAATTGAACATACCGTGGCTTGAGTCAGATGCACTTTCATCCTTAAAGTAGCATCCTTGGTTTTCAATTCTCTAAAGAGGTCTTGTGCAGTAGAGTAATCTCATGCAACATCTCTTTTGAACTCTTGACTTCTGCTTCCATGAGCATTGATTGTGGAGCCAAGCAAGACAACTTCCTTGGCAATTGGAATCTGTCCTTCATTTATCATGATGTTACCTTATTGGTCCAGTTGTGAGGATTTTGGTGGTTTGACATTGAGTTGTAATTTATACTGAAGGCTTCAATCCTTGATCTTCTTTAGTAAGTGCTTCAAAGTCTCCTCACTTTCGCAATCAGGGAGCATCCCTGTAGACTAGCTGCAAATTCACAATTGTGCCATTGATGCCTTCAATCAGCTCTAAGTGATCCTACACTTTGGAGCATCTCCTCTAGATTCAAAGTCTATGTTGGGTAGGTCTAGGCAGGGTGAGTCATTGGCCTAAACCTGAATAGCAGAGGGAATGTCTCTCTTCTTCTATCTTGCAGCACAACGATGGCCTGTCTTTACACCTTCATGCATATTCTCCACCAGAAACTTGAAGTTTAGAAAGCAACTCCAACCAGTTCCATTCAGTAGACTCCTTCTCCAGAATCCCTCCCCCCATTGCTCTGTCCTATATTTTCAAACTTTCTATTCATGACCTAGTACTAGACCCTGTGTGGAAGGTGCAAAGATAAATAATATCGTAGGTCTGGAAAATACTTGTGTGTAAAAAATCCAAGAAGATAAAATTCAGATCGTTTTCATTTGAGAATTCAGATGTATAGTGTAGTACATAGCAGTTTTATAAATATACAAGAAAGATATTAAACTGTAATCTTGATATTAAAATATACATCCTTTCATTCATTCAGCAAATTTTGTAGAGAACACCATTGTAGATAGTGTCCAAAATCAACATACCCAAACTCTCAGTGGGTCATTCACCTACTTGAGGTGGTGCACTTTAGAGCAAGTTCATCTAACATGAAAATCTACCCCAAATTTCATGTTTTGCATGGATGTTACTGAAATGCTTTCATTATGGGAGAAACTGATTAAAAAAAAACACTTGCATTTAGAGTTTTTCAGACACAAATAATGTCCTACAGCATAATGCTGGGCTTTCAATTAAGAGCTTGTCCAAATTTCAAGTTCATTATTGAATTTGAAAACCTTTTACCCCGCACCCCCCACCTGCAGGTCCCGCTAGAGTTTTCCCATGTTGGAAGTATAATGACTATCTGATTAAATAAGTGTATAAATCAGCCCCCGAAATTCTCATGACAGTATATGGACTTTGCTACCTGTGGGTCGGGTATAAAAAACATATGGACATTTATCTAACCAACAATGTAAATCAGATTTTAGACTGTCCTCTAATATTTGCCAAATGCTCAGTTGAGACATCTGGTATTTGAAGCAGTTGGTCTAATGGAATGTGACTCTCCATGTCTCCCTATAAGGTTAAATCATCTAGAAACAGTGCTTGGACTATCCTATTTCAGCAAAAAATTCCTTTATGGAGTTAATAATGATTTGATTGTATGCCTCAATTTTTAGATCTGGTCAATAGAAAAAAGGATCTGAACCAGCATGTTTCAGCGCTGTCACTGCAGTCAAAGGCAGTGTTTATCATACTCCCTCTGTATCGTTGTTGTGACCTGTGGACAGCAGAATGGAACGCTGTCAGGTCCTACCCCGTCCTCACAATCATTGCTGTGTTTGAGCCCCTTGTTGCAGCCATGCTGTCAGTCCACCTAGTTGAGAATCTTCCTCTTTCTTTGTTAACCATCTACTTTACCAAGCATAATGCCCTTCTCTAGGGATTGGTCACTCCTACTGCAATGTCCCAGGTCCCTAAGATGAAGTCTCACCATTCTCACTTCTAGGCAGCACTCTGTAGGTACTTCTTCCAAGACTTACTTCTTTGCTCTTCTGACAGTTCATCATATAGCTAATATTCTTTGCCAATACCATAATTCAAATGCACCAGTTCTTATTTATTTTACATGATATAAGATTTACATTGTAATTCCCTCTTAAATTTTACTCTCTAGAAACTTTCTTTTTTCACTTCAGATCTCTTTTGTCTTGTAAGCACAATTTAATTCAGTATGACTTCTTTATTGATTTACTTCAACAAAGATCAAAGCCAAGGGGGCTGGTCCAATCTATACATATATGCTGTGGAGAAGAAATTTTAAATCTTCTGTTCATTTTTTGATTGATCTGTAATTCAGATATCATGAAAATTAGTATTTTAAATTATGCAGTTCTGTTTTTAATAACTTTTAAAGTTGTACAATTACCACCACTATCTTATTCCATGTGTGAGCATTTCCCACACCATGTTTTCCTGTTCTTACTATTTGTAAATCCACTTTTTTTCAAATCCTAGTCTCTGGCAACCACTAATCTGCTTCTAGCTTGATGGATTTGCCTCTTATGGACATATTCCATGAGTATGTGGGATTGCCTCTTATGGACATAGTATACAAGTATGTGGGTTTGCCTCTTATGGACATAGTACACAAGTATGTGGGTTTGCCTCTTATGGACATGGTACACAAGTATGTGGCCTTTTATGTTTGGTGGCTTGCACTTAGCCTAAGAATCTGCCAGATAGTTTTCTAAACTGTAAGCACTATTTTACATTCCCAGCAGTAATGTATAAGGACATCACTCTCTCCATATCTTGAGCCAACACCACTATGGTATTGATTTGCATTACCCAATTTGTTGAGAATCTTCTCATATGTTACTTGCTCATTGACTTTTGGAGAAATGTCAGTTCAAATTCTTTGCCTTTGTTTTAATTTTTTACTAATATTTCTTGCCATCCCTCATTACGTAGGCAGTTATAAGCCCTGTTATGTTCTATCAAAATGTTTATTCTGTTCCTATTTCCCGCCCCCCCCCCCGTTTTGTCATTCGATAAATATTTGCTGTATGATTACCATGTGCTAGACCCTGTTCTGGATGCTTGGGACGCACTAGCGAACAAAATAGACAGGAATCCTTCTTTGTTGATGTTCTGGCCCATCAGCTCAGTGCCCACTCGCAGTGACTCCGTGGACAACCAATTGCAGCCCTGCCAGCTTCTGCAGCCTCCTCTCAGTCTTGCTAAGTGTGAGTCCCTTGTTGTAGCCGCTGTGTCAGTCTACCCCCTTGAAGGTTTTCTTCTTTTTCATCGACGTTCTGCTTTGCTAAGCACGGTATTCTTTCCCAAGGACTGATCTCTCTTTATATGCCCCAAGTCCAGGAGATGAAGCCGGGCTATCCTTGCTTCTTAGGAGTATTCTGGCTGTACTTCTTCCAGGATAGATTTGTTCAGTCTTTCGGCAGTCCACAATATTCCTCACCAGCACCATCATTCCAACGCCTCAATTCTTCATTCTTCCTTATCCATTGTCCAACTTTCACATATATTCTACCTTCTGTTCTATGAAATCATAATGAAGAAGTAAATGAAATCAGATTTAAGTACATGGCAAGTGTTCATTTTTTTTTTTTTTTTTTGTAATGGAGGAAAGGCAGGAAGAGGACGTTAACAGTCCAGAGTACCAGGACTCTCGGGCACTGTAGCTTTCAGGATTACATACATAGGATGATCAGATAGGTAGACCTCATTAAGAAAAGTGTCAATTTAGCAAAGGTTTGAAGGAGGTGAGTGAGTTTGCAAGTTGATGTGGGAGAAGCCGTCCAAGGCTGAGCAAGCGGTGACAGTAAAAGTGTGGAGGGTTCGGGCAGCAGCAAGGAAGGTGGTGTGGCTGAAGCAGAGTGGGAGCTGGGGAATGGTAGGAGATGGGCTCAGAGAGACAATTTACTGGGCGTTTCCATTTTATTTTTGAACATAGGGGTGCTGTGAGTGGGAATTGCGATCTCACAACAACAAGTAAACATTGGTGGGGTTCAGCAGCAAAGGTGAACAAAGCAATGTGAGCAGTGGATGATGAAGAAAGTGAAGTTACACGGAGTTTTGCAAGCTAAATTGACTATCTTATGATTGAATTCCGAATCGATTTCCACTTGTCATCATACAACCATCATGCTAATTAAATAATTCCTGTCAAAAATTGCCTCAGATGCCAAGTGTGGACATTGTTTTCAAACTTCATAAGTTTAGATGTTTCTCTCCAACTTCTGAGCCTACCATACATGAGTTCAGCTTTCTTCGATTGCATATTCTTGTCTTCCCCCTACGCCTGATGCTAAGCTGCCTTTTCTTTGTATTCCATCAGCACCTTCCTCTCTGCCTCTATCTCTGTGTTCATACAGGCATCATTGTCTGAACACCCTTTTTCAATCCTCGCTGAAACCCAATGGTTTCTCTAAGCCTTCCTCATTGTGCTTGATTTTCTGCAATCCTTTGATACATTAAAGTTGCTATTATCCAATTTTCTTCTGAACTCTACAGAGCTGTATATATAATTTCTAAAAATCTGTGTCTCGTTTTACAGAATGGGTTATGTAAAACAGTAACGATGATTTGTGATTTGTGAGCCTGCGCCAAGTACTGGCCATGTATGCACTGGCCAAGTCCTGGGAGCATTGGGCTGCTAACTGAATGACAGGGAATCCACACAGAGCTGTCACTCTGGGGGAGGAAAGTGAGACCTCTGGTTTCAGATAAATTCACAACCTTGGAAACTCTCTGAAGTAGCTCCCCCGTCCTTGCCCTGTCCTCGACGGTAGCTATGAACCAGAATGACTTGATGGCCGCAGATGTGTGGTTCCTTTTCTTTGTTTTTGTAGCTCTGTAAGATCAGTGATACTGTTGTGTTTACTTTACACATGATCAAACAACCGCATAACAAGCATGAAGGACTTTGCTGGGACAAAGTTGCAAACTAGGGAGCCCAGATGCAAATCCAAACAAGAACCTCTAAGGTACTAGAAGTAGACCCAATAAGGCACCAATGTATTCCATTCATATATGACTTGCTTGATGTGGCCAAGCAGCATTGTAGACATAAATTCAGTTCAGTTTTGTTTTACATTGCAGCTTTGTGGCAAGTCTCAACATCACCTTGTGATTTTATCATTGTAGGTTTCAGAATTTTTGTTTTGAGTAGATAGTGGTGCTGTGGGGGGGGGGGGATAAGGAAGGTTTATCATGCAGAATCACAATCCAAGTATTTTTAACGTTTGAAAATTAAGTTATCATAATAAGCCCATGCTTCTCATCTCCTGAATAGGAGTCAGCAGAAGCAGAAGGTGTTAATTTCTTTCACAGAGCCATTTTATACCTTTTCTGGCAGGCGTATACCTTGGGTACAGGGTATTGATTTCCTACAAATTTGTAGTGGACAAATGACTTCCAGAGTGGTAATGGGATCATGGAGCCCAATGTGTGGATATAGTGTTTCCTGGAACGTGCTATTCTGGGTGAGAAAAGAATAATACCAACCTTTACTAAACAAAAATAAAAGTTGTCTACCAGTTGTGTTCAGAGCATTTCCATATGGTCATTAACAGCAAGTCCTGCCAAGAATTTGTCTTTGGATATTTATTAACAGACTGAATCTCAAATTGACTCAGTTGAGTTCATGTATAATTTATGAAATTAAATGGAAATGTCTCAGTGGTGTAGAAATATTTAACATTAATAACAGAGATGGAACTAGGTGGGATTCCAAATTAATCAAAAAGAATTTTTAACAACTCTCTTATGATCCACTTTGTAGTGGAAACGGTATTTATT
>NW_022111369.1:62046306-62047759 GCF_000313985.2 Echinops telfairi | reverse complement strand
GGCTTTCGAACCAAGAGGCATTGGCTTAGACTTTTACATGGTGGCCTCACCTCATCGTTCATGCCCATTAGGTGGGGGCTGTGCTGGACCACTCCCCACTTGAGCAGCGTTAGAATGCACCAAGAAGGCATTGGCTTATTTTGTCTTCTACAGAGCATTTATCCATATCTGAAAAAGAAAATTATTCCTATTTAACATGTTTTCCATGTGTTCTTCACCCTAAAACAACAGCTCCTTGAGTGGAGAGCTCTCCCTGATAAACTGCCAACGTGCTGTTTCCACATCCATCACATCTTATTAGCCAGCGATGGTCCCTTTCAACTCTGGGCCATCTGCTTTTGTTTAAACTCTGCCAGGGTAACATTCCTTCTGGGATCCAGTTCACTTTGTAACATCAGCCAGAATGCTCACTGATTAATCATTATATCATTAGTAAACATAAGTCAACTCTAATTTTAACCCAATCTTTAACCCTTCCTGCATCTCCAAAACAAACATGCAGCATCTTGATCTTGAGGCTTAGTAATTCTTTCAGTAATTCAGTTAAAGTCACTGTAGCAAACATTTGTGTCTTGCTGACCTACATTCGTCCTTTTTGAGGCCATCAGCACCTCTTGTAAGGCAAACCCAACTTACTTCCAATTTTACCCTTGAGATCCAAATGGGAGAGCTAAGTAACCACTTTGAATGTGATTTTACATTCTTGGTCTCAGTGATTGGTTAAGAAGTAGATACCTAACCCACACTGGGACAATTAAAATACTCTACTCTGTAGCTACGTTCTTCACCATGATTTGTTTAATTGGACCTGTTGGAGATTGTTTTTCCTTTTTGGTCACAAAGATGAAAAGATATGGTGGGACGCTACTCCCCTGACTTTTACAAAAGTCACATGGACAGAATAACCACTTCGCCAACAAAAGACGTAGAGATGAAAGATGGATAGTTCTCAGGGTCCTTAGGTACTGGCAATCCTGAAAATCCTCTACGTTCCTTTAGTGATCCTGTTTTATTTTCAGATATTTCAGTGTTATGTTCAGATACCAAACTACTGTTTCTGTTAATGTAATATTGTTACAAGAACAACAATAACCAAAATAAAACAAAAACCTGGAGTGTGATTATTCATCTTCCAGTATAACCAGAGAATCATGTGCTCTTTTAAAATTTTGAATTGAATAAAGTTACATACAATTTTGGGAAGAATTCTTGTATGCTTCTATAATATAGTAAAAGATAAATGGACAAAATAAAACATCTGTTAGAACAATAGATTCTATTCTGGTTAATAGTCTTTCTGAGCAAGTGGACTAAAACATAGCACACTGAAATTGATACTAGTACTCTCTAGCTTTGCATGATGTACCCCAGAAGGTGAAGACAAATATGAAATATTTTCTTTGAAACTAAACTCAGATTTCTGTGAGTAGAATGTTAGATTTCTCTCCTAAAA
>NW_022111369.1:62032077-62045228 GCF_000313985.2 Echinops telfairi | reverse complement strand
AAGATAAACAAGCGGCCATCTAGCTGAGAAGCAAAAAAACCCACATGGAAGAAGCACACCAGCCTGTGTGATCATGAGGTTTCGATGGGATCAGGTATCAGGCATCAAAGACCCAGAACAGAAAAATCATATCAATGTGGATGAGGGAGAGGATGGAGTGGAGACCCAAAGCCCATCTGTAGACAATTGGACTAAGGGGTTACAGAAGGGTCACAAGGAAGAGATGAGCCAGTCAGGATATAGCATAGTTTGTTGAAACACAAGAAACATTTCAGTTGTCAATTTCCAGGAGCTTCATGTTTTTGCTAATGCCTTCAGTGCAGCTTGGACTTCTTCCTGTGGTGCCATCCGTTCTTGACCACATGCTACCTCTTGAAATGGTTGAATGTAGACCATTTATTTTTGGTACAGTGACTTGTCTACCTTCCACCTTAATTTGATGCTACCTGTGTTGTTCAATATATTGCCCACAAAACGCATTGCCTTTGAGTTAATTCCAACTCATAGTGTCTCTCTGTAAGATTTCAGAGACTTTGTAAATCTTCATGGTAACAGACCAAAAAACTCATTCCCATTGGGTAAATTCTAATTCAAGATGACGCTATAGGACAGAGTCAACTGCCCTTGTGAATTTCTGTGGATGTAAATCTTTATGGGAGGAGAAAGCCTCATCTTTCTCCCAGATAGAAGCAGACAGCTTTCTCTTTCTCCTATAGAGCGGCTGGTGGATTTGAACCACTGACTTTGTGGCTAGTAGTACAATATTTCTCTGACAGTGCCACCAGGCCACCATAAAACCCTTCAATATTTCAATCTCAGACTTATTTTTTTTTCTTATATTCATTCAGCTTGAGAAATGCCAAGTGTGTGCCTCTATTTTGGTTTCTAAGTTCCAGGTCTGTTTATATTTCATTAATATTTTGTCTTTTCAAGCCACCTTTTGCAAGCTGTTCAGGTCTTTTATGTCGTTTTTTCCTATCCACTTTACCTACTTGTTCAGGAGCAAGTTCTAGAGTCTCCTTTGAGATCCATTTTGCTCTTTAGCATCCTACCTTTTTTTTAAAATCTCAATCATTTTGGATTTATTTTAAATTTATTCTAGTTGTTATTATTTTCAGCTTTCTTTTTTTTCTCTAATCATTTTATTAGGGGCTCATACAACTCTTATCACAATCCATGCATACATCAATCGTGTGAAGCGCATTTTGCATCCTATCTTTTTAATGAGCTTTTGTTTTCTTCTTGTATAATATATTTGATGTCATCCCACATTCTACAGCTTCTCTGGTCTTTGCTCATTAGTGTTCAGTGTGTCAAATTCAGATGGGATCTATTAAAGTTCATACTTTGTTCTGCGGTTGGTTATATTGAGTTTTTCCACCATCTCTTGAAATGCAGACTTAAAGCACTTGCTGATAAAGGTCAAGACTACAACCTTGCCGTGTGAACCACACCTCAACATAGAGAAAATACAAATCATTGCAACTGGACTAATGAGCAATATCATGATAAACAAAGAAAATACTGAAAATTTTCAAGATTTCATTTTACTTGGGTCCACAATCAAGGCCCATAGAAAGCAGTTTAGGTATAACATATTATATTGGGCAAATCCATAGGTGAGATCTCTGTAAAGTGTTAACAATCAAAAGCACCACTTTGAGAACCAAGGTGTGCCTGACCCAACTATGGTATTTTCAATCACTTCATATGCATGTCAATGCAGGACAGTGAATAAAATGTAGCAAAAAGGGTTTGATACCGTTGAATTATGGTGTTGGTAAATATATATATTATACTACACACTGCTGGAAGATCTAACAAACCATCTTAGAAGAAGGATAGCCAGAATGTTCCTTAAAATTGAAGATGATGAGAGGAACTCACATGCTTTGGGCAAGTTATTGGGAAGGACTACTTCCTTGAGAAGGACATCACATTTGGGAAAGTAGGGGGTCAGTGAAGAAGAGGAGGGTCCTCAGTGATTGGAATGACTAAAATGGGCTCAAAATCAGGGATAATTATGAGAAGGACACAGGCCCAGCCATTGTTTCTTTGTATTGAACAGATTGAGTGGCCACAAGCTGACTTGATGGTACCAAACAACAATTCTATGGGAACCAAGTAGGGGTGATAATACCATGACCAGGTTCAAAGGGAGGTTTTTGAAATCAGATACTAAATGCTTGGAAATGTTCCAATTCAGAGCAGGCTATTTCAAATTGCTAATAATTCATCTTGCTATACCAACAAGGCATCAGTATTTTAAAACCACCTGTCAAGAACTGAGGTTGAATACTCACATGTCTTGTTCCCAGGAACTGACACTCCAGGTGAGGCCTTCTCCTTCTACTGACATGGGGGGCACCTCAATTTAAATGATTCCTTCCCATTCCGTGTTTTCACGGTCAGAGCCCTTGGCTTTGGTGGAATTATACTGACTTTCATTTTTTTAATTGGCAGCCCCAACATAATAATAATAGTTCTTAAACCCCTCCTATTGAACACTACGTGACTCCGTGAGCTTGGGAGACCAGAATGATGTGCCAACTGATTTGATTTTCTTCTAAGCCTTGAAATATTAACTCCTCTTAGACTTCCAGGGTACTTCAAATTTTCTGACAAGTTCCATTCTATCATTTCAACAGAGAAAATAATATTTGTGTACATGTTTAGATTTGCTTCATGACTATACTATTCTTCAAGAAACGAAATGTGAAACAAAAATCATCACCCTCCATATAGTATTGCCTATAGATTCAGATCAAAATGGCCTTGACTTGGTTGCCAAGAACTAGACTATTTGTACTCAATAACTAGTGACTTGATCCCTAAGATACATTTGGCAATATTTGAAGACATGCTTTGATTGTCAAGCCCAAGGTTATGCAGTGCTACAGGGAAGTCGTGGGTAGTAGTCAGGCATGCTGCTGAACATTCTACAGTGCCGAGGACAGCCCCACGGATCAGTGGATAATCTAGTGTGAAATGTCAATAGTGTGAGCAGGAGAGACCTTGATTTAGAGTGATTGATTATTCAGGCCCTCCTCCTCTTCCAGCCATGTCTCAACTCCTGGTGGAAAAGTGTCTGAGTCACCTTTCACCTGGAGTCTGACCCATGCTCTACACCACTATTCCCAGAGTTCTTCCGAAGCAGAAGCAGCAGCAGCAGCAGCAGCAGCAGCAGCAGCGCCTAGGAGCTTGTTTAGAAAGACAGTTTGGTTTTGCCTTACAGGTTGAGTTAGAGCTGATCTGCACCTGTTGCCATTGGGTCAATTTGGCTAATGTCTACGCCGTGTGTTGCAGGGTAGACCTATGCTCCACAGGGTTTTAGTAGAGTTTTGGAAGAAAGCTGTCGGATCTATCCTCTGAGGTATCTCTGGGTAGGTTTGAACTGCCCACATTTTGGCACAACACTGACCGTTTGCACCACCCAGGGATTCCTAGGCCTGATCTTACACCTACATAATGAGAAGCTCTAGGGCCGGGTTCCAGTAATCTGTGTTGTGGTGTGTTCGCTAGGTGATTCTGCTGAAACCCTAAATTTTGAAAACCACCATTCCAAGGATTCTGCAGGGGAAGCTGGCAGCTATGTGGATTGAAGTTGGGGGCTACAACAGCTTGTAACTTGATTTATACCATCTAAATTCATAGACACGTGGTCTGTGGGCCTCTATTTGTACTCTTGCCCAGGGCCCCACACTGATGTGGGAAGGGTCTCAGAATGTTAAATGAGGGAATGGGTTAGAACATTCCTAAAATATCCTTTGCAGTATATGGCTCCAGGGTTTCTTTTGGTCACTTGAGTCTGACTGTATACCCTATACAGACTCTCATAGATAGACACAGTGATTTCAGTGCTTAATCATGGGCAAAATGCTTTTTACTCCTTCGTCCTCGTACTCACTGCCATTGAGACAATGCTGACTGATGGCAACCCCCTGTGGGTTTACAAGACTGTAACTATAGGAGTAGAAAGCCCAGTCTTTTCCCCAAGGAGCTGCTAGTGGTTTTGAACTGCCGACCATGCAGATCCAAGTCCAACGCGCAACCACTACACCACCAGGGCTCCATTTTCATCATCTACCCAGGAGCATTTCTTCAAATTTGTCTGGATATAATATACCAAGAAAATCCAACGCAACCCAATATCATTGAGTCAATTACGACTCCCTGCTCCCACTACCATGACTCGGATTCTATCTTGCAAGACTGGCTAGACCAGAGGAGGTACACTGGTACAGATAGGAACTGAAAATAAAGGGAATCCAGGATGGATGAGCCCTATAGGACCAGTGGTGTGAGTGGCAAAACAGGGAGGGTAAAGGGAGAATGGGTAGGAAAGAGGGAACCGATTACATGGAACTGTGTGTGACCTCCTCCCTGGGGGACAGACAACCGAAAAGTGGATGAAGGGAGACGTCGGACAGGGCAAGATATGACAAAATACCCATTTATAAACTATCAAGGGCTCATGCGGGAGGGGGGAGCGGGGAGGGAGGGGAAAAATGAGGACCTAATGTCGGGGGTTTAAATGGAGAGAAAATGTTTTGAGAAATGATGTACAAATGCGCTTTACACAATTGATGTGTGTATGGATTGGGATAACAGTTGTATGAGCCCCTAATAAAATGTTAAAAAAACAAACAAACAAACAAATAACCCTATAGAGGGTTTATGAGACTGTAAATATTTATGGGAGCAAATAGCCTCGTTTTTCTTCTACTTGATAAACTATAGGATTTCAGAAGCTGTAAATATGTTCTGCGCAGCAGATGTGGTTGTTATTGCTGTCAGGTGCATTCAGCTGGGTCCGTCTCATAGTGATCCTCGCATAACCGAGTGAAACACCGCCCGGTCCTGCACCACCTTTACAGTTGTTCTTCTGTTGGAGCCCTTTGTTGCAGGGACTGTGTCCGTCCACCTTGGCGAGGGCCTTCCTCTTTTTGCCGCCCTTCTGCTTTACCACGCCTGATAGTTTTCTCCAGGGACTGGGCTCTCCTGACAGTATATCCCACGTATGTGAGACAAAGTTTCACCATCCTGCAGATAGTCTCATTTTTCTTAATGCAAACAAAACAACCCCCTGCCATTGAGCTGACTCCAATTCCCAGCAGTCCTACAGGGCAGAGCAGAACTACTCGTTTGGTTTCCGATGCCGTAATCTTGATGGGAACAGAAAGTCTCACCCTCTCTAGTGGATAACCCACTAAACTACCAGGACTCCTTTGATTTAATATAGAAGATTTTATTTGTTTAAGTCAAAAGCAGTACAAATTGACAAACAACACAACAAAAACTGAGTAAATATTAAGTTTCTTCTTTTTTCTAAAAGCAAGATAAATATTACATGTATATTTTCAAGAATTAATAAGTACAGACACATATTTTAGATGAGTATATAAGTTGGCATTACTCTTTGAAGAATAATAGTATCAATCCACTAAATTTTATTTAAAATCATTTTTTTTTATATCTTGATTTGAGGATTTTATTTCTAGGATTTGGTTATAGTATCATGCTTGAAAGTCAGTGCAATGGGGTATGCTTAAGATTGTTAACTACTATTTTTTTTTAATTATTTTATTGGGGGCTCATACAACTCCTATCACAATCCACACATAACATCCATTGTGTCAAGAACACCTGCATACCTGTTGCCATCATCATTCTCAAGACATTTTCCCTCTACCTGAGCCCCTGGCATCAGCTCCTCAGCTACTATTCTTCTGCTGTAGCCCTGAAGTGGAAATAGCACACATGTGCATCAATAGTGTATTGGTTAAGTCAGTACTGGAATATTCATTTATTTGAACACTTTGTTGCTGTTATATGCTAGTGAGTCAATTCCAACTCATAGTTGCCCCATGTGGGACAGCAGCTCCTCACAGGATTTGATTGACCTTGATCTTTATGACAGCAGATTGCTAGTCGTTCTTCCTGGAGCTGCTAGGTGGGTTAGCAGAGAGTGCTTAACCGTTGTGCCGTCCCAGTTCTGTAATAGAACACTAGGAAGCTAAAAGAGAATACGTGTGCTGTGAATGAAGGAAGATCACGTGGTGTTTTATGCTCAGAGACATTGCTGCTAATCCAGAGAGATTTAAAGCCCTCTTCGGCCACCTGCTAGATGTGCAATCGTGGGCAAGTTACTCATTCTCTCTTTGCCTCAGAGGGGTTGGGAGGACTAAGATAAATTAAGTTAGTCTTTAAGTGCTTTCCATAAAGAAAAGAGATAAAAACACGGTAGTGATTTTTTCAAAACTTTCAAGACTTAGCATTAAATTAAAACATTATCCACAACACAGAGAATAGTGTGTGTAGATTCCAATGATAAGGCATATACAAGGGAGTTTCAAAAATGTCATGAAAAAAAAGAATGAAAAGATAATGGAATGTTTTCAACGGATTTTTTAAAGCCGTACACATGAATTATAGAACAGTTGCATCAAGGACACTCAAACAATGTTTTCAATATTTGTATTGTCATCAGAGATTGGAAGGAGCCACTTTTTCATTATACAAATATATTTTTTATCATGTGTATTACTTGATCTTGAATGTAGATTAGCTAAAGAAAATGGAAGAAATAAAATATTTAACAGAAGTAAAATAGCTGATTTCAAATGACAGATCTTGAAGAGTCAGTACAAATGTTTTAATGAAATGTGCAATGAATTGGAGTTAGAAAACCCAAAGAGAAAAACATGCTCAACATTTCTCAGGCTGAAATATCTGAAGAAAATAATTCAAGCCTCAAGTTGTCATACTGAAAGATGTATGGGCCAAATATTGAATGACAGAGGAAGCTTCAAAGAAGGTGAAAGGAATGCAGAGCCATGTTGCCGAAAAGATTGACCAATATTCAAACATTTCAGGCGTTACTTGGGATCAAGAACTAATAATATTGAAGGAAGAAATCCAAGCTGCACTAAAGGCACTGGTGAAAAACGAGGCTACAGGAGTGGAGGGAACACCAATGGAAATGTTTCAACAGATGAATGCAGTGATGGAAGGGCCCACTTGTCCACTGCAAGAACTTTGGAAAACAGCTGGAAGAGATCCCTGTACATGCCCATTCCAAAGAGTGGTGGTCTAATGGAATGTGGAAATTTTAAAATCAATCCAAAGTATTTTATTCAAATATGAGTTGCCTAAGAAAAGAAACAACCATTTCATGAACAATTTACATAAAATTCTAAATTTTTTTGAATGCTACGATTTAAACCTTGGAAAAGCTGTAACCATATTATGCGCATTATTGACTGAGACCCTGGAACTTATTGGTGGAATACAAATTAGTAAGAGCACAGGGTAAGGGGAAATACTGTATAATTCTCACCTGTATTGTCCAGAGTCCTTAATTTTTATGTGTGGAATGTATTTTTTGAGTATAATGATTTTGCAAGATGCTGAAAAATTTTAGTTCCAATTTATATACTGTGTAAATGGACACTGAATGAGTACTGGTTATCTTTATTTTATTTTGTGGCATTTTTTTGTAATATTGCAAGAGTGCCCTGGGCAAGGAGAACCGATAAAGTTCAATAAGGCAACCTTTATTTTATGTTTGATCACTGCCTAAAGTTGCTCTGTTTTTTAAGCATTGTAAATTCTATAGAGCACATTTTCTATCACCTCTCAAAGTTCAAATACATGTCAGTAGACAGAATGACGAAAACAGCTGTAAAGATTTGGAACTTTATTATCTCTGTATACAGCTAGTAGCTCCACCTCATGCTGCTCTCCTTCCAGGCAAAATCCCTCCTCATGCAAATCTCTTTCTTGAAACATGGATGTATAATTTTATGCTCTTTTTTGTAAGTGCTAAATAATTGAAGGCCTCCCCGGAGACTAGTGAATTTAGCATATGTGTCTGACTTTTGTTTGTGTGTCAGAGGGGCATCTGTGACAGCGTCAATACAGGAACAGCTGCGAGACTGGCCGTGGCTGACCTTACATTCCAACTGGGAGGACCTTCATGGGATCACCGTGCAGGGGCTGCTGGTGGAAGGGTAAGAATCTCTGATAGGGGCTGGGTGGAGTAGGAGAGCCTTCCTGTTGTTTCTAACTTAAGATAACTGAAATCTGTTACATCAATAAACAACTCCCGTGAAATGACTGTTGGCCTTTCTGGGGCACCATTGTTTGGCTTTTTGCTAGATGTAGATTTTCTTCTCTTGGTTAATAATTGAATTTTTATGATGATTCCCAAGATACTGTGTGGTAAAGAGAGAGAGAGACTTGGTTTCAAATTATTGGCATTTTAAAAAATCCTCATCCGATTTGTCCTAAATTCTCATGTCTTCATTTTCTACCTTTCCTACACACCGCTGGTTATCCAAGGGCATTGAAGTCAAAATCACAGCTAGAACTGGGAGAGTCTGAGAGAGGACTCGAAGGCAAAGAATGAAATTATTCTCAAGGGGCATTGAGGGTCGACTTCTAAATATTTTCCTCTCTTAGGTCACAGCATCTCACACAGGGCTGCTTCCTTTGCCTATGGTCCAGGTAGAGTGTGAGATGCAGGAAGAAGACAAATGAAAGGAATTCACAAATGCAACGACTTTGACATTCCAGGGCTAACGCTAGGTATTTTTGCACAAATTAACTCATTTATTCCTCACAACTGACTCAAAACAGGATTAGCCCTATTTTTTTTGCAGACTGTAAAACCAAGGTCAGAATGAGGACCTCACTAAAAAGCTCACAGCCCATAAATGATGACGGTTTCTGAATTCAAGCCAAGCTTTGCTGTCTCCAAAGCTTATAAAAATGCTTAAAGACACGATCTCTTAAGAATTCTCAAAATGAAAAATTCATGTGGCCATGTCCCTTCAGAATGTCTTGACATTTTGTTCAAAAGTTTGACTCTATTGTCTCTTCAGTCAGATTTTTAAATATTTGTCAACTGAAGGACTTTCTCTAAAACAATGACCTGCGTCTTTCGACAAAGTGAATGTACCACCCCACACCGAGACCGGCAGGAACGTTTTCTCAGTTCAAATGAGCTGATCAATCTAAATTGGGAGTTGGTGCACCTGGCTCTAATCTTGCCCTACTCATCGGATGTATGCTGTTACAACACACTTTAGACCACCATTTTCTATCAAAGTCTTTGATGTCTTTTCTGATTCCTAAAAGCTATCATACTGTGATTTAGTAAATAACTTATTATCGGGGATATCCTCTGTCCCACGTTGAATTCTAAACTCTGAAGGGATGGAAAGTTAAATGAGGGAGACAAGGGTTTTGATCTGGGGGAAGATCTGTGTAAGAATGAGGAGAGGACTGATAAACTAATACAAGAATTTTAAAATAAAAAAAGAGATTTTGGCAAGTGCTACAAAGCAGTGGATGGTTCTGACGGCGAGTAAGAATGATAGTAATCTTAGCTTGTGGGAAGATAAAACGCAAATGTGTTTTTCTCTGTATTTTATAATTTATAGTAGACCCCAGAAAACCTCACATATATTCCCCATGTATGTGTTACAGGAAATAAAACTAGTAAATCTTCAAAAAGGAATATGCTAGTGATATATTTAAGAATTATTTAATTTTTCAGTTTTCCTCTGAGAGAGCTAGGATTTCATGTACAGCCCAGTGTTTTTGAAAGCCTCGATGTGTTTTACACTTCACTTTAAGTTGTAAATAGATGCTTATTGATTGGAGGAGAATTTAGAGATTGAAATATATCCTGCCCCAAACTGTTATACAAGTGTATATTGACACCATGAATCCGAGCCAACTTGGTAGCACCTAACAACAACCTAAGCCCACAGCTTAACGATGGTGCTGATTCTGCCACCTACAGTTCGATGGAAGAGATGTTTATCTTCTCTGTCTTTTATCTGTTTATTATATCCCTGAAATAACACATGACTATCCTGTCAGGATGCTTTCAACACGGATTTCCTTGATCGGATTATCAAGGTTTTGAAATAATATTTTATTTTATTTTCAGATTCAATATTTGGGGGTGTTTTTGAACCCATACCTACTCTCCAAAAGCATAAATTCCGACATGCTCTCTCCTCAATACAGAGTCAAAGAAGCAGCCCCAAGCCACGCCTTCCTTCCCTCTCTCTACCTGGAGACTCATGGTTTCAGCGAACATTCTGGGTGTTACTGGCAGCCAAGACAGTGTTGAAAATCTTTGCTAATGACAGCTTCTCCCCCCTACAAATGTGAACCTACATCATTATAATAATTAATTTTTAAGTATGTAGTCACCATGCAACCCCACAAGAGGTGATATCAGACCACACCTCTACCTTGAACATCTCTTCACTAAGCATCATTGTTCAAAGACTAATAGTCCAACCTCTGTCTTTTGCCTTGCCCTGACAAAGTGTTTGGAGTGAAATTAATATGATGCCACTTTCTATTTCCAAATCTAGGCAGTCTTGCCAGAGCAGCAGTGCGGTTTCCCTCCTGTGCACTGAACAAGGTAAGAGTGATCCGATCTTCAATTGGGCTCGCTTGGCTTAGGGGGAAGAACCCTTGTAGAGGACAGTAAAGAGCCTCGTATTTAGCTGTGCTTGGCGATGAATCACAACGTGTGTCTTGGCCTGCTCCTTGGTAGACTGTGGGCGCCGCCCTGCTGCCCGAATGAACAAGAGGATCCTGGGTGGTCGGACGAGTCGCCCCGGAAGGTGGCCATGGCAGTGTTCCCTGCAGAGTGACCCGAGTGGGCACATTTGTGGCTGTGTTCTCATTGCCAAAAAGTGGGTCTTGACGGTCGCCCACTGTTTCGAGGGGTAAGCTGCACTCTTTCAGTTTCACTTTGCCTGAACGTAAATCTTTTTGTTGTTTTGGGTCTTCTCCATGGTATGTTCATTCTGTAAAGGCATTTCAGTGCAATAGTCACCACTGATCTCTTTCCCAGGCCTTTATCTGCCTGGACTTTTCCCCCCCTTCATCCCTGGTGCTGTTATTCAATACATGCGCTACTCAATCAATGGTTGGTAAGGGAGGTGCATTGCTTCAGATTACATCTTAAGGCAGTAGGCATGGGAAGACATTTAGAAGGCTGACGCTCCAGCCAGCTTGACTCCCTTTTTCTACCCTTCTTGAAACAGATCATTTTCTTGGAACCTAGTGACGTTCGATGCTAGAAGAGCTGGTGAATGGTTTAGGGAGGAGAACTAAAGTACAGTAAGCTTAAAGGAAACAAAAATGAGATCAAGAGCAAACTCGCCTCAAAGGAGCAAAGGTCACTGCAGAAGGTCTGCACCTAATGTTCCAACACGCTGTTACTGTGTCATATAGCAGCATGAAAGAACCATGTATGATGCTCATAGCTTCTGAGGCTCAGGCATGGGGACAGTACAAGCTGGCAAAGTGGGTCTCTGCTCAACAATGTCAGGGGCTGGAAGATGCCAAGGCTGGGGACTAAAGTCATCTCATCTGGAAGTCGCTAGTGCTTCTTGATGGGGGACCTCAGCTTCTCTCCACGTGGAGCTCACTCACAGCAAGGCGGTGGCATCCCCCAGATGGAGCTTCCCGAAGAAGAGGAGCCTGAAGGAAGCTCTCTCTCTTTTTGTGGCTCCACCTCCAAGGTCACACTGAATTGCTGCTGCTGTGTGGCTGAGGAATGCGGTCACGAATCCTGGCGAAAGTGAAGAAACAGTGACCTCCTCTCTGAGTGGGGGTGTTCAAAAGATTTGAGGAAATCTTTTAAAAGCCATTGTACCACACATTCTATACTATTCCTTTTTTCATACTTTTATTTTACTTAGAAGTAATATTAAATGATACCCCCAATCTAAGACAAAATTACCCGCTATCCTTTCACCTAAGTAAATGTTTTCATTGGACCAAGTTAGTTTTTATAAAAATTAAAATTTCTCCATCCACCCCCCCCACCACCAATTTGATTATTACTTTTTTTTCTCCAGCTTTGTCATTTACTGACTGTGTGACCATGAGTCAATTGCTAACTTCTCATTTGTGGGCTGGGAATAGCATCAGCCCTTACCTCACAGGGTTGGAGTGGGTATTAAGTGGGATAGTCTCTGTAAAACTTCAAGGCTCATTTGGAGTATCATTAAAGGTGAATTTCTGTTTTTAAATAACGATTGCTAAAAGCATCAATTACTAATTTCTTATTATATAGCACTCATATTTTTGTAGCCTGTTAGCATTTTTGTTTGTTTACACACTTTACGGTGGATATGTAGATACAGCAAAAAGGTTGACACTATGACCAATCTTAAGTATGCAGTTCATTGCCATTAATTATTTCACCATGTTTACTATGATTGTTCTACAGAAGTTTGTCATCCTCCCAAACAGAAGTTCGGCACCCCTTAATAACTCCTAGCCCTTCCCCAACCTTTGTACCTGCAACTACTTAGTGGATTTTTGTCTCTCTGCCATGCCACTTCTAGATATTCCTAAAGCTAGCATCACCCAATATTCATTCTTTGTATCTTATGTATTTCACATGGAATGATGTTGTCAAGGTTCATTCATGTCATGGAAAACAAAAGAAGAAAAAAATCCACACTTAACTGCCATCGAGTCAATGCCGCCTCAGCATGGCCCTGTAGGGGGCAGGGTAGAATGGCTCCTGTACGTTTCAAGGTGATGCCTCTTAATGGAAGTAGAAAACCCCATCTTTCTCCCATGGAGAAGCTGGTGGTTTTGAACTGGTGACCTTGTGGTTAGCAACCCAACTCATAACCACTCAAAACCTCAGCTTTCTTTCTGACTGAGTAATAGTCCAGTGTATGGACATATCATGTGTTGTTTATCCACTCAGTTGTCCAAAGACACCAGTTGTTGTGACCTTGGGGCTGTTGTGAGTGGTACTGTGGTGTGCAGAGGGGTGTACTTTCCGATCACTCTCAAGGGAATCTTTGCTCCAATGTGGTTTCCGTTATAATTTCCTTACACTTTCGCAGGGACGCACCTTTGTCGCAGGAAATCATGGCTTATTTTTACAATGTGGAAACAGATTCTATACTTTTGTTTGTAAGTTGTATTTCTCATTTAGAAATATGTCAAGGTCAGCCCTACAGATCAGTTGACACAGCTCTAGCACATTCTTTTTTTTTTTTTTAACTCATTTTATTAGGGGCTCATACAACTCTGATCACAATCCATACTGAGAGAGCTAGGATTTCATGTACAGCCCAGTGTTTTTGAAA
>NW_022111369.1:62026083-62030339 GCF_000313985.2 Echinops telfairi | reverse complement strand
CTGGCCATGTGGTCCTCTCTGTGACTGGCTGCTCTAATTGGGGTCATCGTCCTCAAGACCTGGTGGGCCAGGATGTGCTCCAGTCTCTCCTCCTCCCCCGTCATCTGCTCCCGTGCTAGCACATTCTTTCTGAAAGCTAAATTATAGTCTGTAATAGAGAACATCTATATATATGATAGCTCCCAGTTGGTGAGCAATTTGGATTCATTTTGGTTTGCTGCCATGTTAGCAATACTGTAGAAAGCTTCCCTGTACAAAGATACTTACCTGCTGTTACCCTGGCTTTAGAGACTAGAGTTCTGAAGCACAATATATGTATGTTGGGCTATACAGAGGGAATTCAGAGCTGAATACATGTTTCCTTCCTTGAGGAGTTAGCCGTGTGAGGAGACAGACACTTAAGCCTATAATTAGAAGACAATGTGATTAGTGATTATAAAATGCAAATGTGTAAACCCAGCTGTTGGATTGCTCTTTGGGGGTCATATGAAAAAGAAAGCAACTGCCTCTTCTTCTAGAGCTGTTAAATGTTGTAGACTCTGAGTGATTTGAAGAGTCTGCATAATATTATGAAATGAGAGTGCCGTTAGTGCTTCGGAGGGGACAGATGTTTCTAGATGTCTTTTCCAGTTCTGATTTATAACTGCATGATAAGAAGATGATACTAGCAAGAGCATATGCATCAAGAGATGATTACTTAAGCAAACCCAACAGTTCTTTAAGGGGACAACCCTCCGTGTGTGATAGTTAGTTACTCCAGGCTCACTTTGTCATTTCGATATGTGGTGTCAACGTTTCCTCTGCTACCGACAGAGCTCTGTGACGTTAAAGCAAAGGCTTGGACTCAAGAAGAAAGGTGTGTTTATAATTAAGGAAATGGATATGGTATCAGAGGCCTTGGTGAAATTTCTTGGAGATTTCACGAACCTTACTGGGACTGTCAGAATGGGTCTCATTCATCCATACGGAGTTAGCAATTGCCCCACTTCTAGCAAGCTTCTGTTTGATTGTGTGTGCACAATCCGGACTCTATTTTACAAACTCTCCAGTGACACTAAAAGCTTTGGGGGACTTCCCATTGCAAGCCTTGCTTTCTGCTGGAGCCATCAGTTGCTGCAATTAATGGGATTTACTCCGCATCCGGAGCCCATATTTTGGCAAGGCCCAGCACGACCCATCTGTAGGTCTTCTCAAGCCTGTCTCTTCTAATTATATCGGTGCAAAAGGACAAGTTTGTTTTGTTCTTCTAGGGAGAGTCACTTGAAAATGGCAAAGGAAGATTAAAAACAGAATATGGGGTACTACTTTGACCAATTCAAGCCCCACATGCCCTAGTAACATTAAAATCTCTAAAGTTCTAAGTAAGCATGCCTTGGACTGTCAGGGGTAACTTAATAAAAAGTTTTCTTGCCTTCTTCCACCTCTGAAAGATTTAAAGACAAACGTCCTTGGCTGACAACATGATAGTTTTGAAACTGTGGCTTCAGGATGTGGGCCCAGTTCTACCAGATCCACCAGGTCTGAATCTCTACCACTACAGCTCTTCAATAACACTGGGGATGCAGTGTCTGCGTTCTCCCTCCCCGCCGGAGGAGTAGCTCAGTGCATTCATCTTCCATTGATCTTCTTCCCCGCCCCAGCCTACTGTGCAGCCGGAACTCAGCACTTCATTCTTCTCAGGAGCACCTTTCACTTCTTCAACTCTACCCCTTTCCTACCATCTCTAGATTGGGATTGGAAACCTCAAGCTCTGGGGCAATGTAAAGACTTTGTTTTCTAAACCTGTATGCATGCCTTTCAGAACCTGGAAGAACATTGCCCAAGAATGAAGGTTAGTGTCCCGCTCGGTTTTCAGTATCAGTTACCAAGATCAATGACAAAATCTCATGTTTTCAGATCAGCAACCCCCTCCTCATTATTTGATCACTATATTCTTCTTAAAGTACTATTTTCAATTTCTTTCTAGAATAACAGCAACAACAAAAACTTCTTATCTTCTTCCTACTTCACTGACCTACCCTTTTTTGCTCACCAGTTCCTTTTCTGGACCACTGAATGTTCTAGTGCTCTAGTGCCAACTCTTTGGTGTTTGTTTTCTGTCTACACTCACTCACTGAGTCATGTGGTTTTAAATATTATCCCTTTGTACAGGATTTTCAAATTTATATGTTCATCCTAGACCAGATTCCTCCCCCCAAACACACACCCTACCACCAACCACCAACTTCAAACATATATAATATATTCTCTTTGTAGACAACTCCCTCTCTCATCCACAGAATTGTCCATCTGTCTCTGGTCTAATAGTCTTCTGATGCACTAAAAAAAAACAACACGTAATAGGTTTATTCTTTTTCTCATATAGCCCATGTTATCTCTCATAAGCACCTCTTTATCTTCCAGGCTTGTCTTAACTATGCCAGTCGTTCACAATTTGTTTTTCTAGTCCAGTGGTTCTCAACCTTCCTAATGTCGCGACAGTTCCTCATGTTGTGGTGACCCCCCAACCTTAAAATTATTTCCTTGCTACTTCATAACTGTCATTTTGCTACTGTTACGAATCACAAGTAAATATCTGATATGCAGGATGTATTTTCTTTTCTTTTTGAATCATTTTATTAGGGGTTCATACAACTCATCATAATCCATACATACATCAATTGTGTAAAGCACATTTGTACATTCATTGCCCTCATCATTCTCAAAACATTTGCACTCCACTTAAACCCCTGGCATCAGCTCATTTTTTCCCCTCCCTCCCTGCTCACCCTTCCCTCATGAACCCTTGATAATTTATAAATTATTATTTTGTCATATCTTGCCCTGTTCGACGTCTCCCTTCACCCACTTTTCTGCTGTCCATCTCCCAGGGAGGAGGTTAAATGTAGATCTTTGTAAGTGGTTCACCCTTTCCACTCAACCTTCCCTCCACACTCCCAGCATCACGACTCTCAGCACTGGTCCTGAACGGATCATCTGTCCTGGATTCCCTGTGTTTCCACTTCCTATCTGTACTAGTGTACATCCTCTTGTCTAGCCAGATTTGTAAGGTAGTACTGGGATCATGATAGTGGGTAGGAAGGAAGCATTTAGGAACTAGAGGAAAGTTGTATGTTTCATCGTTGCTACACTGCACCCTGACTGGCTCAACTCCTCCCCGCGACCCTTCTGTAAGGGGATGTTCAATTACCTACAGATGTGCTTAGGGTCTCTACTCCGCACTCCCCCTCACTCACAATGATAATTCAGGATGTATTTTCATTGTTATAAATTGAACATAATTAAAGCATAGTGATTAATCAAAAGAACAATATGTAATTATATATTGTGAAATATTTATTTCTAATGACAAATAAAAGAAATTCTGTCTTGAAGCATGGCGTAGCATGGGTAACAGTCTTCAATCCAGGTACGCGTATGTGGGCATGTCTGCATGTGGGCGGACCGCCTGGAGATGGATAAGGAGCGGTGTCTCGGTTCAGAATGTCTTTTCCGACCCCTGTGAAAGGGGTGTATGTATTAGGCAACCCCTGTGAAAGGATCATTTGACCCTTAAAGGGGTTGCGACCCACAGGTTGAGAACCACTGTTCTAGTCCGTCTACTTGAATCCTCATGAGAAAGCCATACCCACAAGGAGGCATCATTGGCTGTGACCTGTTTGGCAGGCTAGACTCCACCTCTTAATATCCTCAAGTTGACACGAGATTATGTAAATATCACAGTCAAATGGCCCTGGTGGCACAATGGTTAAGCACTCATCTACTAACTGAAAGGTCAGTTGTTTGAACCTAGCAACCACAACACAGGAGAAAGATGAAGCATTCTGCTTCTGTAAACATCACATACAGCCTTGAAAACTCTGTTGGGTAGTTCTACTCTGCGTGTATTTGTGTGGTTGCTATTACTTGGAATCAAGGTATGACGGATGATATGTCCCTGCTGTGACTGAACGCTGGTCCTTCTTTTCAAAGACTTCTGACATTATCACTTCTATCTAGTATAATCCGTGTCAACTTTTTGATGGGTTATTCTCTTCAGCAATCAACAGGCCTTAAAATGACTAATCTTTCCTTGACACATTTGCTTATGCACCCATTTGTATGGTGCCCAGCTATCAAAAGGTACAGTCTGGGGTCTTAAAGGCTTGAAGGTAAGCAAGCGGCCATCTAGCTTAGAAGCAACAAAGCCCACATGGAAGAAGCACACCAGCCTGTGTGATCACAAGGTGTTGAAGGGATCAGGTATAAGGCATCAT
>NW_022111369.1:62016823-62025141 GCF_000313985.2 Echinops telfairi | reverse complement strand
GGGGAGGGAGGGTGAAAATTAGCAAATTATATTAAGGGCTAAAGTAGAGGACAAATGTTTTGAGATTGATGAGGGCAACAAATGTACATATGTGCTCGACACAATGGATGGATGTATGGGTTGTGATAAGAATTGTACGAGCCTTCAATAAAATAATTTTTAAAAATAATGATTTATAAATTATCAAGGGCTCATGAGGGAGGGGGGAGCAGGGTGGGAGGGGGAAAAATGAGAGGACCTGATGCCAGGTGCTTAAATGGAGAGCAAATGTTTTGAGAATGATGAGGGCATTCGATGTACAAATGTGCTTTACACAATTGATGTATGTATGGATTGTGATAAGAGTTGTATAAACACCTAATAAAATGATTTTTTAAAATGACTAATCTTAACCCTTCTCTTAACATAACTCTTCAGGAACCCCCATTTCAGCTATCAGCCCCCTAAAAAAAGGTTTCTCCAGTCACTGTCTTCACTTGCTCAACGTGCGTTTTTCCTCAACCCGCTCCAGTTGGGCTTTCATCAAGAATTGGCCCCTAAAAGTGTTCATTGGGTTCCATCTTGCCCAACTGAATGGTCAGTTCTCAGTTTTCAAATCACAGGAACACTCCAGTACTTGATTGCTACACCCTTCTTGAAACCCTCTCTTTATTTTTCTCCTAGATAGCCAAAAGAGAGTAGCTTCTTGTTTTCCCTGTGCTTCGTTGCCCTCCTCTTCTCCCTCTCCTTTCAGCCAGGTAGTTCGTTCTCTTGGCTGCTGTTCTGAGGTTTGATAGTGAAGGGGAAAGCAGTCCTCTGTATGCTGGAGGTGTTCAGTTGGGCATTTCGTTTACTTCTATTGAGCTCATTCACTCAAAGAGCCACGTGAATGCAGCCCGTTCTCTGAGTGTGTTTGAGCTGATACCAATCTCGTGGTTTCAAGTAGGCAGAAAGGCTCCTCGCTCTGGACTTCTACCTGGAGGCAAGGATGGGCCTTGGAGGCACAGTGGCCCAGTGACTGGCGCAAATGGAAAGTCCAGTCATTTGAGGCCATTGATTGTTCTAAGGAAGAAACACCTTGCAATCTGCTCTGGAAAAATTACAGCCAATAGGGTTGTGCAAGGTTTGATTCTGGGTTTAGAGACAGGCATGTCTCCACCATTATTTCTTACTTATTTTTTTTTATGGCACAAAGAAAATGGCATAGAACACTTTGCCATTTCAATATCTCCCCCATTGAAACATCATATTCAAATAAGAGTTCCCCTTTCCAACATCATATTCTTTTTTGTTCCTGGTTTCTTCCTGACTCAGAAAAAGAATGAGGATACTTCCTTATTTTTAACATCATACTCAAAACAAAACCAATAACCGCTCACTGGCATAGAAGGAGAAGTACCGTATCTGAATAGCTTATGTATTTTGTTCTTCTGGGCTCTGCTTTTAATTCTTTGTTTTGTCTTCACATTTGGTGGCATTGATGCCACATTGATGCCAGATGGAGAGATGTTTATGTACCAAGTGACTACTGGACACAAGTTAATGACATTCAGAACGTTTATTGATGCTTTTGCTTATGTACCTTTTAGAATTAGATTAACCATAATACACTCTGGGATTTTGGCATTATTTCATTTTATTACAAATAATGTAGAGCTCTCAGTTGTTTGAAATACGTTTTTATGATTTAAGCTTTGTGCCAGAAAAAAGATGGATCACTGTTTGTCATGACCAAAAATTTAGCAGTTCTGCTTCAAATGCAGTAAGCTATTAAATAAGTAGAGATTTGTGATAATTAGTTTCACAATTCTGAAACAATAGAAGCTCAATTTGGAGTTCCCAAATGGGCATGTACTTACTTCTCTAGATTAAACAAAGGAAAAGAAGTTAGTGGGGGAAGAGGGAGGAAAGGAAGAAAGAGAAGGAGTGAAAGAATAAAATATTCTGCAACATCTTAGAATGCTCTTAAGATAACATTCACTGCACTTTATTGCAATTGCCTCTTTAACTGTTCATCATCACTCAAATTTTAAAATTTACATAGGCAAGAATCATGTCTTTCTTCATTAGTTTTTTAATCCCTACTAACGAAATGCCTGGGAGACATGTACATTATTTTCTAGAATTCATAGAAAAACTCTATTATCTTTTCATTTTCCACAATTTTTAAATCTCTGAAATTATTTCTGTTTAAAGTGAAAAAGGGGCAGAATGTATATTACACATTTGTTCAGTGACCCAGAATTCATTCTGAATGACTAAATTCTGTCCTATCATGACTCCTCTTTCCAGGGTTCTTGAAGAAATTAGATGCTCAGGAGATAAAACCAGGCCAATACATAGTTGGTTACTTCCAGAAGGCATGTGCTTACCTTTCGTGAATTTCCTTTGCTCACACATGGGACTCCTTTGGGTCCCAGATAGGCTGTGTAGAGGAGACTTATAGCAGAGTCTGGCTTGAGTAGCCAATCATTCTACAAGTAAGTTGAGTGCTGGCCAGAGTACATTTCTTTCTAACTGGGAAATGTCAGCCTTCGAACCTGTGCCATGCTGATGGTGAAAAGGAGCATGCCAAGGAGTGTGGATGGGCTTTTCCTGAAGCTTCCTAGGGAACTGCTAAAAATACCAGTACCCAGGCTTCAGCTCAAGTGCTTCTGTTTCGATTGGTCTAAGGTGAGTGAAACTGCTGACAGTGGGGTTAGCAGGCCCATTGGTAACCCACTATGCCACCCAAGCTCCTTAAGTCCCTGGTATGCACCCAATAAATTATAGCCATTATCCAACTTCCAAATAAGTATGCTGAGTAGACATTTATTCTATCCAACTTGGATATTCAAATCTGCAACTTAGGAGAAAGGCTGGACCTGGGGAGAAATGTTTGGGAGTCAATGTGACATTGATTCAAGTTAGTGACCTGGATTAAATCATGCATGGTTAAGCCTGTAACAAGAAGAGAAGGTTGATGGTAGAGTCATAGGACACTTCAACCTAGAGCTCGAGAGCAGAGTAGGACCAGCAGGCAAAGAAGACTGGGAGGAGGTCTTCTGAACCATGAGATCAGATGAAGTTCTGGAGTGTGGGCTTACCAGGAAGTCAAGTGATGAGCATGTGTTGAAGTAGGAATTGCCTAGAAGGTTGTTGGCAAGTATTTGAAAACAATGGGGGCTGAGACAGGTAGCTTGGGAGTTATGGGTGACCTGTTTCAGTCCCTGTCTGGACATTTTCTGAAGGCTCCCCTGCCTTCCCAACTTGATATTTCTCCCAGGCCCATGTCCTTTCTAGGAGTGATCACTTAGCTGTGGCTTTTTAGGCTCTTTCATCATTTCCCTCTTTCTCTTCTGTCTCTTCCGCAGTCTTTCCATTACATTCCCCTTCAACCAAAGAAGTAGCTACTTTGTCTGCCTTTAAAAAGGAACGCCTTTTATTTTTTCGAATAGTTCCCTTTGAGAAGCATGAGCTTTGTTTTCCACAACAATAATGTTCACTGATCATCTAGGCCAGTATATCAGCAATGCTTTTTACATGAATATGTTCATGAGTCAATAAATAAGATTCGATTATTTTTAAGAGTCATATGAATTGTAATAGACAAAGCTGGCATGAAGATGACAATCACCCTTGAAATGTTGTTTCAGGAGAGAAAACCCTGCGGTCTGGAAAGTGGTGCTGGGCCTCAACCATCTGGACCACCCTTCGGCCTTCATGCAGGTGTACCACGTCAAGACCGTCATCGTCCACCCCCGCTACAGCCGAGCAGTGGTGGACTATGACATCAGCATCGTGGAACTGAGCAGAGACATCCATCAGACAAGCTACGTGCGGCCCGTCTGCTTACCCTGCACGGATCAGTCTGTCGAACCTGATACATACTGCTATATCACAGGCTGGGGGCACATGGGCCACAAAAGTAAGCCAGGATCTTCATGAACCCTTGCCTTTCAGCTCGTGATGGAAAAATCTCGCGTTATTTTGGAGTCTTTGACCATTTTCTCGTGTTCAAGCATAAAAATGCAGCCACGGGATGGGAGATGCTTGGCATATGTGTCACGCTTTCCCTTCCATGCACACTGTAGACACCCTTACAGCAGGACACTTATGCCTGCCAAGTCTAGATGTAGCCTCACAAACCTTCTTCACACTTCAGAGTCTTTCCCCAGGAAGTAACTCCCAATGCTTCGGAGTTCCTGTGCTTGATGAGACCTGTCAGCCACCCTGCCTTCATCAACGACAGGGGTTCTACTTCTGCAGTAAGCTGCTAAGTCAACTTCCAGTTCTGTAATAGAATTTGACCAATCCTACCATTGTAGCCGAATCTCAAAGTTTGTTTCTCTAGATTATTTAAACATTATTTAGATATGTTCTATATACATATGTATATGACACAGGGTAGTTACATGGGTGACAGCATAGAACTGTGTGACATACGGTTCTCTTGGCAATAATCTTTATGGAAGCAGGCCATCAGGGTTCCCTTCTATGGAGCCAGCGAGTGGGTTTGAGGCAGCAACTTTCAGGTTAGCCAATCACAACTCAATTCCACTACCCAGACTCCTCTGATAAAAATATATAGGGACTGAACATGTATATGATATGCTTCCAACACTCAGGGTGAGAGCTCTCTCATTCTGCATGATTTATTACGAATCTAAACTAAAAATTAAGCCAGTAAAACATGTTCTGTAACTGCAAGTGCTGACCATTAAGACTAGATTGAGTGTTTTACCGTGGCTCTTGGAATGGATGGTGTGTACTGATGTGCTATTATGAATCTTGTGGTGTGTGTGTGTGTGTGTGTGTTTGACACTGAGTTGATTTTTACTATTAGCAATCCTGTGGGACAAAATAGAACTGCCCATAGTGTCTCCAAGTTTGTAAATATTTTAAAAATCAGATGGCCACCTCGTTCTCCCACAGAGCAACTATTGAGTTTGAACCACAGATATTTCCGTTAGCAACGGAGCCATTAACTATTGAGATACTGGGGTTCCTTATTGACCTTACCAAATGCCGATTTGAAGGTCTTTATTTTTAATTTAGTCAGATAGATTTTGAGCTCTGTTGAGTATTTTTTCCCTATAAGATTAACTTAGAATACCAGGGAAAAGTTGATAGACAGAAGTAAATTAATGACTTTTTAAGAACTCACATATAAGAACTTTGAAAGCAGTATTAGGCATATAATGTCACCATTTTCACACACCTTGGTTTTTAAAATTCACAATTAGCCGTTATAATTTAAGTACATTTACATTGTTCTCACAGTATTCCTATCAAACTCGGGGCCACGGGTCAACATATGATCTATAGGGTATATCCGGTATAGCATGCAAAACAGTGGTCTGAATCAGTCAGAACGCTCGGATTGAGCGATCTCATCTGTTGTTGCGTCGGGTCCGTTGGATGGCAGAATGAAACCCTGCTCAGTCCTGCATCACATCACAATCACTGCTTTGTTCGACTTCATTGTGGAAGCCACTGTGTCCAACCAACTCATTGAAGGGCTTCTTTTTCGCTGACCCTCTACTCAATAGAATGCCTTTCTCTATGGATGGGTACACGTGCAAAGTACCGTGTTTCCCCCAAAATAAGACATACCAATAAATTAAGCCATAGCAGGGTTCCTAAGCATTTGCACAATATAAGCCATCCTACGAAATAAGACATAGTGATGGGCGTGGCTCTGTAGCGCCCCGACCCGGAGCGGTCAGGAAGACGGGCAGCCCTTCTCCTCTGCCCTGTCGGACAGCTGCCATCTCGGAGGGGACCTGAGAGGTGCGGCAGCCCCATCCACGAGGTCGGTTCCCCCTGTCCGGTCACGGTCGTTCTGTGCGTGCTGCAAGCTGAGGCATCCAGGGAGACACAGACGGTGAAAGTCAAGGTCTCCTCCGGAAGTGAGGGGCAGGACGCTCTGCTCTAGGCATTGTGTGTCCTCAGGGGGAAGGAGGAAAGCTGGGGCTGCCCTTTTACTCAGCACTGTGGCTCATCGATGTTCCCGAAGAAGACGACTTCCCTATATTTGAATAAATGTCCATTGTTGTACCATACTTCATAAAAATAAGACATCTCCTGAAAATAAGCCATAGTGCGTCTTCAGGAAAAATAAATATAAGACAGGGTCTTATTTTCGGGGAAGCACGGTATGTGAGATCAAGTCTGGCCATCCTCATTTCTAAGGAACATTCTGGCTGTACCTGTCACCAGACAGATTTGTTCGCTCTTCTGAAAGTCCAGAGTATGGTCAGTCTTCTTCACCAACACCACAATTCTCCTTCAGACTTCCTTACCCATTGTCCAGCTCTCACGTGCATGAAATGAATGGACACCCCTGGCTTGCATCACGCACACCTTAGTCCTCGAAGTGCATGCTTGCTTTTGCATACTTGAAAAGGGTCTTTTGTAACAGAATCGACCAATGCAGTTGTTCATTGTTCTACGAAATGGGAAGAATAGTAGTAACCGTCTAAGGTACCTGGTGATCGTCAGGAGTAAATGCACTAATTCCCAGGAAAATGCCCAGTGCAGGTGGCTGGCCGGCTGCAAGTATGCAACAAAGATCAATGTTCTCATTACCAGTGTTTTGACTCCTTTCAAATTTTTCCCTGGTGGTGTAGTGCTTAAGCGTGAGGCTGCGATCTGCACGGTTGACAGTTCAAAACCACCAGCAGCTCCTCAGCAGAAAGGCTAGGTTTTCTACTCCCATAAACACTGACAGTCTCAGAAACTCCGAGGGGGTTAGTGTGAGTCAGCATTGACTCGATGGCAGTGAGTTTTAGTGAGAGTTGAGCACCATGGTGATATTTCCCCCCAAATAATTCTACATAGGCACTGCGTTACCAAACCCAAAACCAAACTCACTGCTGTCATTTTAAAGCTGACTCGATGTGACCCTGTAAGACAGGGTATAACTGCCTGTGTGAGTTTCCCATGCTGGAACTGTTAATGAGTTCAGAAAGCCCTGTCTAGTATTGAACTGCTGACCATGTAGGTCACAGCCCAATGAGTAACCACTATGCCACCAGGGATCCACTGCTTTACCATCACTGTTGAAAAGGAAATTGTGTCAAATTTTGTCGAATGGTTCAAGGAAACTTTTGTTATACTTCAAGAACTTTCAAGGAAAATAGAATTCACCTATTCTTTCTAATCATATCACGAGATGACATAGTCACCTTTAACGTCTCTCTGCCATGTCCTCTAGGATAGCTCTTGCATCACTCACAGGTACTGCAGCACCTGGGAAGACACCTTTCCTCATCACAGTAGGGTAAGCCTTCCCCAGTTGGATTTTACAGGTGTTCTGTACCTAAAGCAAAGCAGGACCAACATGCTGAGCCAACACTGAACTGGCTGCCTCTTATCTGGAGTAGAACCCTGGCTTCATTTTTATCCCTTTGTCTTTGTAGTAGCTCTTGTTTTTTGTGCAGCACAGAACAAGAGGAGGAAATGACTGAGTTACTTAGCTCATCTGTGCCTCAGTATTTTCATTAATACAGTGAAAGTATTCATAATTAACGGAAAGTGTTCCACTGAATGAATACCATAGACACTTATAATTGGAAAAGTCTTAAGATCAGACAGAAATCAGATTTGGGTAGATGTAGTTAGGCTAAAATGTATCACCTTATCATTTGATCTCCCTTTTGACCCATTTAACATTTGTTCTAGATTTTTAATACTTTCTGCTTTCTTTTCTTTTTTTTTTTCAATTTATGATATATTTACTCCTTCAGATTTTACTTCAAACATTCAGTGAGTATGAGTACCTTTTTTAAAAAAAAAATCATTTTATTAGGGGCTTATACAGCCCTTTCACAATCCATACATACATCAATTGTGTAAAGCACATTTGTACATTCATTGGCCTCATCATTCTCAAAACATTTGCTCTCCACTTAAGTCCCTGGTATCAGTTCCTCATTTCCCCCCACTCTCCCCACTCCTCTCTCCCTCATGAACCCTAGATCATTTATAAATTATTATTTTGTCATATCTTGCACTGTCCGATGTCTCCCGTCACCCATTTTTCTGTTGTTCGTCCCCCAGGGTGGAGGTTATACATAGATCCTTGTAATGGGTTCTCCATTTCCACCCCATCCTCACTCCACCCTCCCGGTATTGCGCCACTCTTACCCCTGGTCCTGAAGGGATCATCCTCCCTGGATTCTCTGTGTTTCCAATTCCTATCTGTACCAGTGTACATTCTCTGGTCTAGCCAGATTTGTAAGGTAGAATTGGGATCAAGATAGTGGTGGGGGGGAGGAGGAAGCATTTAGGAACTAGAGGAAAGTTGTATGTTTCATCATTGCTACACTGCACCCTGACTGGCTCATCTCCTCCCC
>NW_022111369.1:62012329-62016224 GCF_000313985.2 Echinops telfairi | reverse complement strand
CATTGAGGGAGTACTTGAGTGGAGACCCAATGTCCATCTGCTACCTTAATACTAAACCTATACATATGGACATACAATGTCCATCTGCTACCTTCATACTAAACCTATACCTATACATAGATCTATTTCCACATCCTCATATATAAATATATTTACATATGTACATGCCTTTATTTAGACTTCTATAAATGCCCATTTACCTCCTAGCTCCTTCCTCTATTTCCTTTGACTTTCCTCTTGTACCACTATCATGTTCAGCCTTCATTAGGGTTTCAGCAATTCCTCTCAGTTACATTACCCTTGGTCTCGCCCTACCAGGCCTTTCTGCTTTCTTTTCAATTGAGGTTTTTCTGTTTTATTTTGTCATTGTTGTTGGTTGCTTTTTGTTTTCTTTTATTGTATGTTTTTCTTATAGAGAACCTAAAGTAGATAAATGTATAGAGACAATGACTGGATTAATAATTTCCTAGGGGGACGGGAGGGGAGGTTGGGGTGAAACAAAAAGTCAACAAGGATGAGTACAAGAAAGAAGAAAATGCTCTAATGATGACTGAGGTGATGATTGTACAAGTGTTCTTGATATGATTGAACTTGAACTGTATGGTATGTGAATTATATCGCAAAACTTTTCAAAATAATATTTCCTTGCTTTAAAAATATAAGTTAACATTTGGCTAGCCTCACTTTTGAGAGGTTTTAATGACTATATATATACACATATATGTATGTGTATATAGAGAAAGACATACACACACATACATGTGTCTTATTCTTCTCTTTTAATTCAGTGCCTTTTAAATTGCAAGAGGGAGAGGTCCGCATAATTTCCCAGGAAGAGTGCCAGTCTTATTTTGACATGAAGACCATCACCCCGCGGATGCTATGTGCCGGCTATGAGTCCGGCACAGTGGACTCGTGCATGGTAAGTCGCTTTCTGAGGTAGCTAAGGTGATTCCATTCAGCCCAAACTCCAGTGAGTCTATGTCCACCCTTCATTCGCATTGTCTTTATTCCCAAATCTTGGTTATTTGTGGTGTGCTTTTTCTTAACCCAGAACTTGTGTGATCCTCATAACTGTGCTCCTGCCCTCTACTTGCGTTGCCTTCAGCGTTCTCAGGGCTGTGTGGGAAGCAGTATCTGTGGTGAGCAATAGGAGGAAGGCCATTGGCCCCTTTCTCTTGACCACTCTAGTGGCAAGGACAAAGGGCGCTCTAAGGGGAGCTAGCTGTCACCATGGCTTGCAGTAACTAAAGTGTGGAGGGACACCAGAGGATGTGCTATCAGTCATGAAGGCACGGACTCACCTAACACAATTAAATGATGTGTTTGATGAGCGGTGTCAGCATGGGCCAACCAGAGGACTGAAAGAGGTCCAGGGGTAAGTCTCTGAGCAGTTCTTTAGATTTCCCTTAGGAACCATGGTCAGAAGTTACCCAGCAGCCAGAGGAACCATTGCCTTCTATGACAGAAGCCCGGATTTGAGTCTCCATGTCGAGAAAATTATTTTATGAGGAGCTGATACCAAGGGCTCAAGTAGAAAGAAAAAGTTTTGGAAATGTTGATGGAAACATATCTACAAATGTGCTTGATACAATTGATATATAGGTTATTGTAAGAGCTGTAAGAGCTCCCAATAGAATGATTTATTGAAATTTAAAAAGAAAATTATTTTAGAAGATAGCATTGCATGCAACCTGATACAGAGAAGTTGGAGCACAAAAGAACTATGTTCTGACTCATAGCAATCCTATTTACAGACCGAAACACTGCTCAGTCTTGTAACATCCTCACAATTGTTCTTTGTTTAAGCCCATTGTTGCAGCCACAGTGTCAATCCCTCTCAAGGGCTTTCCTCATTTTCAGTGCCCTCTCTACTTAACCAAGCATGTTGTCCTTCTCCAGGGACTCACTCTCCTGACACCATGTCCAAAGGATATGAGAGCCTTGCCATCCTTGCCTCTAAGGAGCATTCTGGCTGTACTTCTTCCAAGACAGATTTGTTCATTGTTTGGAAGTTCAGTATATTTCATCAACACCATAATCAAGTGAAATCCTTCTTCGTCAGTCTTCCTTATTTCGTGTCCAACTTTCACCTGCACATGAGACCGTGGGAAATAGCATGGCTTGTGTCAGGGACGCCTTAGTCCTCAGAATAACATCCCACTGTCCAGCACTTTAAAGACGTCTTGCGCAGCAGATTTACTTTACAATACAATGTGTCTTTTGATCTCCTGACTGTGGCTTCCACGAGCATTGATTGTGGATCCAAGCAAGATGAAATTCTTGACACCTTCAATCTTTTCTCCATTTATCATCAGGATTTGGGCTTTATTTACATTGAATTGCAATCCATACTGAAGGCTAGAGTCCTTCATCTTCATCGGCAAATAAGTCACATCCTCTTCATCAGCAAGCAAGGTTGTGTCATCTGCGTATCTTAGGTTGTTTATAAACCCTCCTCCAATCCTGATGACACATTCTTCTTCGTGTAAGCCGGCTTCTGTGATAATTTGCTCAGTGTGCATATTGAACAATACAGTGAGAGGCTACAGCCTTGACACCCAAGCTTCCTGATTTAAAACCATGTGTTATTCGCTTGTTCGTTTTGCACAATTGCCTCTTGATCGTTTATGTACAAGTTCTGTAGGAGCACCATGAAGTGTTGTGTGGAATTCCCATTCTTCTCAAGGGTACCCATAGTTTGTTATGATCCACACAGTCAAATGCTTTGGCCTAGTCAATAAAACAGAAGTAAGCATATTTCTGGTATTCCCTCCTTTCATGCAAGATCCATCTGACATCAACAGTTATATCCCTTGTTGTATGTCCTCTTCTGAATCTGGCCTACACCCATGGCAGCTCCCTGCCTATGAACTGCTATGAGCATTGTTGGATGATCTTCAGCAAAATTTTAGTTACATCTGATATTAATGATATTGTTCTGTAATTTGAACATTCTTTTGGGTCACCTTTTCTTGGAATGGGTACAAATATGGATCTCTTCCAGTTCGTTGGCCAAGTAGCTGTCTTCCAAATTTACTGACATAAACTAGTGAGGGCTTCCAGTGCTTCATCAGCTTATGGAAACATTTCAGTTGATCTTCCATCATTTCATGGAGACTTATTTTTGGCTAATTCTTTCAGTGAAGCTTGAACTTCTTCCTTCAGTACCATTAGTTCTTGCTTCTATACCACGTCTTGAAATGGTTGACTTTGGCTGTTTTTTCAGTACATGATTCTGTATTCTTCCTGGCTTCTTTTGGTGATTACTTCATCATTCAATATTTTGCCCACAAAGTCTTTCAATATTGCAACTTGCAACTTGTATTTTTCTTGAATCCTCTCAGTTTGAGATATGCTGACGGTGTTTTCCTTTTGGTTCTAACCCTGTGAGATAACGTCATTGTTTTCCATATTTTACAGATCAAGGCAATGAGCAATCAGAGAGGTTAAGGTCACTCAACATGAAGGTGGTTAAGTGAGGCCAAGCTTCAGGACCCAGGTGCTCAGCTAAGATGCTGCCCTAGTAGCAATGATTACTGTGAATACATTTCTTCCTTTCCCGGTATCATTTGTACTCTACTTAAACCTATTGCCTTGGTATATATGTAAATATACTTATGTGTAATGATAGGAAAATAGATCTATGTACATATATTTATATGTTAAATATTAAGGTAACAGACAGACATTGGGCCTCTACTCAAGTACTCCATCAATGCAAGGACACTGTATTCTAATAACCCAACATTCTGTGATGCTCACCTTTTTTACACGATCACTGAAGACAAAGTGGGTGCATAAGCAAATGTGATGAAGAAAGCTGATGGTGTCCAGCTATCAAAAGATATAGAGTCTGGGGTCTTAAAGGCTTGAAGGTAAACAAGCAGCCATC
>NW_022111369.1:61981763-62010908 GCF_000313985.2 Echinops telfairi | reverse complement strand
AGCAAGAGACCTGAGAACTCGAAAGGCGAGGCTCGCTGAGCCATTTATCCCTCTGCCCTTCAATTAACCCCATATATGTTTATCTGCCAGGTTGGCACAATAAACTATCTACCTTATACTGTACTGCAATGGTACATGAGTCAGAATCTATTTGATGGTGATTGTTTTTGGTAATCAGAACTAGGGTCTTCGACTTTTTTGTCTCACTGCCATGGAGTTGTTTATGATTCACAGTCACCCTATGGGGCAGGTTGGAATTGCACACATGGGTGTTGGAGACTAACTCTTTCTGGGAGTAGACAACCTTGTCTTTCTCCCATGGAGTAGCTAGCGGCTTTGAATTGCTGGCCTTGTGAATCACAGCCCAACACATAACACTATGTTTTGCTTTGTTTTTCGCCTGGGGTTGTGTTAGATAACAGCTGGTATCCATTTAAGAGACCCGCGTGGGGTACATCCTGACTACTATGTCATCAGGGTTTCTTTCATAAAGAAGCTTCACCCCACGCCGGTCTCTTAAACGCATACCAGCTGTTATCTAGCACAACTCAAGCTGGAAGGCAAAGTACAACTAGAAAGAAAGCTGTTTTTCACTGGGTTGAAGCAAGACTGGACATCACAACTTCAATTACATCACATGCCTTGTCTTCCTTAATTGCAACAAAAGGACACATTGGACAGTATGTGTCCCTTCGTCAAGGTCTATAAATCACGGGGATCAATACTAACACCACAGGTAAACTTTGGCCTGCAGCCCGCTATTGTTAAGAGGAGGCAGAACTAACAAATTGTGCCTGCGGCTGTGTGCTGCTTTTCATTCTGAATTGCTTTCTCTGCACTTGGTTTCCACCTGGTGGACCATCTCACTGGGTGTAATTTAAAAATCTACATCTTAGGATGGCCTTGACATTTTTTCTTCATCCAGAAGTAATCGTGGATGTCTTTGATGCCCCTCCCCTCAGTCCTTAGGTTTCCTTCTTGTTGCAGTTATTTTTGTTGCACAAGCAGACACTTGGCTCCTCCTGGACAAAGTTTCTTCTCCCTCTGTCCAGACACACACCGTGGCAGAGTCGATGATAACGAATTCTTCACTCTCTTTCTAATCTATGAGTGTCGGCCAGCGGCTCATGTCATCTGCTTGTCGCCCTTTCCTCACATCATAAGCAGCTTGACTCGTCCCTGGACAAGGACATCATGCTTGGTCTCTCTGGACAGCATGCCCATGGTACACGAGACTCCGTCTCACCATTCTCTCTTCCTTGGGGTAGTCAGTCTGTACTTTCCCCAAGATACTTTGCTATTTAATGAGGAGAAGACTCTTGGAATGTTTTGGTTTTCATGTATACGATGAATGAAGCTTAACACAGGAGTGCATCGATCTGAGATCCATTCTGGTAAGTGTGGGGAATAAGTGAAAAGCATCTTCTGACTGCACAGAAAGGATAGAATCTTTTCTCACAAGCACCCTCATCCTCTTAATGATGAAAGCGTTCGCCTGAAACTTCCATTCCTATGGTAAGCTACATGGCTTTCCCACATTCCTGACAATGAGGGCTTCGTTGAAAATGTCCAAGAAGTTGGTTACATTGCGTTTGGCTTTGTGGTACCCTCAGAACACTGGGAGACACTCTTGGAGCTCTGCAATGCCAGTGACTAACACCAATTACCATTCGTTACAGGGTGACAGCGGTGGTCCCCTTGTTTGTGAGCGGCCTGGAGGACAGTGGACATTATTTGGTTTAACTTCATGGGGCTCTGTCTGCTTTTCCAAAGTCCTGGGTCCCGGAGTTTATAGCAACGTGTCATACTTCGTCGAATGGATTGAGAGACAAATATACACCCACACCTTTCTCCTAAACTAATTCCCAAGATGACCGAAGATTTTCGCCTAGCCAACTCGGAGTGAATGGCCTTGGTGGAGTGGAGGGCTTCCTGCAGTAACGCGGACCAGAGCCCTGCGCACGATGGGGAATGCTTGCAAGTGCACTGTAAACTTCCATGTTTGTTCCAGTCTAACTTTATTCATCGCTTTACTTTTATTTTACTTCATTCAAGGAAAGGCTTTCCAAAAGACAGACAAAGCAGCTCTTTTCCCTTGGCCAGGCTGCAGCAAGGAATTATCAGCTCCAGAGTGGTTTGAAGCGAGTGTCACAAGCCAGGGACTGCTTCTTGATACCCTATCACACACGAAAAGGATGTCGAGATGCACGCCGGCTCGTCTGCCAGCTTGTGTCTCAAACAGGATAGCAGAGTGGCTCATTTCAATCGGACGGTGGAGGCTTGCTTTCTGAAGAGCCAGGCTTTATACATGCTTCTTTCGTCATAGTTTTCCAACTTTTCTGTAGTTTTGAGAGGCCACGAAAGCCAGTCAGAGGTCAGAAAGCAGCAGCATCCATTTAGGTAGCGGAAACTGCGGCCAAAGCTCTTTAGCAACACTGGGCACGTTTCCATTTTGGAGTTGTGTCAACGTGGCCAACCCATTCCTGTCGAGCTATGTGTACCTAGATCATGCCCCACAGCTGAGGTCGATGCGGTTGGAGATTTACACCACTTGGTCAATGTTCTGGGGGAAATGTGCTCCCCTATGAGATGATGGAGGGAGCGCTGCTGGAGCAGTGGCTATGCAGCTCTGCTGCTCGTGGCAAGGTCGGTGGTTTGAATCCACCAGCGGCCCTTGTTGAAAAGAACGGGCAATCTGCACCACCACCACCATCACCACCCTCCAGCCCCTAAAGCTTACAGGCATACCCTGGCTTAATGAGCTTTGCAGAAACCGCGTTTTGTGGTGGTTGTTTTTACACACCGAAGGTTTGTGGCAACCCTGTGTGTTGAACATTCCCCGCACCCCACCCCCACCCCCACCCCATGCACTCACGCCACGTCTCTGTGTCTCATTTTGGTCATCCTTGCAAAAGTTCAACCTTTTCCATCATGCTTTTGCATATTCAATAGACTATAATATAGTGTAAACCCCCCAAAGTAGTGTGGCTCACTTTATTGTCCTATTGGCTGGATTGCTTTAGTCTGGAGCCCATCTTGCAATATCCCCAAAGCATGCCTGGACAGCCATGCACACCCTATGGGGCAGCTCTACTCTGTCCCTTACGGTGACTGTAAGTCAGAATCAAATCAACGGCCGGCCCACAGCGATGGCCGCCTTGACGTGGTGTGGAGAGTAGACTGCGCAGGGAGCCAGGCTTGCTGCAGGCCAAACAGATGCAAACTTTTAAAGAGCAAGAATGAAATTGCACTGCACACCCCTACTGCTCTGTTTCCAGGTTGCCTGGGTTCACCTCTGCTAACAAAGTCACAGAAATGTCTCTGGACCCACGGTTGAATTTCGCCCACAGACAAACATTTCGTAATTTTCTTCGATGGAAGTTTAACATCTGGTGTCGCCACTGCATTGTAATCATTCAAACAAAAAAAAATTTTTTTAATGCTTTTAAGCACTAGGTCACTTTACACATAGCACGTAGTGGTTCCAGTCTTTTCCCACCCAAAGGCTGCAAAACCCAAATCTCCACATCGCCCTAACTGACTTTGCAGAGGTTTCTTCGGGCCATCCAAATGCTTCATGGGCCCGCTGGACTCTGCATACCGTCCACCAGCAACCCGGATGGCCTCAGCACCCCACGGAAAGACTACCTGCAATTTTGTACACATATTTTTGTACTCTTTTTCTATGCGTACACATCTTTGAAGTTCAAATTATTGTCCTGAAACTTAAAATTGTGTTGGTCTCCTCTCTTGCAGTTTGCAAGTGTGAGACTTCAGCAACTGGGCGGTGGCCACCCCAATTGTATGAAAGCTTAAGAACATAGATCGGCTTTGTTAGAATTGTAGGTACCCTGGCTAACGTAACAATGTTAGTCTTGCTCAACTTCTGTTCACTTAAATATACGTATTGTACTCACCGTTGTTCATCCTTAATTGAATAGCATCATCTTTTCTTCTCGGATGGGTATGGGGCCCGGGTAGCATTTCCAGGGATATTGTCTCTCCCATTAATCGCTCTCCAGAGTGGATGCATCTCCCATGGGTCAAAGTTGGCCCCCCATATGCCTCACTCTCAGGGAGCATGCGCATGCTTTCAATGACAGGCGGGCTGTTGGATTAGCTGGAAATTTGAGGTTGCTAATAGTCCCATATAGTCTGCTGAGTGTTCAGGGAGAATGTAAGCCTTGGTGAAAGCCCACGAGCCTCTATTGTACGGAGTGTATTTTGATACCCAGATCCAAATCACTTATCAATCCTTTGCGTTAAAATATATCCTAAAGTGCATATTATCAATCAGTTTTCATTGGTTAGTAGGTTGAATGATACAGCTTTTCGACTCAAAAAAGGAGGTGAAATACGCTATATACCAAAATATGATGGGTACTTTGGTGTTAATGAGTAACTTACTCACTTGTAAATGAGACCTTTCAAAGTCTTAACACAAATCCCCAAATCCCTTTCTCCTGAGGGCCAGACGTATTTCAGAAACCAGGATCTTTCAAATTTCAAGCTGGTAGTACAGAACATATATTGCCTATTATATCATCACTGAGGACTGGTGTTGCTATTGTTAGTTGCTGTCAAATTGGTTCCAACTCATAGCAGCCCTGCAAACAACAGAGCGAAACACTGCCCCATCCTGTGCCGTCCTCACGACCGCCCTCAGGCCTCAGCCTATCCACGCAGGACAGGGGTGGCCCCAGAAATTAACTGTATTTTATTTGAGGCCAAAGAAATGAAAAATTACATTAAATGGAATAAATGAAGACTATAAATAGCCTCCTGTCTATTCAGGGCCCTGGTGTCTAATTTATGAGAATCTTTCTCTTTTCAGAGATGTGACTATTTTGGGATTGGGGATATAAGAGGTTGTAGTCCCGTCTCATGAGGATTCAAGATATTCTTCTACTTATCTGTATAAATAACTCACATTTTGGAACTTGGCCCTTCTCTGTCTTTTTTGGCACAATCATCTGTAGATTCTAACCCTTTCTTTACAAGTGAACACATGTCCCAGTTTTTATTCATCAAAAGCCGAGGATTTGGGGGAATGAATGCAAGCTGTTATAAAGATAACGAGTGATATGACATCACTGATTTTTCCATAGAAAGAAAAGCCAAAACAATATTCCGGTAAGGGATCAGGTTTGGGACTTTCTTTCAAGTTCTGGTACCACTTACAGTTGGATTCAGTGAGTATATACTGGAGGGATGACAACTTTTTGGTACATGTTATTTATGAAATCATTTATTTAAAAATAAAAATCCTAAGGAAGCAGAAGACAACTTCCATTAACCACGGGAGATTTCAAAGTTATTGCGATTAGTTACATAGGCTATTTGCAGTAAAAACGTCAGACTAGACAGTAGTAGGGAGTAGCATGAGTAAGCCCTGAGAATAATAATGTTAAGAAGATTTTGATGGAGACAGAACATTAGCATGGAGATTCATGAAAGAAATTTTGGATAATTTCTGGCTGACAAATGGCGTTCAAATAGATAAAACCCAAACTCACTGCCATTGAGTCAATTTCAGATGAATAGAGAACTTAAAGAAAATTCATAAGAAGGCATACTTTTTAATAGCATCTGCCATTTTTGGTATAAATAACCCCTTTGTTCCAATGAAAGCCAGCATACGTGATTTGCTACAGTACATCCATCGATAGTCCTAAAATGTATTTTAAAAGTTTGTTGTTTTTTTTTCTAATAAACCCATGGAAATATCCTGAGAATAACCTACGTTCGTTGGGTTCATAATGGTTCACCATAAACGCTGTAGAGTAGTGTGAAAACTTGCTGTTCGTAGGTGCCTTAAAGTCAGCTTTGGCCCACAGTGACCTTCTAAGCACAGCAGACTGAAACACTGCCTGCTCCCACCCCATTCAAAACCTCTGCTGCGTTTGAAACCATTATCACAGCCACAGGGTTAAGCCGTCCCATTAGAGAGCCTCCTTTCTTTTTTTTGCTGACACTTTGCCATGCATGATGCCCTACTCCCAGGACAAGTCTCATTTGATCACAAAACCAAAGTAAGGGCAATGAAGTCTCACCATTTCACCTCTAAGGAGCATTCGGGCTATACTACTTCCAGGACAGATTTGTTCCTCTTGCTGGGATCCATGATCTAGTTACCAGTCTTTATCAACACGACAATGCACTGCCCAGTTTCCATATGCATGCAAATCCATGGAAAATACCATGGCTCAGCTTTCACGGATATATTCTGATACACAATGGATATATATACTACATTCTTATGTATAATGTGTGTGTGTATGTATATGTGTATATATATATATATATCCATTGAAAACACCATGGCTCAGACCAGGTGCACCTAAGCCCTCAAAGCGACATCTTTGCTTTCTAATACTTTAGAATGGTCTTTTGTAGCAGATTTTCTCATCATGTAAAGACCCTGATCCCTTGAACAGTCTTTTGAAGAGTGGTTGGCTACTGATTGTCTTATTTTGGGCAGGCTGTTCTCAGTTTGATGGTGGCCACCTGAGTTTCAGAGTAGAACTGTGCTCCGCAGCGTTCTCAGTGGCTGTCACATCAGGGAAACAGATCATCAGGTTTTCCTTCCATGATGTTCTTAGGCGCTTTGAACTGCCAACCTTTTGGTTGATAATTGAGCACAAATCTTTTTCATAACTGAAGTACCTTGAAGGGTCGCTATGATTCAGAACTGACTTGTGGGCACCCGAGGACGTGGTACAGTGGGTATTGTCAGTTTTAGAGTACAGGGCATTTCCACATGGGCTGTAGGCTCAGCTGATTCTGTCCGCCTGACCTGTGATCTTTGTTTCCCAATTCCAAACCACTAGGCAGAGTTAGGCCACATAAATGGTCTTCTCCGGGCTGGACTAGACAGAAGAACACATTCATGGTGCCCTAGCATCCCCTCTGCCCCCTCCTGAGGAAGACTCTGCTCAGAGCACTGAAATGAGCAGAGGTATGACTAATATCTCCTGTCAGAAGACCAAGCACATCTTCCCAAAGGAAATAAAATGTGATTAAGGACCACTACCTGTATTTTCAATAGTACAATTATTACCCTACTTTGGGTGCACTGTTGTTTAAAAGGCTCTTGCGAATTTATCTGGAAATGAACAGATAACCTTTTTCATGTGGACCTCCTCTGTGTTCTCACCAACTGCTCTAACAACGATTTGGTTTCTTCATTTAAAAAAACAAACAAACTGATTGGAGATTGCTCATATTCAGCATTTCTCAAGTATCTGAGATGACCTCTCAGCAAAATAAGTTGACCTCAAATGAATCCCTGCTTAAAATATATGGATTTCTAAGATGATTAATATATTCTTACAAAATCCAAAAAAAAGTTCATAAAAGTATCTCATCTCACAAACTATCTATCCACAACAAGGTCTTTTTCTTTTACAAACGTGTCTGCAAGCCTACGAGGAATGCCGTCATGATGACCGCCCAAGCCCACTGAAAAGATCACAGTCTTAAAGGTAGCGTCCAAGTTCAGCTGGCTTGACAGTGTTGCAGCCTCAAGGTTCCTCTTCCAAAGTTGAAGGAATGTGTGTGACTCAGAGTAGGCTATCCTGTGTCCTTAATCCTTTGGTGGTGCGGCCATCCCTGAGGTCCAAGGCATCTCGGAGTCCACAGCAGTTTCACATACAGATCCATTTCCTTTCTCAACAGCACATGAAGCTGCCGACATCATTTCAGAGACAGTGGGAAGATCTGACTTGGGTCTTTTCCTTAGCTGGGCAGCTGAATGATCAGTGTGCTTAGCTGCCACTTGATCCATCGTTCTGGTTTCTTTCCACCTCTTGAAAGCTTCAGTCCTTTCCTCTGGAGACAGTTTGTCCAGGTTCTTGGCTGTCAGAATGGGAGATGGAAACAGGGATCCCTGAAGAACTCTGTATATAAACCTAGAACACAAAGAGAAGCACAGAATTACACACACCTCAGACCCACTGCCCAGAAAAAGTGGGAGGACCTCGTGCCCATTTGTCTCCTTGTGGAAAGAGGGGAGAGAAAAAAGCAAAGAATTATAAAAGGGAAGCAACAAAATAAAATAAACTAGTCTTTGCAAACTATTTAGAACATGTGAAGTGTTCTATAAGTACTTGTTAAAAAATGTTTTAAGTTGGTGAAAGTAGAGATGCCCTTAAATGCCACTGGCTTGATGTTAAGGGTGAATGAGATAGTACTTGGAAAGCAGATAGAGCGGTGGCACACAAAACCCTGCTCATTAAATGGATTAGTGTCCTATGGCAAGGGTGCTGTGGCATGTTACCATGGACATAGTGGCGGTTTGAACCAACAAACTTATTCTCTCATCGTTCTGGAAGTCCGTTGACTGAAATCCATATCACTGGACTGAACTAAAGTTGTCAGCAGGGCTGTCTTCCCTATGGAGATGCTAAGGAGAAAAAAAAATTCATTACTTGCTTCTTCCAGCTTCTGGTGGTTGTTACCATTCCTTGGCTTGTAGCTGCATCCTTCCACTTGCTGCCTTTGTGTTCACATAGCATTCTCTCTCTCTGTCTGTGGCAGCTCTGCCCCTGCCGCTTTCTTATAGGCATATGTGTTTTTGCATTTAGGTCCCCTCTTGAAACATCCATGTAAATCTCCTCATCTCAAAAATCCTTACTTTCATCATATCTGCCGTGATTCCTTTCTCATGTAACACAGGTTCTAGGGATTAAGAAATGAAGTCTTTGGGGAAGATTATTCAGTCTACTAGAGTTTGCCATCAGGACCCAAAGATTTATATCCATTCCTCAGGCAAAAATAAATCCACCCTATCTTAGCATATCCCAAAGCCTCAACAATTACAGTGTCAACTCAATTTCCAAAATCTTATCTAAATACCATCTGTTTAAAAGTCCCAAATCTCATTATGTAAAATTAGGTGTGACTGAGACTCTGGGTGTGACCCATCCTGGGATGAAATTCCTCTCCATCTCTGAATCTGTAAGACTGAAAAGCAAGCTATTTGCACCCCAAAAGAGGAGCAGGACCCCCCGAAGGCAACAGTTCAAGACATTTTAATTCCCAAATCTGCATATGGGAGGAATAAAGAAAATCTGGCATTCCAAGTAATTTCCAGTGGGTTGTCTCTACTTCTGTATTCACTTTGCCTTCTGTCTGTGTGAAATCTCCCTTGTGCCCTCGCATAAGGATGTGTGGTATTTCTTGTGGGATCCATCTCAAGAGCCTTAATTTCATAACATCCTTTATTTTTGACTATATAAGGTAACAGTCACAAGAAATAGGATATAGGTGTCTTTTAAGTAGCTGTTGTTTTTTTTCAACCTACCACAACTGGATTAGATAGAATTGTACTATTAATACATCTGAAACAATTTTAAAAGGCTGTAGCCTTAAAGTCTTTGTTTCTTCAGCAGTTTTGCCATTTTGTTTTACCAGTGTTTAATCTGAAAACATAGCAACATGAAGACTACAGAAGCATTTCAGCTTAATAGTGATACTGTTCAGTATAAGGAGCACTGGTGGTGCTGGCTGCTAACCACAAGGTTTATGCTTCAAACCCACCAGTTGCTCCTTGGGAGAAAAAGGAAGCCATCTGCTCGCATAAAGATTAACAGCATCAGAAACCCTATGCAGGGCTACAAGTATAACCGAATCAGAAAAACTTGGGGGATTTTATTTTGTATCTGTCGAAGAGATGTCCATTAGCAACAAAGAGATTATGTTCATTGTACCTGTGGATTCACAGAGTGGGGCTGGGAGACATTTAAAGAACCAGAGAGGACTATCTTAGTCCATCTGAGAGGCAGAAGGACTGATGAATTACTCAACCCTGCTGGTCTAAGCATGAAAGCGGCTACGGGCACTATGCAAAGAACGCGCCGACTGTGATCCAACAACACTTTCTCTGCGAAGTCAGGAGGCAGGTCAGATTTGGTTTGTCATCCAGTTTGTCATCTCTGCTATAAATGAATATGGACTCAGCATGCCGTGCTAAAAATTCAGAGTAACTCTCTGTTGTCTCATTTTCCACGAAACAGATTTTATAAAACTATAATAAATATCAGAGGAGTGCTTGTGACGTAGTGGTTACTCATTGGGCTACTGACCACAAGGTCAGCAGTTCAAAGCCACCAACTGCCCCATAAGAGAAAGACTGGGTTTTTTTCCTATAAAGAGTTGCAGTCTAAGAAACTCATAGGGGCAGTTCTACCCTACTTTCGAGTGTCACTCTGTCAGCATTGACTCGATGGCAGTGAGTCGAGAGATAATACACATCAGAGAATCTACACGTGGGAAGCTCATGCATACTGCTGAGTCATCCTCAACTCAGACATATTCACAATCAGATGAAGTCCCAGTGGGAAAGATAACTGACGCTGGAGACGGGTGGGGACGTACAAGGTTTTCTGTGCTCCTAGATGGCTGGAGAAATGTGTTCCTCCACACCAAGCCCCATCATCTCCCGCTCAACTTTCAAACTGCTCTTTTTGCCATTCCTTTGGCGTTCGGCCACTAAGGTTCTGGTTAATGGGATACGAATAGTGATGTGTGCAACGTCTAGGACCGCTCACTGACGCTCAACGAGGAAAGCTGCTGTACTCCTCTCTCACTCTTGCCCCTTTCAGTAGGCAGGGCCGTGGCATGCTGATGGCAAGCCAGCCATCTCCCAGCAAGGGGAGGAGAAGAACACCCTTGGGAGATAACAGAGCAGAGAGATGGAGGAAGGAATCTTGGTCTCCAGATAAGCCTGTGTGGCAAAGTTTTCCAACCAGATTAGAGGTGGTTTGCTTTCTGACAGAGAAAGAAACTTTCCAGGTGATGAGTCACATTTGTTCTTTGTTCAAATCGGTAGCAACACAATGTGCATGAGCACACAGACTGGCTGCCCCACTCCTAAACAGAACAGTCTGCCCTCCATGCTTAGTTGCTCGCAGAACTCCAAGCCTGCGATTTCATTTACATTCTTGACTCTAAAACAAGCAAACAGTCTACCTGGGTAGGAGAGCCAAGCAGGTCGTGAGGGTGCACACGAGATAGAAGACGGGATCCAGCAGGTGCTGCTGCATAATCCAGTAGGGGTTGGATGGTGGGTTGCAAGTTACACACACGGCTCCAAAAGCCAAGGCGAAGACAAAATAGGATAAGAAGCTACCAACGATGACCAGCACGTGGATCCAAGTCTGTAAGACACAAACAGGAGAATAGGAACACTCCTGCGTCAAGAGGGTTTTGCAGCCTGGCAAAAGCTGTTAAAGAACCCCATGGATCCTGTGACCGAGTGGGGTGTACTCAACGTGATGATGCGATAACCAGCTAAGGTCTACCAACCGCCCAGATCACTGGATGAGTTTTGTAAAATGAGAGCAAATGTCAAAAGGTCATCCTGTTGGCAAGTTTAACTGACGAGTTTAAGTTACAGGAGTCCTGATGGTGCCAGGGTTAAACACTCAGATGATCTCCAACAGGTCATCAGTTTGAACCGACTAGCTGCAGTGCCCGAGGAAGATGTCCGAGTCTGCTTCCCTACGGATTACAGCCAGGGCCACTATGGGAACAAAGACAGTGGGTGAGTTCACCCTGTATTGTCCATAACGGGCTCAGATGGTCTCTTTCTCTTCTTTTTCTTTTTGAGTCACTCTTTGCTCCGTTTCTTCCTTAAGGTAATGCCTTATCTACCGGGCCTCAAACGTTAGCCATGCCCATGGTTGGTAGACGTCACTGCTGGTCACCGCTATTCTCATCACCCAACCCCACAGCCTAGTACTGGGAGAATTGTGTTTCCCCGCCCCCTTGAAATGAAACACAGCCATTTCTTTGAACAGTACAGTGAGTGGCAGGACCGTGTGCCATTTTCCAGTGTCAGCCTGGAAGGGCTGGTGTGCATTTGCCATGCCACCCCATGCCCTGCATGAGGGCCGAGAAGTCCAATTCCAGACATAACAGCTAGGAGACAAGAGTCTGGTTGCACAGCTACCCTGAGAGGACAATTGCCCTTGAACTCTTTGGACCTTCAGCGACTGCAGTGTAAGAAATGTTTGTTGTCTCCTGAGTTGTCCTGCTGTTGTTTTTCAGGCTACACGATAACTGTGTTTAAACTCACGTAGATAACATCTCACCTCGATTTTTTTAATGTATCTATATCTTCCCTGTCATCTTATTTTTATGAATATTTTTCATTAACATTAAACTGGTTCACTCCTTAAATAACTTTATTGAAAAAGAACAGCATGATCAGCTCCTTTGGTGTAATATCAGTAATCCCTGCCATCATTGCTCTGAGGTTGGGGTCTGATTTGTCCTAGCTCTCACAGGAAATTAGCAAGAGATATTGTGAGAAAAATCCTGGGGTGGTGTATTAGTCTGGGTACTTTAGAGAAACAAATCCACAGAAACTCATGTAAAAGAGAGAGTTTTATATAAAGGTTAACTGTATCAAGAAAACATCCCAACACAGTGCTTCCCAAGCCCACAAGTCCAACATTAACCCATATGTCCAACACCAATCCACAAAGTCCTCCTCCATCTCACAAAGCAGACACAATGATGCCTACTGCAGGAAGAAAGCCGAGTCAGTGAATGTGTAAGCATCTCAGCGCTGGCAGGGGTCTCTACACAGCTGCTCCAGCACCCAGGGCTGCATCGGGGTAGGTCCATGTGGCTTCTCCTCAGGGATGTCTTGCAAGAAGTCAGCCTTGTGAGCTGAAGCAGGGAACTGCCAAGGCAGCTGCACCCTGGTGCGACCATCACAAAGCAAGAGACCTGAGAACTCAAAAGGCGAGGCTCACTGAGCCATTTATCCCTCCGCCTTTCAATTAATCCCACTGTGTGTTTACTGGCCAGGTTGGCACAATAAACTAATTAACTCAGGTGGTGAAACCAGTTCAGTACTTGACCATTATATGAAAGGCTTGACGGTCAAAGCCATCAAGAAGGCAAGCTGGGTGCTCCATTTTTCAAAGGTCACAGCCCCAAAACTCAGTGGACTAGCTCTACATGCAGCAGTTGCCGCGAGTCAGAATCAATGTGATTGCAACTTGACCACAGTGCGGTCAGACACAATAGCTCCCAGCAGACATCCTCTTTGGTATAATCAGAAGGATGGACAGGAATCACTTTATTTTGCAATACTCGATGTTGTTTATTGAATATTAGTACCTAACATACTATTGCCTGCCATTGGTGAGTCGGTGGATGGGAGGTGGGGGGTGTCTGGCATTTTGAGGAAACACTGCCTCTGTTTAACCCTTTTGATTTTGTTAGGGCTACATTCTCAAAGAAAATCTCGTCTGCTTTTTCCTCTGAGGTTTTCAAAGTCTTTCCCCATGGGAGCTGTCTTTATAAGGGTTACCAGGAATACTCATTGTGGCTTCTCCTCAGGGATGTCTTGCAGGAAGTCAGCCTTGTGAGCTGAAGCAGAGAACTGCCAAAGCAGCTGCACCCTGGTGCGACCATCACAAAGCAAATAAAATAGACAAACTGTTGAAACATCCTGGCTAAACCCTAGTTTGAGATCCTCACACCTCAAACACTCTTGGCTCCCGTGGTCCTACTTTTCTTTCATGTCGTTTCTTCTCCTCGAGCCTTACTGCACTGATGTCTCGTCCCCCCTCCCCCAACCTAAGACTGATGCGCTTTGGAAAAGTGAGGCAGTGGCTCTGTGAAGGTCACCCGTGTAATGACGTGATGCAACACTTGAAAGAGAAGGAAGCCTTGAACAGAAACGAGCAGGAAGGTGGGAAGTCACCATGAAAGTGGAGGGTGGAGGCACGAAAGCCTGAAGGGAGGCCGATTCAGCTGCCCAGTTGGCTGCTGCTTATTGACAAGGGCCATGGAGGCGGTGGGCTCCAGCTAACCCTCCCATGGTCCTAGAAAGGATTCTTTAAAGGTGTGGCTGACTCAGGCCTCCAGGAACCAAACAATGGCACCATCAAATGGACAACTGCAAATGACCTTTATTGCTGTGTGTGAAAAACAAAAGGAGGCGTTGAGACAAAGGATAGTTAGGGAAGAGTCCTTCGGCAGGTAATAATTTTGGTGAGACCTAATAAAAAAAAATGGTGCTCAGGAAGTCCAGGGGTGGTGCCAGCAGTGAAATTTCTTAGTCATTAACCAAAAGGTTGGCGCTCACCAGAGGTGTCTCAGAAGAAAGGCGTGTGATGTACTTCTAAAAACCAGGAACAGAAAACCTCATGTCATGTGATGTATTTCTAAAACCAGCAACAGAAAACCTCATGGAACCCAATTCAACTCAACACCTAGTGATTTTTTTTTAAACAGCATAAGTGCAAGGGACAGGGGTACTAAGAATATTCCCATCTTCCCATCAGAAGGTGTGGTAAGTGGGAAGGCACTGATGTGCCAATGAGCACATCTGTCTTTATTAAACAGAAAGTGGGGTGGGGTGGCTCCTGTGTGGAGCTAGAAGTAGAGCATCATTGCACCGGGCCCTGTACGTCATATTAAGGGCTTTTCCAAAGTGCAATGGGAAGCCATTTAAAAGAAACCAGCCAAGAGAGAGTTATATGATCTGATTTAAATTTTTAAAAAGATAGCTCTGAGCACTATGTGGAGCAAGGGGTCAAGAGTTGAAGTGGGAAGACAGAAGTTGGGAGGCAATGGCAATAGTTCAGGAAGTGACAGCAATGGCTTAGCCTATAGCAGAGGCAATGACCATGGAAAGGAGTGTCATAAGGAGTCACAGGGAGTAGTTTCTTTTCCAGATATTGGTTGGCTGTTGTACCACCTGCAAAGGCAAACTGACAATCAAGTTTACCATCTGAGTCCTAAACACTGGCGTTGCTGCAATGAGATAGCTTGCAGTCATTTTAGCCCCAAGTCCTAATATTTACCACTAAATCAACAACTAAGTTTTTATTTTTCCTTCTTAAAGATCGGTATTTAAATGAAAGTAAAGATTTTTTTTTTTTTTAGGGTTAAAGAGATCACTTTTTCTGCATTATGAATGTGGCAGTTACATAATCTGTCAACTTGCGAGGGGGGTGGAGTCTAGCTTGTCAATCAGGTCATAGCCAATGAGGCTTCTGTGCGGGCATGGCCTTCTCCTGAGGATTCTGGGAACTCCTGTCTTCCTCCCTGGAGGGGACACACACTCTCTGTTACACATTCCTGTTGATAAGCTACATGGTGCTACGCTGATGGAGCCAGAGCCCTCGAAGTGGAGGAGCCATGTGGAGACACCCACGCCAGGCTGAGATGCTTCCACTGCCACTGGATCCAAAAGATATTCCACCCACAGGCCTGTGATCTTCCTGAATTTGGCGTCATTGCATGTGTTGCATGAGTCTGAAGAGGAATTTATAGACTGGTCTCGAATATATGGGCTAATATTGGACTTATGGACTTGATCTAGACTGGGTTGGGATGCTTTCTTAATATACAATTACCCATTGATGTAAAGCTCTTTATTATACACATATGAGTGTAGCTGAATTTGTTTCTGTAATCAACCCGGACTAACGCAAAGAGGAAGGCATAAACGCATTGCTTAATAAAGTCAGTGGAATAAGACCATGGCGCAACAACTCTTTGAATTTTAGTAGCAAGGTGTTAGCTTGGTCATAAAGAATGCTGACCATGGATGGATGACTATTTTCCCAGCCTGACTCACACCTCCATGAACCATCCCCGAGGGGGCCCAGCAGTGTTTTCTGATTTCCCTTGTCACACATTAAACTCAGCTTAATGGTACACAATGATCAACATGAGTCACGGGTGTCACCTTTCTTCCACAGAGTCTTTATTCTTCTCGTTACCGCTTGTCTTCTGGCATGAAGGTCTTATCAGGGTCCTTGCTAATAGAAGCCGTTGGCTCAACTGCAAAGAGATGCAGGCTACTTCAGCAGCACAAAAAGCACTTACCAAACTCTTGCTTTCAATGACCAGATGGAGTAGGATGATGAAAAGAGCCGCTGTGTTCAGAGGGTTTCCAAATGTAAAGATGTCGATGTCTGAGCCCTGGTAGGTCTACAAAGAGAGGACCTTAGTTAGTGGTCTTAAGAAGGATGCACACATACCTGGTGCTGGAAGGTCCCCTAGTGGTCCCGTTATCCTACAATTCACTTGAGCCTCATCGGCAATGTTTCCAACTACTGGTCATTTAGGATAAACTTCAGTGTTGGAAAATAAACAATAACAACAGCAACCAAACAGAATGAATGTCTTGCAGACAGGCCATCCAATCTTTGAACTCTGAATTAGTCTTTTGGAAACTTTTACTCATAGATCTATCTGTGTAAGGGATGTAAACATGTCAAATTTCTTCCGCTTAATACAGCTTCCAATCTTTAAAAGTAACTATTATGACTACTTTGCGGTGACTTCTTTTCCTTTCATAAATAAATATCCCCTACTCTCTTACGTACCTGTCTTCAAGTCCTTAAACGATTCCTCATAATACATGGCTTTCAATTTTCTGATCGTGAAGTCAGAATCTACCTTTATAACATGCATGCTTATGTCCATCTGTGGGCACACGTTCATTTGTACTTTGTTTGTGCTGACTACATGCACCTTTGGCAATATGAAGTCTATACTTTCTAAAAGCAGACTGTACCCTCCTCCACCCCTCTTGCTGCTTCTCTGATTTTTAACGGACTTAATTACATTGGCCAGACCATCAATTTTATTCAAGGCATTGACAAAGATTACCATGCAGTGCAGGCTTAAAGAGAGAACCAGGAGCGAATGAGGCACACATCTCCAAATCCAATCAATTAACTAATTTAATTTTGGCAGATTTCATAGTTGAGTCAGTTAATTCATCCGATTATATGAACAATCTACCCATTGATATGTTGATAAGAGTGGCAAAATGCATGTGAGCATCATGATTCATTGAAAGCAAACAGAATGACTGACAATGAACTCACATAGTAAGGCACAAAGAAGCAGACCAGACTTTGATAAAAGGCATCCAGCAAGGTGATCCAGAATGTCAGGGGTAAGTATGCCTGGGAAATAAACAGATACAGGGGAGAGAGTAAGATGAACAAGGTCAAATCAAAGTCCAGGGGCAATATAAACAAGTATAGTACTTGCCTTTTCACTCAAAGACAGGTGGAATTTCCCAATAGTGGTAGGAAGAAGGGGTGACTGTCCTGAAGGAAAATATCCCTAAATGATTTCTCCTGGACGAACTTAAACTTTACGTGGAAAAGTGTGAGTGTTACTTAAATGGCGTATCTTATTGATGGAAAAATGAGCCCTAGTGGTACAGCACAGGGAGCCCTGGTGGAGTCATGGCTATGTGTTGGGCTACTAACCACAAGATCAGAGTTCAGAAACACCCGCTTCTCCATGGGAGAAAGATGGGATTTCCACTCTAGTAAAAAGTTAGTCTTGGAAACCCACAGAGACAGTTCTACCCTGTCTTACAAGGTTGCTATGAGTTACCATCACAGCAGTGTTTGTTTTTTCCTATTTTAGTGGAGTGGGGGTTACTTATTGGGCTACTAACTGCAAGGCTGGCAGTTCAAATCGACCAGTTGCCCGTGGGAAAAAGATGGGACTTTCTGCTCCTGTAAAGATTTATAACCTTAGAAACCCAAAGGATTTATTCTGTTTTAAAGGGTTGGTTGCTCGATGGCTGTAAGTTTGGCTTGGTGGTCGGCAATTCTTTCAATGAATTCCCGTTGCATTTCCAATACAGTTGCTATTCTGCTGCAACCCCTTCCTATGACCTATAAGGCCCTGCATGTCTGTCCATGCTCCGCAGAGCTCTCCGGAATCACCTCCTCCCTTCTGGATGCTCCCTCCTTATGCTCCAGCCCAAAGTCTTTATTCTATTCCTTATGAATGCAAAATTCATTTTCTCCTTGGGTGTTTACCTGCCAGGAGTTCACTCTCCGGAGATTTCTTTGTCCTGAACCTTCCCTTTAGCCAACCCCTCAGTCTTAGGTCAAAATAACCTCGTCATAAAGATATTCCTGGATAAGCTTAAAAGGTGTCACCCCCAATCACTCATTACTCTCTTGGTACTCTTAGAAGTCTCATCACCACCAGAAATGATGTTTTTTCCTTACAGATTTTCTGGTTCTTTCATCAGAACATAAGCTCATGGCATGGGAGACAGACTCTTATCCATATGACCAGAGTTGTGTCTGATACACAGTAGTCACTCAAGAAATACTTGGTGAACAAATAAATTGTTCTTATATACCTTAAATGTGCTTAAATGGTTTTTGCCCAAAGAAAGAGAAGGATCAAATAGAGACACCACTAGTCAAGTGATGAGAAAACAAGAGCAACGCTGATGGAACAGCCATGGCGGCTAGGATAACTGTGTACAGAGATTCTGAGGTTGCTTTCAGACCCAGAAGGATTCCATCCACAGATAAAATGGAAGCCCATGCATCATCTCCCTGGGCGAGTCCTTTCTTTCCTTAACTTGCTCTTTTTAGTCTGGTGTCCTTCAAAATGCAAAGCCAGCCTGAAAAGTCCTTCACAAGGTGTTAGTGACTCCTGAAGCTGTCTTCCAGATGACATCCCTTAACACACACACACACACACACACACACACACACACACACACACACACGATCCATATATGAGAACGATCTGTTCTTCAAAAAACTAACCTTACAATTTTTACATTTATAATTTTTTTATCACTTTGAGGATTCACTGTTTTCAGCCTATGTCTCTCTATCCCTTCTTTTGCCATTTTCTGTTTGGCGTGTCAGGGTGCCCTGCTTCTCTTCATCCAAATGTCCATAAAATTGAAGCAAGAAGCACAATCAAATGGCCCAGAGACTGTGCCACCGTCAAAGGAGCAACCCAAATCACTGCACCAAGAGAACATTACAGATGAGCTAACCTATGTCACGATGCCACAGCAATAAAAATTGCTCCAAAACCCTGCAGTCAACAGGGAAAAAGGACTATTTCCCCCATGAGTAACTTGGCTTAGCAGAGTGGAGAGGAGGGAGTCAAGGATAAAATAAATGAGAAGCTAATGGGATGAACTCGTGCAATTTCTTGAAAACTGAAAGGGAAAATCCGGAGACGAAGTGACGGAGGGAAAAGAAGACTGTGAAGGTGATGAGGCTGGGTCACAGATGATTGCTTCTTGGAAGGAGAGCCTCTGCCTGCAGCCTTCCAGCCCCGTCTCCGTGACAGGAGCGAGACTATCCACCCTGGAGAGGACACTTCATGACACTGCAGACAGCAAATGGCCCAGGCATGACATGGCATTTGTCTGGAGAGCAAGTTCATAAAAAGGACAGCTTCTGGAAGGTAAAGTCGATGAAATCAGTGACCTTTCATCAATGGTCACATGCTGCGAATCTGCCCATCACCATGCTTTATAAAACTGGCCGGCTCAACCGAGCAATGTGTGCAAAGCATGGATAATAGGGTTCAACAGCAGGAAACAATGACCTCAACTCTCCTGAGGGAAAGGACCAATTACAATGTTCAGCCTGTGTAACAGCCTGTGTAAAGGGGCTTTTAAAAACCCTAGCTGTAAAAACATTGATTGAGGTTTTTATTCCCCCTTCTCCAAAGGACATGGAATTTAACCTAACTCTGAGTTTAGAGACAACCCTCGTTGATATCAACCACACGTTCCTGCATTCTGGCCCTTGCTTGATCTCTAAGTTAGACCAGACTCCTTTAGGAAAAGCTCATGTTTCCCACTCTGAATAGATTGAATGATATTAAAGGATTATAAGAATTTCTTCTCCTCTGAAATCTGAATGTATGATGGTTTCCTCCTCTGATTAGGCTGCTCTCGATTGCCTAAGGACATTAAATAACTCCCAGTCGGAAAAGGCAGTTCAAGTCGGGGAAAAGTTGGACTAAAATTAATGCATCATCTTAAATTGGGGGATTTCTTCTAACTTTATGTTTAATTCTAGAGGGTAGAAATAACAATATTGAGAACTTAATATGGTTAGAAAATTTTCATGAAGTCTCTTATTTAATCCTTCCATCATCTTCAGAAAACAGGAAACTGAGGCACAGGCAAGTTAAATAACTTACTGGCAGCACACCTCCAGGAGCTGAATTGGAACTCGGATTAAACATAATCCTCTTCTTGAAATATGTGTTGAACTGATCATGATCAGCATTTTCAGAGCAGCGATTGAAGTTCAACACTCAAAGCATAATTAAAAAAATTTTTTAAACTGTGTCTATTTTTTTCATTTGTCCAGAATTCCTGTAGGAAATTCTTCTTCCCAGTACCATCCATGTCAAATGACAGATAGGGATGACTCACTCTCTGTCTTCAGAGCTAGATATATGTCCCAGGTCTGATAATAAGGAAACTATCTTCCTAGCAAAACGGACAAACACAGGGGCCAGCATGGCATGTTTAAGAAAAGCCAATGAGTCATAATCAAGAAACACAGTTGCTTTATGAATAACAGGGTCCTGTCACCATTATGCTTGGATTCTGTAGCCATATGCGTTAATAGTTTCCCCTCTATCCCCTTGTCATGAAAAAAAGAAAAAAAGTTTCCATGGTTACTAAGCCAATTTCACCTGGGTTCTCTGTCACTTGAAAATGAAAAGGTCCTGCCTAAAAGAGTCCTCTTCTCAAGATAGGGACAACTCATCAACTGACCAACTCAGCTGTGTCCAACTTCTGTGTGCTTATGGGGCCCCTGTTTGTCTCAGCCCTGTGATCCTGTTGGACCGGTGGCTATGAAACTCCAAAGTAGGGCGCCCAAGATGCAAAGAGAGCATAACAAGTCTTTCTGTAGCGTAACGGGAGAGAGTATGGACCCTTGAGCTCAAGGTTGACTGCACCCATTCAGTAGCTCCGTGATGTTAGGACAACTCCCTGTGTCTGACTTCCACTGCGAAGTAGACAGAATGGCAGTACTTAATCTGGTAGCATTGCTTTGAAGTTTAGATTTATGTGTGCTCCCCACTAAAACAGTGCCTGGGACCTAGCAGGTATTACACAATGTTCCTATATCCGTGCTGTGTTAGTGGTGGTTACGATTCATTTTGTGAAAGATGAATTAGAAAGAAAAGAGTCTTGAGACACCCAGTTAATTGGCCACTACAACACCCAAGTCAGAAACCATAAGGGCTACGGCATCACGGTGGGAAAGGGTTGGGGGAGAGGAGACAAATATGAGTGGTCTACCAGAGGCCCACTGGGAGAACTGGTAGACAAGTGAATCGGAGAGAGGCCACAGACTTGTTAAGATGTCTCTGTGGCTTGTTTGACGGCTACTAGTGTGTCATGAATGTGCTCTTGGTACCCGGCACCATAGAATCAAATTATTGTGATCGACATTCTGAAGTTTGGAATTGGAACTCCAAGCCTTTCTTTCTAGTCTGTCTTAAACGTGAAACTCCACTGAAACCTGTTCAATGTTGGAGCAACACAGTATCCTCCACTGACAGATGGGTGGTAGCTCTGCTTGTGTACCTTGATTAGGAATCGAACCCTGGTCTCCCACACTGAAAGTGAGAATGCTGCCATAGACTCACCAGAGCCTTCTTGATTGAGTGACAATACCCCAAACTAAACTCACTGCCATCAGGTCCGTTCTGCACAGTGACCCTATAAGGACAGGGTCCCACTTCCCCTGTGGGTTTCTCCTACTGTGACTCTTTTTTTTTTTTTTTAATCTTTTTTAACATTTTATTAGGGGCTCATACAGCTGTTATCCCAATCCATACACACATCAATTGTGTAAAGCGCATTTGTACATCGTTTCTCAAAACATTTTCTCTCCATTTAAACCCCCGACATTAGGTCCTCATTTTTCCCCTCCCTCCCCGCTCCCCCCTCCCGCATGAGCCCTTGATAGTTTATAAATGGGTATTTTGTCATATCTTGCCCTGTCCGACGTCTCCCTCCATCCACTTTTTGGTTGTCTGTCCCCCAGGGAGGAGGTCACACACAGTTCCATGTAATCGGTTCCCTCTTCCCTACCCATTCTCCCTTTACCCTCCCTGTTTTGCCACTCACACCACTGGTCCTATAGGGCTCATCCGTCCTGGATTCCCTGTATTTTCAGTTCCTATCTGTACCAGTGTACCTCCTCTGGTCTAGCCAGTCTTGCAAGATAGAATTCAAGTCATGGTAGTGGGAGTGGGGAGGAAACCATTAGGAACTAGAGGAAGATTGTATTTCTCATCATTGTTACATCGCACCCTGACTGGCTCATCTCCTCCCCGAGACCCCTCTGCAAGGGGATCTCCAGTGGCCTACTAATGGGCTTTGGAAGAAAACTTCATCTTTCTCTCATGGCACAGCTGGTGTATTTGAACTGCTGACCTTATGGTTAACAGCCCAGCACGTAGCTCACTCTGCCACCAGGTCTCCTGAATGACCAGAGACCTGGAAATTTTAACTTTGCCTTTGGAACCACAGGGAGACCACAGTCTGGCTCCACCACCTTTAGCTGTGAGATGTTTGGGAACCCAATTTAACCTCATTGAGGTTCCGATTCACCATCTCAGAACAGGGCTAATCATAGCTTCTGCTCAAAGAATATTGTGTGAGGGTGAATAAGACACAACTTAGCACGACAGATGAAACAGGGGGTTAGTAAGTGCTAGATATTATTTATTGTAAGGTCTCAGAAATCAGATTTCTTCTGTTAACATACTTAAGGTATTTTAACTGTATTCAGCTCAAGTGTTATTAGAAATACTTTAAGATGACAAGGCGCTTCAAATAAATTAACAATAGTTTTTGACGTATGTCCCTCGTTGGGTTGGGTTGGCTGAGAAATGCCTGCTGTTGACAATGAATTTATATCCATCTAAGGATTTGTTCTAGCACCTACCTCTGACTTCTGGCCACTCTTGTAAAGTTCAGGCAGCTGCATGAGTGTCTCTGCAGACACGTCTTTCTCCAAAACACCATAAATGACGGGAGGGGCAGAGGTGAAGAGGAGGTTGAAGAAGATCAAAACCCAATAGTCAGTCATGGATGTCCCAGAAAACCCACAAAAGAACTGGTACCAGAAAAGGAGGTTCACATAGGCCTAGAATACAGAAAGGAACATTTAGATCTTAGAAAAAATGTGTGCTGATTATACATTCCATATATGCTGTTGTTAACTGTGTAATTTTGGCATCTCTGAAATTCTGTTTTCTCTCTTACTAAATGGGAGACCAAAACTTACCTTGCAGCTCTTCTTGGAAACTGTTTCATAAAATTAAAATGCACACACACACACACACACATTTCTCACTATGTGATGCTAGGTATTTATTGTTCTTGGACATGCATCTTGTACATGTATCAAGAGACAGTTGTGAGAATAGAACAAGGGAATCCTGCATGGTTTGAAATAAGGAAAGGTGTGTGTCAATCTGTATGCTGAATAAATCATGAGAGAAGCTGGATTATATGAAAAAGAATGTAGCACCAATTGTGGAGGAAGGCTTATTAACCAGAGATATGGAGATGACATAACTTTGCTTTCTGGAGGTGAGGAGGAATTGAAGCACTTGTTGATAAAGATCAAGGATTGTAGCTTTCAATATGGATTACAACTCAATGGAAGGAAGATCCGAATCCTCACAACCAGACAAATAGGTAACATCATGTACATGTAGAAAATGGTAGAATTTGTCAAGGATTTTGTCTTGCCTGGATCCGCAATCAATGCTCATGGAAGCAATAGTCAAGAGATCAAAGGACACATAGTGTCAAGTCAATCTGCTGCTTCAATACTCTCCAGGGTACTGACAAGCAAAGATGTTATTCTGAGGACTAACGTGTGCCTGACCCAAGCCATGATATTTTTAATTGCCTCCTATGCATGTGAAAGGTGGCCTTTGAAGGAAGATTGAAGAAGGAACAATGATTTGAATTCTGGTGCTGGAGAAGAATATTGAACGTATTGCCAATATTGCCCAATATTGCTATAAGGAAACACTAATCTGTCTTGAAGAAATACAGCCGGAGTGTTCCTTAGAGGCAAGGATGGCAAGACTTCATCCTACATACTTTGGACATGTTGTCAGGAGAGACCAGCCCCCGGAGAAGGACATGATGCTTGGTAAAGTGGGGGGTGGGCAGTGAAAAGAGGAAGGCCCTTAAGGAGATGAATTGATACCATGGCTGCCACGATGGTTTCAGCCGTTGGAGCAATGGCAGGGACGGCGCAGGACCATGCATGTTTCCTGCTGTTGCGCATAGGCTTGCTATTGGATCTGAACTGACTCGATGGCTCCTGACAATACCATAAGAGCTTGGGGATTATTACTGATCGTATGCCACAGATTACAGAAACCCGGAGGCACAGAGATATTAGAAACTTGTCCCAGGTGACTCAGATTGTAACTGGCAGAGCCAACGCTGAAATGGAGGTGTTTCAGCTCCAGATGAAGAACACCTGCCCCGGTGCCTGGGAAGTACAAGCACTAAACAAATGCTCGTTCTCCTGCTTCCTGGGTCCACAGTTACGTTCTAGTAGAATGGGCCAGCAGGGTAACAGTTGTCCCAGTGAGCCTGGTCCTTCCAAGATTCCCAGGATGTGGGACTATCATTGCCCAAACTAGGACATTCTCCGGCAGAGCAGGACACCTGGTCATTGTAGATGCAAGGTCAAAACATCCTACGGTATTTTGTCTCCTACAAACTAAGTCCATGACGGCAGAACCTCTGTGCTCTCGTGCAAGGAAGCCACTGGAAAAGACAGTGGACTCAGCTTTCGGGGGTCTTTTCCAAGGTCTGGGGGTACTTGTTAGTGACTATGTGATTTTAGTCCGTTTAAAATTTCCCCCAAATTTTAGTTTATTGTCCTATAAAATGAGAATTACAGACTTAGGGGTGATCCTCACATTAGGGAGGTCCCGGGTGGCACAAATAGTTTGTGTTCAGTGATCAAGAGAAAAACTGGCTGCATCAAATCCATTCAGTGGCACTGCAGAAGAAAGACCCTAAGAAATCAAGATTCCCTTATGATCTAGTTAGATTTGTTTTAGTTCTTAATATTTTCTGCTTTCTTTGTGATTGAGATTTTGCTTTGTTATCCTTGTTAGTTTTGTTTGTTTTTAAATGTTTTTCTTTAAATGAAATCCAGACTATGTAAATCTCCCGAGATACTAACTGTATCGAGGGTCCCTTGGGGGGTATGGCAGGGGAAGCTCAGGGGAATGAGGAGCTAATAATGATGAGTAGAAGAATGAAGGAAATGTTCTAAAATGTATTGTGATGATGACTGTACAACTATTTTTGATGCGATTGAACTACTGAATCATATAATATGCAAATTACATGCCAATAAAACTGTTGGGGTTAAAAATCCCACCACGGAAACCCTACAGAGTGTTACCCTTGCAAGCACAGGGTCACCATGGGTCCCAATCAACTCCATGGCGATGGGTTCCTATGAATGGCTACGATGTGTACAGGGCCTTCTAAATGGTGTCATTAGGGTTGTAGGTAAACCACACACCTGTGGGACAGAGGCTGCAAGCCTTAGATGAGAAGTGTTGAGTCTAAAATATACATTCTGGAAATGTATCATTGTGAGGAACACATGGTTTGGTCATGATTCGGGGGAGTGAACCCAGAGCCTTCACCAGGATCTCACAAGTTGTCCCTGGCCTAAGGACCATGGTCTTAGTAAGATGAGTCACTTGACTGGCTCCCGGCACTGAGCCTTTCTCTGCACACTGTACAGCATGCCTGGTTTGGCTGGGTAACTAAGGGGTGGACATTAAGCCTGAGGGACATCAGTATAAATGGCCATCCGAGGATTCTGAGTGGAAACCATTCGGGGTTCTCCCTCTCTGGTGCCATTCTCTCTACTGAGGAAGTCCCTTCTCTCTTCCAGAGCAAGTGCCGTCTCTCTAGTACTCACCTTTCTTTTAAGAATCCTGTTGGTGCTGTCTGGTAAGCATTGGGCTGTTAACCTCTAGTCCAGCAGTTCTCAACCCGTGGGTGGCGACCCCTTTAGGGGGGGGAATGACCCTTTCACAGGGATCACCCAATTCATAACAGTAGCAAAAGAACAGTTATGAAGTAGCAACGGAAATAATTTTATGGTTGGGAGTGGTGGTCACCACCACATGAGGAACTGTGTTACTGGGTCCCGGCATGAGGAAGGTGGAGAACCACTGCTCCAGTCAAGTTCAAACCCACCAGCTGTTCCTCAAGAGAAAGAGAAGGCTGTGCTCCTGTGGACAGGTAGTCTTGGAAATCCTAGAGTCAGTAGGAGTCTGAATAATCTCAAGGCCGTGGTTTGGGTTGGTTTTACCTTTGGGTTTAATCTGGGGCTGGTGGAAGTGGGGTGGGGGTGCCACAGAGTGGAAAACATTACGGTATTAAAACAACAATGACAAACCTTGGGTGGGGGATTCCGCTCTAAAAGTCATTGGCCACCGAGCCTTGCAATTTTAAATGACAAGCCATGGCTTTCCTCAGTTTATGTAAGTGGGTCAAAAACTGCCTCTGTGTGTTGGCCTCAAGATGCTTATTTTTTTTGTAGTCAACGAAAGACCTTTAACCTCCCAAACTCAAAGCTCCCCCAAACAACAAATTTGTGCATATCTGTTCTAAAAATATCCCTCAATAAGCATATTTTAAGTTAGGGAGAGATGCCTGCCTTACGCACCAGCAAAACTGTGCCCAGTCTCTGCTGTCCCCAGATAAGATCCAAGCAAGTAGTTGGGGGACGCCTAGCTGCACCTGTCCTTCAGGGTTCTCTGGTTCAGAGACCCCCACATCGCTGTAATGGTTACATCAAGGCCACCCTCCCCTGCCTTCCTCCTCTTCACGGGTTTTTTCCATGATCTCGTCTCTTGGTGATTACTTGTACTGTTTGCCTCTGAGAGTCTTCCTGATGTGGCTGTCAACCCCTCCGCCCCATATACGGCTGGGGCAACATGATCTTGCTATCCTGTGGTCTTATCTTTTTTTTTAAATCAATCATTTTATTGGGGACTATTACAGCTCTTACCACAATCCATACATCCATCCATTGTGTCAAGCACATTTGTACATTTGTTGCCATCATCATTCTCAAAACATTTTCTTTCTACTTGAGTCCTTGGTATCGGCTCCTCATTTGTTTCCCCTCTGTCCCACCCCCTCTCCTTCATGAACCCTTGATAATTTATAATTATTATTATTTTGTCATGTCTTACGCTGTCCGATGTCTCCCTTCACCCACCCTGTGGTCATATATTTTCTCTTGATCAGCTCCCAGTTCTCTGGAGCTCACTTTGTCCAGGTAGAGAATTTAAGAATTTAAATACTGCCCTAATGTGTCTCTGCCTTTTCTGAAACTTTGAATATATACCAGTTCTGATTTGTATTTTGTCAGCTCAGTGTAGGAAACGTCCTTGTTATCCATTACGCAACCACAGTTGGACCACGGAGAACTTCCACTGGGCTGACAGGCACACACGTACACACAGGATTAAACTGCACCCACGCAGGAGCCTACCATGGTCACATTTGAATGTTGGTGTGGGATGCCACTGGGTTGACCCTGACTCCCAGTGACGTTATAGGACAGAGTAGAACTGTCCCATGGGGTGTCCTGAGCTGTAATCAAGGGCAAGGCAGAAGGTCTTTTCTCCCTTGGAGCCACTCATGAATTTGAAGGACCAACCTATTGGGTTAGCAATCGAGCACTTAACTAACTAAAAGGCCAGTGGTTCAAAACCACTAGAGGCTCAGTGGGAGAAAGATGAGGCATTCTACTCCCGTAAAGAGTTCGTCTCAAAAAACCACGGGCAGGTCTCTCCTGTCCTATGGGGTTGCTATGAGTCAGAAACTCCCTGATGGCCGTGAGTTTGGTGAGGTGCTGATGGGCTTTAAAGACTAAGAATGTATTGGATCGGGGAAGTCATGGCATCCTGATAGCTCCCTGCCTGGAAGAAACTCTGTGAACCGTGCTAAAGCCAACATGCTTCTATAAAAGAGAAAACAACTTCAAATGATATTCCCAGGGTGGCACCAGGCAGAGCCAGAGTTTTAATAAAATTCTGCCTGTGAGCCATTACATAATCTAACCAAGTTCTTTATGATCAAAAGAAGTATCGAGCACAAATACACTGTCTAGACTTGCTAGAGAATTCGTACATGTTGTGAGCACTAGCAGCTACAGGCTAAGCCACTGGGTGTAACTTGCTGTCTGTGTATTCAATAAACTACCACGAATAGCAAGTTGAGGGCAACAAACACTTCGTGCTATCTCCTGTAAAACGGAAGCAAACCTTTTCATTCCCTACTGAGGGACCGTATTAAATATTTCTCCATTCTGCTTGTCACAACCTTCTTACGGAAGGTCAAAAATTGGATTTTAAATGAACCAGACAGGACTTAATTGAATGTAAATGCATAGGGAGTAGGGAATGCTAGCAGATGGACAAGCCTAGCAATTCGCTGTCAGCAGCTGAAACATAGCACATTCTCCAATTATTTCTGGGAAGACAGCAGGAGTGCTCCTGGCTGCTTCCAAACATCATGGCAATGTCAGCTTCGTGCAGGTCACTTCCTCTCCATCCTTTGCGCAACCTCCCACAGAAGGGGGAGGAACGCGTTCTCCAGAGTCACATACCACATTCTTGTAGAAAAAATAGAGGATCATGTTGGACAGTCTTGTATAGCACCAGTGCCCATGGACCAGAAGGAGCTTGCTGAGATGTCTGAACTGGGAAATCGCAAAGTCACTGGCCATCACAGCCTGCAGAGGCAAAAGTGGGGAGAAGGCCACGCTGAGTGATCAAACACTTCTGAACAGGGACACCGCGTGGGCAACCTGACCGGCTCTCACGTGGCTCCAAGTAGTCCATCGCTTGTTTGGAACATATGCACATTCCAAACAGAAACCAAGAGCCTCGGTGGGCTTCCCAGCGCCACTGCTCCGTCCTCTAAGACAATCGCAGACACCGAGCATTCTTACTCAAGCACCACTCCTGAGGTTGCTTCGGCAAATGAACTTTTCAGAAAGAAAAATAAAAGCAGCTCATAGCAAGAGCTCTGTCTCCTTCCCAACCAAGTGCACCCGCTTCTCCGCAATAACAGTATGAAGTATGGCAGTGAGTACTTCGTGTGACTGTGTAGAATGTCACACAGAGAGGCAGGTGCACTCCTTACATTGCGTGGAGAAAGGCCGGTTTACAATTCTCAGGAAACCCTAAGTCTCATCACCCCCCTTCAGCTGACACCATTCATTCTATACAAGCAAACCCGTCTTATGGACGATAAGC
>NW_022111369.1:61980706-61981663 GCF_000313985.2 Echinops telfairi | reverse complement strand
TCAGAATGGTGCTCATCAACGTCTCACAGGTGTCGTTGCGACCCACAGGTTGAGAATCGCTGATCTAGGCCCAACATCTCTCTGGCCTTAATTACTTTACTAGCTGCTCCATGGATTTCCTTCTTCACCTCTCTGCACCCCAACAGTGACTCTCAACATCCAGTCAAAGGGACCTCTCTTGTTTCTGCTCCAGTTAGAGCCAGTATCGGAGCTCTGGTGATGTTTAGAGATGCCGTTAGGGTCAGGGTTTTATTTTCTTACAGGGACTCAGTTCCACGTGAGGAATATGGTTAGGTTTGGTGTTGGGATTAAGGTCAGGTTAAGTGTAGGGTTAGCGCTGTGACTGGGTGGGGGCCGGGAAAACAATACTAATGCTGTCAGGGTCCAGTTAGATCTGGGGTTACGGAAACAGTTGTGGTTGGGGTTAGAGTTAACTTTGGGGTTGCAGGGAAATGTTAGGCACATAGTACACAACCATAAATAATGAATGGACTGATAAACGTCTTGCCCGCTCCTCACCTCAGCTTTCTCCAGACCGCCTCATGGTACCACTGAGATTTTATCACAAGGAATGCTATCCTTGGATTGGTAGGTCAAGGCCAAGGTCTTGTTCACTCACCTGCATGCCTTCTTGACCGGAGATCCCTACACCAACGTCTGCCACCTGAATCATACTGACATCGTTGGCACCATCACCTGTATGAGATAAGAGAAAACAGGGAGACGTATATAATAAAGGGTAGCATGCTTTGTAAATACACAATGGCCACTGAGCAGGTATAGGGACCCTCCGGAGTCTGCCTCTTGTCTCTAAAAATCATCTGGAAGCTGGTGAAGCACAACTCAAATGTGGAATCCCACTGACGTCAGGAAGAGGTCCAAATTCGGTGAGCCTGCTTTCAAGTCCTTCAGACGGTGATGGATTTGTACATTTGTTGCCATCATCATTCTCAAAAC
>NW_022111369.1:61978874-61979949 GCF_000313985.2 Echinops telfairi | reverse complement strand
TTAAATGTCTCTTCTCTTTCTATTCATTTATACTCCCTTATTCAGCGATTGCATCTCATGTCAAGATGTTAAATATCATTAGGAGTCTTATGACTCTGAAATTTTTATCTCTATCCAATTCCTCAAGGAGCCCTTGTCGAGTAAAAGGTTATGTGTTGGGCTGCAAACTACAAGCTCAGCAGTTCAAACCCACCAACTACTCCACAGGAGAAAACTGAGGCTTTCTGCCCCCAGAAACCATAGGGGTCAATAAGGTCACTATGACTTGGAATTGACTGATGGCCCTGAGTTGTGAGGCAATTCTTCCTTTCTAAAGGGCAGCTTTTATACCCAGCAGCTTACTGATGTGATTGTTTAGAGTTTTCATATGGAAAAAGTATAGCATTCAACTCCTGATTCCCCCACCTCCATCGTGATGCATGGTAGCTTGCCCTTTCTGTTTTCAGACCTTGGCGATATAGATAGATATAGATAGATAGATAGATAGATAGATAGATAGATAGACCTTAGCAATATGTATATGTATATATATATATATATATATGGCTCATACAACTCTTATCACAATCCATGCATACATCTATTTTGTCAAGCACATTTGTACACTTGTCGCCCTCATCATTCTCAAAACATTTGCTTTCTACTTGAACCCTTGATATTAGCTCATTTTTTCCCTTCCCTCCCTGTCCCCCTCCCTCATGAACCTTTGATAATTTATACATTATTATTGTTTTGTCATGTCTTACACTGTCTGATGTCTCCCTTCACCCACTTCTCTGTTGTCCGTCCCCCAGGGAGGGGGTTATATGTAGATCCGTGTAATCAGTTCCCCCTATCTATCTACCCCACCTACCCTCCACCATCCCAGTATCTCCACTCTCAACACTGGTCCTGAAGGGATCCGCTGTCCTGGATTCCCTGTGTTTCCAGTTCCTATCTGTATCGGTGTACATTATCTGGTCTAGCCAGATTTGTAAGGTAGAATTGGGATCATGATAGTTGGGGGGGAGGAAGCATTTAAAAACTAGAGGAAAGTTGTATGTTTCATCGTTGCTACACTGCACCCTGACTGGCT
>NW_022111369.1:61975832-61978774 GCF_000313985.2 Echinops telfairi | reverse complement strand
TGTATCATTTCTTTTATACTCTTGTCTCTCCATTGCTTGGAACAATATCTGAGACCTAGAAAACATGCAAATATTTATTGAATAGACAATTTTTTTCATGTCCCAAAGTATACAATCCTAAAGGGAGAACTCCTAGACTTTTCAGTTGTATGAGTTAGTATATTATCCTACTTTAAAACAGCTGAGTTTTGATGTCTAGCCTGAAGAATCCTTGAACTGAATAATCCTGTGATCATGTTTTCCATGCCACAGCCTTACTACCTAGCTCATCAAAAGAAAAGAAAACCCTCAAAAACTCAAACTCATTGCTATCGAGTGGATGATGCTGACTCTCAGTGACCCTCTAGGACAGGGTAGAACTTCCCGCTGTGGGTTCCTGATACACTAACTCTCTATGGGTGTGGAAAGGCCCATCTTTCTCCCTCAGAGTGGTTGGTGATTTCAAACTGCTGACCTTCCAGTTAACAACCCAATCTGTAACCACTACAGCACCAGGGCTCACTTTCTGCTCTCGAGCTCTCTTCCCGTCTTTGATTCCCCTCTCCTTTTCTCTCCACCACCTATTTGACTTGTTATGAGCCCGGCCATTGCTCATAGCTGGTCAGATGGGTGCTGGAGGGAAAAGGAGAAGAGAATAAGAGAGGAGAAGAGAGCACAAGGGCAGAAGGGGGGTGACAAAGGCAGATAGAAAGAGGGACCAATGAAATAACAGAAGGATCTGCCTATGGTTGGATGTGAGAGGGAGAAGCACAAGGTCTACTCCCATCTCTACTCACCGATGGCCAAGGTCATCACTCGGAGTTGGCTGCGTACCAATTTCACCACTTCACTTTTCTGCAGAGGCGTGGCTCGGCAACAGACCACAGCTTGACACCAAGCAGTCAGCTCTAGGAACTGCCTTTGAAGACTCTCTTGCAGGGCAAACTCTAGGGTCTTTCCAGTGATAACAAGCGCCGCCCGCAGCCTCAAGTCCTGGGGGCCAGGAGGTTGGTGGGAATATGCAGTCAACGGTACTTGCTCTGAAGAAGCACCGAGGTTCTTCTGAAGTTCCTTCAGAATGGTGCTCATCAGCGTCTCACAGGTGTCCTTGAAACAAGAGACAAAGAAGGTCAACACGTGGGGCTCCAAAGTGACCACTTCCACCTAAATTTATCATTTCCATTCTTTATCAATTGCTGCATCAAGGCAACCCCAGAGAAGAATAATCTGTTCTTATCAAAGACTTCACAGGTCTTCCCATGGGGTACTGTGTGGATGTTGGGATGGGTTAAAAGGCGGAGGGGCTATCTCAACCTCAACTCCTGATGTGTGCAATTTGTCTTTTCAAACCGCGAATCTCAAAAGTGCTTTGCTCTTGTTCTGCCGTTTACTAGGAGCATCTGCTGGACTTTAGGCAAATTATATAACCATAACCGCTCTGACCTTTAGTTTTGTCATCTGACAAATGGGAATATTATCGGCAGCAACATGTTATTGTGAGGAATAAGTGAATTGATAGCTACAGGGCTCTTCGTGGAGAGCATGCCCACAGCAGACATGGACAATCGTCTTTATTGAGTTTATCTTCTCTTTGATTCAATACATTATTCATTCATCACTAAGTGTTTATGGAGAATTTACCATACATTAGGAACAATTCAGGGTCCTACGGATATATCAATGAACTCATAAGGTCGCACCCTGATGGGGCATCAAGCTGATCTGGGTTTCTTCAGGGTGTTTGCCCAGAGGTCTATGCAAGGTAAGGCAAGTCCGGCTCTACGCACTACTTGAGTAGCTCCCACGAGCAGTTTCTATTCATATGCCAGGTTTCACTGGAAGCTGGGGGAGGGCATTGAGCAATTTAGAACTAACTGCCATAAGGGCTGTTTGAGATAGCTTTCTGTGCTCATCCCGTGTGGGTTGTGCAATGCTTTCCTCTTACCCTGCTAATCAGAAAGTCCTTGAAAGGCAGAGAAGAGTCTCAATTTACTCATGAAGACTGATTCCAGAGGTCACGTTACAGCAGGTGCCCAATGACTACTTGTTGGAGGGTTTAACCATACACTTATCCAGAAATTATCTTGTAAGTGATCACTAAAGGCCAGCTAATATATCCAGGAGCATGCATTTAATTTTACGCACTAAATCTGAAATATTTTATTCATGCAAGAAGCCCTTAATCAGAGTCCATTCAGTCTAATTTTATATTCTGTTTTGTCAAGTAGTATTTCTCAGGCTACCACAAAATAAAAGGCATAGGATAGAGTGGATTCATGGGTATCGGCACGGCACCACAGAGCCTTAATAACCCTTGCAACGGATGAATTGGGTTCTCCCCAAACATGTGCTTATCGGTCCATTTAAGAATCAGCTCTATTTGTTGTTGGCGAGACAGAATCCATGCAGTGTTTTAAGTCAACCTCCTTTTGACTTATTGAATATTCAAAATGCTCAACAAGCAATGAGAGAAACCGCAATGAAGGAAGAGAGATGCCAATACATAGGAACGTTGCCCCGGAGCCGAAGCTCAGGAGACAGGACCGGACACCTTCAGAGCGGACACCTCCAGACTGGACACCTCCAGACCGGACACCGAGAGAAAGCCTTCTCCCTGGTTCACCACCCTGATTCCAAACAGCTGGCCTCAGAACCTTGAGAAAATAGATTTCTGCATGTTAAAGGCACTCCTTGTGATTTTCCTGGCATAGCACCACTTGATAACTAAGACAGGCATCTTAATTTGAAATGAGGTTCTCAGTATGAAAATGGAGCTCAGACCATCCTTATTTTAGGAACAAGTGATTCTACACACCTCAAAAATCCAAAGGAAAAGCGAACACAGATGAACTAAATTGTTCATTATGGGCTTAATATGTAAAACAAAATGTATTTATATTTAAATATATACCTCTTTATATAGATATAAAAACCTATTGGGGTTAGTTAAATGAAGATGATAA
>NW_022111369.1:61973875-61974945 GCF_000313985.2 Echinops telfairi | reverse complement strand
TCCTGACTAACCCACTGCCATTGAGTAGATACTGGCTCACAGTGACCTTTCAGGACAGGGCAGAACTGTCCCGCTGGGTTTCTGAGACTGTAACTCGCTACTAGGCTGGAAAGGCTAACCTTTGTCCCTCGGAGCAGCTGGCGACTTTGTGGATGGCAGCCCAATACATAACCACCACCTTACCAGGGCATCTCCGACACAATAGGAGGCTGTGCTGGGACCACCAAGAAACGTGAAAGACAGCTGCCTGGGCAACCAATCGAAAGAACTCTATACATATGCTCTTTCCAAGGAAAGATGATTCAAAAAACGTGGAAACTATTGAACACGGTCATTAATATCCTGACATAGCATTAACAAATTAAATTTCGGCTGGAGATAACGCAAAGTGAGCTGTGACAGCACATTGACAGGGAACTGTCAGAAAGTCTTGCTGGATTCCAAAGAGGACATGGGATGAGGGGTAGCATTGTTGATGTCTGATGGATTTTGACTAAAAGCAGAAAATACCAGGAAGATGACATTTACCAGTATGTAAATGCACTTGAATATTTGGATCGTAACAGATTATGAATAATTGTATAAAATAGGATTTCTAGAACACTTAATTATGTTCATGGATAGTCTGTGAATAGGCCAAAGGATAGTCATTTGAACCCAGCAATGAGGAGACTCACAGACGGGTCTGTGGTCTGACAAATGTTTGACTCCTGTGCTCATTATCCATTTAGACCATGTCATTGTCAGTAAAGGATGTGGCTAAGCATCTCTTCAGTCCTTTACTGGTGCTGGCTGGAGCTGGCTGGAAGTTGTAGTTGTGGGTCACGGCTACTGACAGTCCCTTTGGGAATTCACTCTACGTGAAAAGCAAAACTCTCTTCAAATTGTACAACCCTTTTATGTAGACTGAAAACTGAGAAACAACAGCATCAGAAGGACATTGGGCCTCCACTCAAAAACTCCCTCAATGAAAGAATACTTTCTTCTATTAAATTTTCATTCTATGATGCTCACCTTCCCGACACAACCGCTGAAGACAAAGCGGGTGAATAAGCAAATGTGGTGAAGAA
>NW_022111369.1:61971031-61973187 GCF_000313985.2 Echinops telfairi | reverse complement strand
CAAGGGTTCTTGAGGGAGGGGGGAGCAGGAAGGGAGGGGAAAAATGAGGACCTGATGCCAGGGGCTTAGGTGGAGAGCAAATGTTTTGAAAATGATGATGGCAATGAATGTACAAATGTGTTTTACACAATAGATGTATGCATGGCTTGTTATAAGTGTTGTATGAACCCCTAATAAAACGATTAAAAACAACAATAACAACAATAAAAATAGTTGCCATCAGGTCAGTTCTAACCCCTGGTGAACCCACGTGTGTCTGGGCAGAAGGACGCTCCATCCAGTTTTCCGCTGATTGCTGGGCAGACGTCAGTCACCAGGCCTCTCTTCTGAGTGCCTCCAGAGGGACTCAAGCCGCCAGACGTTCCGTTTACAGCGGGGTGTGAACGGTTTCTAACACCCAGGGGCCCCGAGGCCAATCAGGAAAATATCACTAACGAACACCGAAGTCGGTGACAAATTCCCAGACAAGAAAAGGCGTTTTGAGGAGACAGATTCCATGCCGGAATTGATGGGACGTCTAAAACTTAGTTAAATTCGACTACTGAGGAAGGCTGACAACTAAACAATATACATAAAGATTGGGACGGTACCGCTGGACTACCAGGTATGGTCTGAGAACAATGGGATGTCTGTCTGATTGATTAGCACCTATGTTTTCAAGGCTAGTGAGAGGAAATTCTGGGAAACACATAGACTACGTCCAGTGCTTTTAAAAGTCTTGCTTCACTAAACACACACACGTGTGTTAGTGCCCTTATATCTCCATCCACACCCCCGCTTGCCTTTGAACATAGTTCTTCCAATGTTTTATATTCTCAAGGTGCACTAATTATGAAGTACCACTAGAGGGCAATATTATCCCGAGAGCCTATTTTTAGACTTCCCATAAAACTATTTATTAATTTGTTCATCTGATTTCAATAGAAATGGTCACTTCCTCTCAGATTGAAAGGGAGGTCTATCTTTGTCTCAGGATTTGTCATATTTTTCATTATAGGCCAAGATTCTGCTTGGCAAGACCTTGCTAATCTTAGTAAATATGAAGGAGAAAATACAAATACATAAAATGCCTTTTTTTCTTCCAACAATGACTCCAGTGTATCATTTTTACAATTTTCTGCTACACTTTAGAATAACTGTGCATGCTCCCTTCACATGCCTGAGCTAAGTCACTGGCTGCAATAAAGAAATGCCCAAGAAGCTAATGGTTACCGGTTTGTTCCTTTTTACAAAAACAAAGCAAGTCCCGAATGATCCGACTGCTCTGCAAAAACAGAGGGGCTGGTCGAGTCTCCTTGCACTTACTTTGCTTTGAGTGTTGAGGACAAAGATCTTGTCATCCGGCTGCAACAGTTTGCACGCATAAGCGATGTTGACAGCTGTCTCCTGCTTGTCCCCTGTCAACATCCAGATCCGGATGCGGGCTCGTTGAAGGGCTTCTATAGATTCAGGGACTCCCTCCTGTAGGCGGTCCTCAATGCCGGTGGCACCTTCAATATAAGCAACATGCGAATGGGCTTGTAAGGAGGAAACCAAACCCCATTTGGTTTTAACGGAATCGCACCGGTTTTAGACAACACGGTTGGGAACGAGCGAACTAGTCTCACTCTTCTAGGGAGGTGCCAGGACCCAGACCAAAGTCTTACACAGAGTGATGTTCTGCAAAGGCACCTCGGGAAGCAGGGTGTGTTTTCAAAATGGTTTGCATTTGACAAGCATGCTTTTCTTAAATTGACGGGGTTTGATTCAGTTATGTATGCGATCTTAATTACATAGCTCATAATTAATTATAAGAATTAAATGCTGTCCCCAAGGGCCAGGAGGCTTTTCTAGACAGCTCTTGTCACTGAGATGAAATGTTGATTTGTAACCCTCTTGTATGACATTGCTCTACAGTTCCTGGTTCCAAACACTAGGTGCCAGATATATTTCTGAATTCAATTTTTTGGATTTCAAAGAAATAAATGATACAGATGTCAGATTTCATAGAGCCTGTAAATCAAGTATATTAACATTTCTGTAGCAAATTTTACAAATGGTTATACTAACTAGGCACCTGGGTAGTGTATTGGTTACAAGATTGACTGCTGTTGCAGTTACATAATCTCTGTCGATTTGAGTGAAGAGGTGGAGTCTAGCCTGTCAATCAGGTCATA
>NW_022111369.1:61951710-61970135 GCF_000313985.2 Echinops telfairi | reverse complement strand
CGGGTCTTTATCAGGCTTGACTTTGCTGCCAAACAAGCCTGGCACTAAACCCATAAGAGCCTTTCTTCTTTTGGAATTGAAGATAAGGAAACGTAGACCCCCTAATACTTACACTGTCATGGCTCCGTTAACCAGCAGTAAACATCGCTACAACCAGGCTTGTATATCATGTCCCCAAACCATGGCTTGAACATATTCAATAAAAAGTCATTAAATGGGCAACCAATTCTTCAAAGGTTGAGAAGCTAGCGTAAAGTGCTATTTGTAAGGCACTGACATTGCATTTAGGTATTACAAATATTCTAGAAATGATTGAAAGTATACGGAGGATGTGAGTGAGTTACAGGCAAATACTCTTGTCATTTTATAGCAACTTGAGCATACATGGAGTTTGGTATACTGAGGTACCATTGTATTGATGTGCTAGATACTGCTGCAACAATTAGCTCAGGCATAGGGACAATTGTGAGAATGCCGCAGGACCGGTCCCGTGTCCTTCTCTTCTGTTCTGCATAGGGTCACTGTGGGTCAGAATCGACCCAATGGTATCTAGCAACAACAACAAAAAGTCAGACAATTGTTTTTCTTCCAAAAGAGGAATGGACTGTGATCGTACTTACAGCAGAGCCTAGTTCTCCTGACTCGAAGGCATGGCTCTCTGCCTTGTGAAGCCTGTGGGCTTACAGAAGGAATTTTCGAAAAGTCTGGGGCCCAGGCGATACCCCACACTAAACACATTAAACCTCTGAGGACAGCACCAGATGATTAAAAGGTCTCCAGATGATTCCAATGCTCGGCCAAGGGAAGAGGTGCCATGTGTGGACCCCTTCACTGTAAGCAACCAGAGATGAGCGGGAAATCAACTTCCCCAGTCCAGTGCCAGGTGCAGAATAAAGAGCACGGACGTTGGAGTCAACAGACCTAACGCTCAGTTTTTAGCAGGAGATTTGAACCGAACAAGTTACTCATCCATTCTGTACCCTAACTTGGGTAAGACTTGCTGGGAAGATTGCAAAGGGCAATGCATGCTAAGTACCTTATCCAATGCCTGGCAAGAGCCGTAGCCTTCTCTTGAACCTGAATATTTATTTGGCTTTGGACTCTATATGAATTTTTGGCAAATTCATGACACCACCACCAAGAACGTCTAGATCACGAAGTGGCATAAGGATGGGTGGCCCTGGACACTGCCTAGACACTAGACTGGGGGGAGGGGAGGCAGAACCACATATGAGAACTATTGTTTTTTAAGGCACTGGGGAATAACTTATTTAGAGACGGCCAATGATTTTTCACAATCCTCCATCTAAAGAATGTGGCGTGGTCTACTTACCGAGTAACGTGAGTTCGTTCTCCAACCTCATTGCAGATTCAAATAATAACTGTTCCCTGTTGTCAATGCTGGTTTCAGCTAGAAAGTGGTTCTTCAGCCACTCGGCATAGTCGGCGTCACTCAGCACCTACGGAAGAAAGAATAAAGAAGGCCCTGGAAACAGTTGCGCGGTCTCGGAGGGTCTTCCCAGAGGATCCACGACAGTCTAGCAAGTCCTCAACTTTCTTTAGGTCTTGCTCTGGAAACACTCATGCTCGGTTCAGTTCCTTACACCATCTGGGCACACTATCAGACTTTGTTAAGTTGGCAGATGGACCCTATAGCCCAGGAGCTCATGCAATGGACAAGGCAGGGAGCATGGTGAAAGCCTGCTCTTGCTTGCTTCTTACAATCCAGCTTCCTGGGTTATTTGCTCAGCACACAGATTAAGGATGGTGAAAGGAAACAATCCTTACGCAATCTCCCTTAATTTTATTTTCAGAAATCATTTTATTGGGGGCTCTTACAGCTCTTATAACAATCCATGCATCCAGTGTGTCAAACACATTTGTACATATGTTGCCATCATCGTTTTCAAAACATTTTCTGTATAATTGAGTCCTTGGTATCAGCTCCCTCTTTTTCCCACCCTCCCACCCTCGTGAATGCCTGATAAATTATAAATTATTATTATATTCTTATCTTACACTATCCACTGTCTCCCTTCACCCATGTTTCTGTTGTTCATCCCCTGGCTGGAGGGGGGGGGTGTTATCTGTCAATCATTGTGACCAGTTCCCCCTTTCTCCCCCTTGTCCCTCTGCTTTCCCCCTACCCTCATGGTATCACTACTCCCATTATTGTTCCTGAGGGATTTATCTGTCCTGGATTCCGCGTGTTGAAAGCTCTTATCTGAACCAGTGTACATGCTTCAGTCTAGCCAGATTTGTAAGGTTGAACTGGGGTCATGATAGTGGGGGGGGGGAGCATTAAAGAACTAAAGGAATTTTGTGTGTTTTGCCAGTGCTATACTGCACCTTGACTGACTCATCCCTTCCTTGTGACACTTCTGTGAAGGGATGTCCAATTTTCTACAGATGGGCTTTGGATCTCCATTTCATGCATGGATATGATTGGTTTATCTTGGGTCTTCTGATCCATTATACCTGATCACGTCAACACCTCCTGTTCACACAAGCTGGTGTGCTTCTTCCATGTGGGCTTTGTTGTTTCCCTGCTAGATGACTTCAAGCCCAGGCACTATATCTTGTAATAGCCGGGCACCATCCGTTTTCTTCACATTTGCTTACGCACCCATTTTGCCTTCATCTGTCGGTAAGGTACGCATCACAGAATGCCAGATCATTAGAACAAAGTGTTCTTGGGTTGAGGGAGGACGTGAGTAGAGGCCCAATGTCTGTCTGTTACCTTGATACTTAATATGTAAATATATGTAAATTGACCCATACCCCTATCATTATATATTAATATATTTACATATATACATGCCTATATTTATACCTCTATAAATGTCTTTTGCCTCCTAGTTCTTTCCTCTATTTCCTTTTACTTTCCTCCTGTCCCACTATCACGGTTGATATTTTTTTGGCTCTCAGTAATTCCTCTCTGCTACATTGCATTTGATCAAACTCCACCAGGTGTTGTACATTAAATATCACCTTGTTCTGTGTGAACAACTGCCTATGGTGTATGTACAGATTCCACCTTAGCACAACTGAGTCTTCTGGGATTCCCATTCTTTGCAATGTCATCTCTAAATTGTCATAGTCTACACAGTTGGATGCCTTTATATATCTAAATACAGGTAAATATCTTTGTAGCATTCTCTGCTTTCATGATATCTCTTGTTCCATACTCTCAGCTTGAATTTCTGGCAGTTCCCATTCAGGGTACTGCTACAACTGTTTTATAGTTATCTTCAGCAAAATCGTATGTGCATGTGGTATTATTGATAGTGTTCGATAATTTCTATATCCTGTGGGACCATCTTTCTTTGGAATGAGCATGAGTATGTATCTCTTCCAGTCAGTGAGGGCCCTGGTGGTGTAGTGGGTTTCACTCAGGAGAAAGACAATCTTTACGCTCATAAAGAGGCACAGTCTTGGACAGGTCTACCCTGTCCTAGAGGGTCACTATGAGTTGGAATTGACTCCATGTCCGTGAGCCTTTTTGACTTTCCAGTCGGTTGGTCAGATGGTTTTGCAATTTACAATTTTCTTGACATAGATGAGTGGGAACTTGATTGCATGACACGTCAACTGGTATTCTGTCAGTTCCCAGAGACTTGTTTTTCCCTCAGACCTCCAGTGCAGCTGGGACTTCTTTCTTTGTTACCATCAGCTCTTGATCACATGCTATCGCTTAAAATGGCTGCACAATGATCAATTCTTTTTGGTACGTTAACTTTGAATATTCTATCTTCTTTTCATACTTTATGCATTGTTCAATATTTTCCCCATTGATTCCTTCAATACTGCCTTGAGGGTTGATCCGCCCCCCCACCCTGTTTATTTCTTGGAGAAATGCCAAGATTGCTATTTGTTTTGTGTTCTCTAAGTCCAGGCCTTTGCACATCTCACGGTCATACTCTGTCTTCTAGGGCTGACATTGAACTCTTCTGTTAAGCTCGTTGACTCCATCCTTCCTTCCTTTCACTTTAGCTACTCTATGTTCTAGAGCAAGTTGCTGAGTCTCATCTGACATTCACTTTGGTCTTTTCTTTCGTTCTTTCCTTTTTGAATGTTTTTACTTTCTTCATTATGATGTCCTTGATATCCCCCTACAAGTCTGCTGGCCTTTGGTTACTGATATATATGAATCCATTCTATTCTTGAAATGTTCTCCAAATTCAAGTGGGGTCTACCCAAGTCTGAATTGTGGCTCCCATGGACTTGTTTTCATTTTCTTTAGCTTCAAACTGGGCTTGAATATTAGAAATTGATGGTCTACACTGCAGTCAGCCCCTACCCTTGATAATGCTGTGACACAGTGTGACTCTGTATTACCTGTTTCTACAGATGTAGTGGATTTGATTCTTGTCTATTCCATCTGGTAAGGTCCATGTGTACTGTGTCGTTATTTATACTTTTGGGGGGTGGGTGGGAGAAGGTATTTCTAATGAATAGAACCTTGGTCTTAAAATTTTTAGCATGCAATTTCTAGAATATCATCCCTTCATACTAATAATACTAATAATAATGATGATGCCATTACAAACTATCTCCTTTTTATTACATAAATGGGACAAAGAACATACTGTGTCCTTAGGAAAGGCAATAGAGCATAATCAGTACTGAGATACTATTATAGTACTTTTACCTGGATTCACAGGCAAGGACTCTCATGGGCACCTAGCAAAAATAAATCAAGATCTTTTCCAAACCAGTCTGATTTCACATTTCCAGAGTACATTGAATGCTATGAGATAGACGACCGCTATTCCTCTAGCTCTGTCTAAGAGAGTAGGATCGAGGAATTGTTGTTCCAAGCCAAACTGCTGCTCACATATAAAAGCACGAGCAGAATCGAATCATACAAGAACTCGGAGACTAGAATCCTTTTTCACCCTCTGGCCCACACATTTTGAAGAAGACAAACTCCCCCACTCCCAACATGCGTAAGTTGTCAAACAGAGGACGTTCCCAGGGCCCAGGGAGGGCTGGATATACCCCCCTTGATATATCCAGGAGAACGCTGGATCATGGCCGAACATGTGAAAGAACCGAAAGATGGCGAGCTCGGTGTCCTCACCTTCTTAGCTATACATAAAGTGCGGAGGCCTCGTTTGGCATAGTCATCCAAGTGTTGCTGGGTTTTCTCTCTTACTGTCCTCTGGTGCTTGTCCAAACTGGCCCCATCTGAAACAAGGAAGGACACACAAGTATCCCCAGCAATCTGTCCTCTTACAGAAGTAACTTCAAAAGCAATAGTCATTGAAACCACAACAAACAAAAAAGCTTTTAGATTTGTGCCACAAATATGCCCCTGTAAAAGTGACAGCTTCCCTCCACCCCTCAGAATAATCTTTTCCTTACTGGGTTCTTCTTGTCAAGAGAAAGTCACCCAGAACTTAATACACACCCAGTTTCCACACCGCCCATAAGAAGATTAACAACAAAAGTAATTCTTGCTCTCATTGACTGAGCACTTACTGTTTGCTAGGCAGTTAGTCAAAGACTCAACACACCTTCCATTGAAATCTCTCATGTAAAGTGCCCACGAACCTATGAAAGAGGTAATAAAACCTCCACTTTACAGAAAAGGAGGCCGGCACAAAACAGTTAGGTAACTTCATTAAGACTCAACTAATGAAAGGGACCAGATTTGAACCCCACTCTGGACATCCCCAAAGTTTACGTGCTTTGCCACCAGTATTTCTGCAGCTATCATGAATTGGTCCCCAAATGCTTTGCCTTTTCTTCTCCGAGCCCTTTACATTCCTGCCACCTACGCTCTGAGTGTACCTACCTGGGGTGGCCACAGAGAGTAACTCCATAATTACAGAATCGGCACCCTTCGTATAAACCACAACCTGGTTGGAAAGGGGGTCCCGGACCACAACAGACATTCTTTTCCTTACTGAGTCAAAGGGCAGGATATGGAGGAGTTGAAATGTCAATGGCCCCGAAGCAGCAAAGTCCACCACGACTTGCTCTGGAGTCCTGGACTGTAAAGTGCATTGGTAAGCTCTGGCAGCATACACCAAGGCCGCTTCGTCTGGGCTCTCGGCCTCATAGCACAGGCCCAAGGCCAACGGATGTCCAGGAAGGGAGTCCACCTTGCCTTTGGTGACGCCTGCGCCACTGGTTTCTTTCTCCGTTTCTTCAAGGCAAGCTGAGTGACTAGCACCCGGGGGACTCTCGCTCATCTGGGAGCCCTCTTCCTCCACAGGCGATGCCAGTTTCATTCGACCAAAGAAAGAGACTCTGTTCACAAAGGTATTTGGGATGACAGAAGATGATTCTTTCGCACTGGTGAGAGACGGCGAACTTGATCTTCGGACAGACAATCGCTGGAAGAGGTTTTTAATCTCGTCCAAGGACTTGATGGGCATTCCACTCAGTGATGAGAGTCCTATCTAGGAGAGAGGATTCAGAAAGTCTCAAAAGGATGACACAAAACAGCTTCTAACAACTTTAAAGTTAAACGGGGAAAAAGTGAGGTCACAAATGAATTATAATGTTCACAAAAAATGTTACAAAAATAAAAGAAACTTTTTAAAAAAGATTTGATAATGGCAATGGTATTATAAATTTCATCAAATGTTTAGGGGGTAAAGTGATAGCAACCCCTTCCTTAGTGCTTTATCACATAGACTCATAATATTGGACCTTTGTGATTGATTTGCTGTGCTCAACATAATGGCCTCTGGATCATCCATACCATGACAGGTTTTGTGAATTTCTGAATGTTGCATGATGTTTACCAATATTATATATTGTAAAATAAAGTTTAGGAAGACTATGGGGCAATATTGAAAAAGCTATGAAAATAGTATTGATTAGTAATTTGATAAACACACAAAATGGCACATTGAGCTTTAGGTGCCTCATGCAAATGTATTTAAATGGCCTTGACTAATTAGAGTACATAGCTGTGAGGCAGTATCCTGTGAACAGGTGCCCGTTTGTCACTCTAGATTTATGCACCTTCATGTCTGAGAATAAGAATAGACCTTCACACCGACCCTAAGAGGTCCATCAAGAAAAACATGCATGTAGACTAAGAAGACATCATCAGGACAAAAGCAATGGTACAATTTTATATGTATCATTCACACCTAACTATTGTCCACAGTAAGAGTTATTGCTCTTATGATATAAAATTAGTTCTGTGATTTTACATCTAATATCTGCTCCACTTTTGTGTAAATGAATCCTGGACAGGAGAGAAACATGTATTTTACAAGGATTAAATAGACCAAAAAAAATCACTAAAGTAATCTTGAAATGATTATTTTTATGATACTTAAGAATATATATTCTTCATACTGCTTCTTTATCTCCATATTCTATAACTTCTTGAAACTTAAAGTGTCAAAGTAGCATGTTATTTGCATAGGATATACATTGATGGTTTACCATCACAGATTGTGCTAGTTGTCCAGTAAATGAATCTTGCATTAAAGATCTTAAACAGGCAAAAAAGAACAAATAAGTAAAAAGATTCTATGAGATAAAATGAGCAGACAGTAAATGACATGGCTAACAAGATATATTTCCCCTTTTATTGCCTGCCTTCTACATAAGATTGCGCTTTTTTTAAAAAAGAAGACCAATAAGCCAATGTAGCTCAGAGAAGAAGAGTTATGGATGTCAAAATGTGAATGTAAATTTCTATCTTTATCAAACTTTTTCTTGTTCATAACACGATTTTTTCTAAATGGTAACTTTTATTAGTGATAATACTTAAGATTTAATACTAATTGTCAAAGAATCATTAACTTCATCCTAAAAATTCCCACGCAAAACTGTCCAAGGAATTACAAATAGTGTTCTCTTAGAAGTAATTTTATACTGAGCATTATTTTGAAGGATCCATGCTGATGGATTTTCAGATTTATTTCCATCTCGGAAAAGATGGGTGAGATGCAATTTCAGGTGAGCTTTCTGCATTCCATGTGAATTCTGATCGGCTGCTGACTCACTATCATCCTATCAGTATTTTGAAATGTCACAAAGCTTACTTTCATATGCCTGTACAGATTTTCGTTCAGACAATAGAAATCGCACTGCAGCCAAGGAAACACCATTCCTTAAACAAAAGACACCAAAAGATGCATCCTCTGGAGAGGAAGGTATGGGAATGAAGGTTATGTGGAGAGGTGGGGGAGGTTGACTAGTCAGTTGTTCTTTACGTATCCATCTGTCCCTGGGTGTCCTCAGGGTGGGTCCCGGACCTCCTGCAAGCACCAAACTCTCAAACTGCTCGAGCCCTCAAATGAAATGATTTTGTGCTTTAATAACTTACTCACATCCTCCTTATACTTTATATCACCTCTGGGCTATTTATAATATTTAATACAATGCACAAGGGGCCCTAGTGGTGTAATGGGTTACACATTGGGTTGCTAACCAAAAGGTCAGCAGCTCAAAACCGCTAGCTGCTCCTTGGCAGAAGGATGAAGCTTTCTACTCTGTCCTACACGGTCCCTATGAGTCAGAATCTACATTATGGCAATGAGTGAGTGGGTGAACACAATGTAAATGCTGTGTAGATAATGTTTTAAGCTTCTTCTTAGTATATGAAAGATTATATTGACCCTTTAACTGGTTTTTTAGGTGCCCCTGCACATTCCTCTCCTCCAGGCTCCCCAACCCTGCCAGTATATTTTCAATTCATGGTTGGCTGAACCCATGGATGTTGAAGCCATGGATACAGAGGACCAACTTTAATCACTTTTCAAAGAGCAACTTTATAGTTAGAATCATTCTAAAATTACAATTTCCCATTAAATGAAGCTTAATTGGAAGCGATGCATTTTTGTGCTAAAGTTGACCACCTTTGAAGTTGCCAAAGGAAAATGATCTCACGGAAAATTAAAACTTAATTGGGTTGTGCTGCAAACTGAATTTTAAGTGTATATGTGCAAAGGGTCAGATATTTATACATGAGGAAGCTATCATGGCAAGCAGTAAGTCATCAGTCTCTAAAGCAAGTTTTTATTCTTAATTAGAAATGAATTTCCTATGAATGCAAAGTTACAAATATGCTTTGCAAAGCTAGCTTTTGTGGGAACTGCAGAACTTGGTAAGATTACAGGTATACTGCATTCCGAATTGATTGGGTGAAAACAAACCTAACTGTTATATGATGAATTGCCTAAAAGAAAGCCGCACATTACCTTTTGCTTGATAGAGAGTACAATGTTGTTGAACTCAGAGGCCACAAAGAAATCTCCAATTCGGTATGAAAACGAAAGTAAAATGAACAAAGCTGCATTCTATGAGTCTACTTTCACCAACTCTCCTTACAGAGGCAAAATAGTATGCTAGCTCTGAACCAGACTTCCTGAGTTCAGGTTTCACTTCCTTAAGTTCAAGAAACTAGTAATGTGACAACGGGCAAGACGCACAACCTGCTCTGTGTTGGTGATGTAAAATAAAATTACTTGGTAAGCCCTGCTATCCATAGTCTATGTAATTCCCACCAAATGACTGGGTGAGAGCATGCAAATAGGGTGTATGGGACTAACGTGAGGGGGTTGGTCAGTTTTGTCAGTCTGCTGGGTATAAAGTGAGCCACCTCAGAAGCAAGAAGAGAGAATATTATGACTGCCAAGACTAAAGAGCCCTGAGAGTGAATTACTACAGGGTGAAGCACCAGTAGCAACAACCTGAGACAGAGCTAGTGCAGGGACTGCGTGAACCTGAGTCCCTTTATGTAGGAGACTGGCTTGCAGAGTTTCCTCGGGACATTTATTGGTGCCACATGAGATTTATAACACTTGCTTGAGCAGGACAGAGGCCAAGGACCATGTGGCTGAACGGAAGCACTGAGACTGTTTTCTGATCCTCGCTTGACACCTGTTAACTTCCCTAAAAGACCCCCATACTTGTGAGTGCTTTGTGTGAATTCTATGTGGCCACTGAAACGAATGATGGAACCAACCAAAGAAAGAGAGTGCGAAGGGAAGGATGCTGGATGTCATAAGAGGGGAAAGAGAAGTTGAAGGGGAGGCATGTTTGACCTCCCCCTATCGGCAACCGGCTTGGGCTGCTATGGGGTTGGGTTTCCTCATGTAGCTGGAGGAGCTCAGACATGACTTCCATGGCATTTCTTCAGAATTTAACCCACAGGATTGTTCAGAGGATAGAAGATGCTAGTCTAGGTAAGGCCTTTAGAACGTTATCATAAATGATGAGTAAACATTTGTTGCTATTATTTTATTATTATTCCCTATAGCAAGGCTCATACAGGTACTTTTAAGCCTGAAGTTTCCATATGGAAGCCATTCCTTGTTTCCTTTAGAGATGTTACCTTTTGTCGTGGCTGGTTAGGCGCAGAAACCACCACTGTGTTGCAAATGGCCAATGCAATGAAGAAGTCCATGATGCACAAAGTCTCCCAGGATGGACTGTGGGCAGGCGCATCTGGCTGGTGGGAAAAGTGTGGCGTGATCTGACGAAACTTGTCTACAAGCCTGGTGTCTGGTACCACATCTGTTTCCTGAAGGTCCAATAAAATGGTGTCAGTCTCAGGATTTAAAATTCAGAATTTTTAATCGCTCTGAGAAGTAGCTTTTATCATTAGAATCTATGAAACATGAGACGGTATACCTCATGTTTCATAAAAAATTAATAATCAGGTAAATAGCGTCAGAGGAAGTGAGGATAGAGAAATAAGAAATATATAATATAAAGTGGGAAACCCAGAAAATATAATTAGCCACCTTAATGAAGGCTAACTTGACTATTATCCTCAAACGAAACGGGAGCTAGGAGCAGTACCTTACCCTAAAGTCTAGTTGTATGTGGGTCTTTTTCTTTTTGTCAATGTCAATGTCAGAGGCATACAATGTCAGAGAACGATCTTAGTGTGCCCAGCAGCCTACCTTGCCCATAGAAGAGTCAACAGCAATTGAGGAATGCCAGCTCACATTAGCATGATAACATTCTTTATAGCCCATATTATTGGAACCAAATCGTTGGTCTCTTAATTTTTCATTATTATAGAACTCAATGCCCTCAAATAAAAATTGGGTAACAGATTGAATTTTCCCAGCAATACCCTACAAGACATTACAACACACATTCTTTCAAAAGAGATTTCTGATGATCAAATACATGTGGCAACGAGGCCTGCACTGGCCTCTGAAAGATTCTTCGTGCAAATTGGCCCTAAAGTGTTCTGTGATGACACAGAAACAAACAACCCCAAACTGCTCCACTAGTTTAGCGCACATGCTTCCCACCCTCTTCTGAGAGAATTAGAAAAAGGCGGAGCTTTCGCCTCCATCAGGCCTTGGAGATCTGCAGAAGTAACTCTACTCTGTCCTCGACGTCGCTACAAGTCGGGACTGCTGACACAACGACAGAGAGTTGTTGTTTTCTTCAGTTTCAACAAAAGAACATTGTAGTGCAAGTCTGCTCTTAATCTAGCAACCGAGAATCAGCAATGGCTTTAGAAAATTTCCACCCCAGTCAATAGAAGGGTAAGCAGCTCGGCACCAGGTTTCTACAATAGCACGGTTTGATTTTAGTGGACTCCTGGATGTGAGGGGCCTGCAACCTTCATTGGTTTCAGGAAAGCTGGGGGAGTTTATGGAGGGGGAAATTAAGATCTATAGCCGGTGGCCTTGTATTTTGCATTTAGGAGTTTGGTGGATGGAAACAAAAGCTTAATAAGCAAAGATCATGTGCTAAAATTTACATGGGCGTGGGGCCAAGTCCTAACATCACTGTGGATCACTTGGCAACCGACCTCAGACCACTGACTTAACCAACTGAGTTTCCTCTTCTCCCTCCACATAGTCGTAAAACTTACGTTGGCAGGATGGCTGTAGAAAACACATGAGATGCTGAACAAGATGAGATCAGGCAGCAACCACACAAATAATTTAATGTTTCTTTCCCAGACTTCATAACTTCTCAAGTAGCATTCTCACCTTCCAGCCTGTTACCAGATGTACAACGGTAACATCTGGTTAAAAGGTTCAAGTTACCTATGGTCATTCTGTTGAAATACATCAATTTCTTCTACTGCCCCATGATATTTGACCTGGCAGCATTTGAATCTTGTCTCACTGGATGGATTTCATAGCTGCTCATCGGATGGCCCATCACTCGTCTGCCAGTTGGCCATACTGCGGTGGCCTGTGTGTTGCTGTGATGCTGGAAGCTTTGTCTTGCTGCATAAGATCTCTTTAGAGTATTGAAGAGCAAGAACGTTACTTTGAGGATTAAGGTGCACCTGACCCAAGCCGTGATGTTTTCCATTGCCTCATACGCATGTGAAAGTTGACACTGAATAAGGAAGAACGAAGAAGAACTGATGATTTTGAACGGTGGTGCCGAGAAAGAATATTGAAAGTTCCGTGGACTGCCAAAAGGACAACTTTGTCTGGAAGAACTACAGCTAGAGTGTTCCTTCGAGGCAAGGATGGCAAGACTCTGTCTCCCCTACTTTGGACACACTGTCCAGAGAGACAAGTCCCTGGCAAAGGGTATCCTGCTTGGTAAAGGAGAGGGACAGCAAAAAAGAGGAAGGCCATCAACAAGTTGTATTGACCCAGTAGCTGCAACAGTGGGCTCAAAGCATAGAAACAATTGTGAGGGTGGCACAGGGCTGGGCAGTGTTTTGCTGTGTGGTGTGTAGGATCACATTACAGCAGCTTGCGAGTCATTACAGCTGATTCTCAAGAGAAGTCAAGTCCTGTGGGAAGAACGGCTGGTATAGAATAAAGGAAGATGGAGAGTGGAGACATCTCTGATCTCTGCCGTGTGGCAATTGGCCTTGCAAGGTGTGGATTTACATGCTCCTCCAGACTGACGCTGCTGGCAGGCAGATGGGGCGCCGATGCTGGTTTTTCAATTAGTCTGAAAGTCCTGCTGAAATCTGTTCCACATGCTAACAACATGCAAACCTCCACTGAGGGTGACTGCATATAAGCTACATGGAGCATATATGGAACCCAGGTCTCCTACATGGAAGGGTAGAATGTCCCGCATGAACACCCCCACTGCCCCCGACCCTCTATAAATGGGTGTAGCTTTGAAAACATACAACATCACCATAAACCCCTATTGAATCCATAGAACCAGAATGAACGCACGGCATTTCAGGACAGCACAAAGGAAAAGTTGGATGGAGACACGGAGGGCTTTAAGCAACTTCATTCAACAACCTCAACGTATACGTTATTGAGAGTAGATGGGCCCGATAGTGTGCTGGACGTTGTGCATCAGACTACATACACCCTCGTAGTCATGAGACTACTGGTGCCCTGTCCGAGGCAGAAACAAAGCCACCGGAGGGAAGAACGTGTCAAGAAGAACCCCGGAGTAGGGAGTGTCTGGGAAGTCCTTTCAACAGAGGGGATATTGAAGGCAGTTCTTAAAGAAATAAATAATGCCTCGGATTTAGTGCTTAGAGGTGGGCTGCGAGGGGAGAATACAGCCTAGATAGAGGAAACGACACAACAAAGGCACAGACCTATGAAACCACGAGGCACATGTTTTGGGGTTTTTTGGTTTTTTTTAGGGTAGCATTCTCACCTCCTGAATGGCCATGATCTCACCAGCCAGGTCCACGCACAGCGTGGGCAGAGAGGGCAGGAGGAGAGTTTATTTCTAACCAAGGCTTATATCGAAGCACATCATTTGATGCCTCGTTCAAGAAGGAGATAAAGCTGGACCAGGGCAGGGCAGGGAAAGTGCGGCACAGGGCAGGCTACGCCTCTCACCTGTGCGTCAGCAGGAGGCTACCATCAGGTTGAGTGGAAGCTCAACAGTGCCAGATGCAACCGATGAAAAGAACTAAAACTCTCACACTGGAGGCCGAGCCTTAGCGTGAGCAACACAGCTGGTCTGCTCCCATTCCTCTCTTACTTCCGAAGACAGAGAAGCACGCTGTCTCAATGTTTAAAACGAATGCATGTAAATGGCAGGGAGATAGGGATAATAGGTTTTACGTCTCGTGTGCCACAAGAGTGAATGCCTTTGGGCTGGGCTGACCCTTCCATTGCTGCAACCTGCACATTTGTTGGAACTTTGAAAAGAGCCCAGGGATCCCCCTCGGGACCTCCTCCAGACCAGCAATCACAGGTCTGGGGTTCGCTCAGACCATGTCTCCACTGGTCAAATCACACCATCAATCCGATCGGGTACGCCAGGGCTGCCCAGGGCTGATTTATTCCTGTCATAGTCACGTCATAGTCAGAGGCCACCAACCAGCTACCAGTGCCCTGGCTGGTAAAACACACCAATCCATGAATTGGGAAAGGGAGCGAGGGGAAGAGATGCTAGAAGAGTAGTTTGAAGGACGGCAGAACTTGACATTGATAACCATTCACACGAGGACTTTCCTGTTTCCCATTTTTCAGATGGTCTCCTATTTTCTTTCGGCCATAAGGTGCCCTTGCCAAGCGGAGGGACCAGGTGTTTTGTTCCCAACACAAACCCCATTGGGCCTGAAAAACACATGCTGTAGAGCTCGGAGATGAAAATGCCCCGTTTAGTGCTAGGAGTGGGGTGGAGGACATAGGCTTGGTGGGATTTGCAGGAAGACTAGATAGAAGTATCAAAACCCTGGAGAGCTCCAAAAGACCTCTGCCCTTCCCTATCAACTAGACCTGTTTACCTGTCCACAGGGGACCTCTGATGAGCTTCCCTCAGGCTCAGAGAGGATTGGCCCTGACCATATATATATATATATATATTTTTTTTTTTTTCATTCAGAAATTACATGCTATAGCTCAACACTGAATTATGTCCCAGTATTTGGAAGCGGTGCTTTTATTTGTTTGAACTTCTAATTATGTGTGGCAGTCCCACTAAACATCAATTCGGTCATCTCTTCTGAGGTAGAAAAGACAACAGCATTGGACTTTAGCTCATCAGGGGGCAGCTCTGGCATGGACACCGTGGATGTACACGATTCAGCATGCATTCACACTTACAATGGGGCTGCTGAAAGCAGCCTGTCTGGAGTGAGGCACTTCACCAGCTCCTTCTCCATTTCCCAGAGCAAAACAGCTTCCAGAAAGATGAGCGGATGGTTTGCTTCCCAGAGACCCGTGATGAGCTGTCCTGCAGCTGGCAGTCCTCAGTTTCCCCAGGTTGCTTAGTGAGCCACTGGGGCTGCCTCCAAAATCCTCCTCTTCAGAGACCGTTTCCTGATAAGACTCTAATCTCCTGGCTGAGGGATTAAAAAGACAAAACAAAACACTATGTCATTACCTGAGAAGGGCCATTGGCAAGCTCAATGTCGGGCAGTTCAATAGCAATTTCATACCGTATTTTCCCTCTTCGGACCCGGCATCCTTCTCCCGACCTCTTTTAGGTCAGGAACTTACCGCATTGGGGGCAGGAGGGATAGAAGCAAACAGAGGAACATCCCTTTATGAAATCTACGACACGGGGGAGGAGACGAGCCAGTCAGGGTGCGATGTAACAACGATGAGAAATACAACTTTCCTCTAGTTCCTAAATGTTTCCTTTCCGCTCCCACTACCATGACTCGAATTCAACCTTGCAAGTCTGGCTAGACCAGAGGAGGTACACTGGTACAGATAGGAACTGAAAATACAGGGAATCTGGGGCGAATGAGCCCTACAGGACCAGTGGTGTGAGTGGTGAAACAGGGAGGGTAAAGGGAGAGTGGGTAGGAAAGAGGGAACCAACTACAAGGAACTATATGTGACCTCCTCCCTGGGGGACAGACAACCGAAAAGTGGGTGAAGGGAGACGTCGGACAGGGCAAGATATAACAAAATACCAATTTATAAACTGTCAAGGGCTCATGAGGGAGGGGGAAGCGGGGAGGGAGGGGAAAATGAGGACCTAATGTCGGGGGTTTAAGTGGAGAGAAAAATGTTTTGAGAATGATGTACAAATGCGCTTTACACAATTGATGTGTGTATGGATTGCGATAACAGTTGTATGAGCCCCTAATAAAATGTTTTAAATAAATAAATCTACGACCTGACCTGCACCTGCACCGATACCGCCCCGCCTGCGACTTTAGCTAGCTTTCTCTTGTTGCTTTCAAAACACCAGCATCCTCCCCTTGTGATCTGAATACCACCGCTCTGCCTTTCTCAAGGACTTCGCTCTTGGAATTCTAGGGTTCCCCTGCTGCTCGTTCCACTGCCCTGTCCCCGTCTCCCCTCCGACCCTGATCTTGTCCAGGTCACGTTGCCAAATCAAGCCACCTCATCTCTGTCCTGGTCTCAGCAACATCCAGCGCAGCTGGCTGACCATTCTGTTTTGAAATGCCTCATGGGGGCTTTCCCCACCCACTTTGATTGTTACTGATGTGCTTTTTGTTCATCATATTTTTAAAACACATTTACCTCTTACTTCAAAGGCTGTCCTTTGTCTCTATGGCTACAGTCCGCTCTTCCATTCAACCCAAAGTGTTGGAGGGCAGTAGAGGCTGCCGGCTCCTCCACCTACACTGTGGCTCTCAGCCCGTGGGTCGTGACCCCTTTGAGGTCGAATGGCCCTTTCACAGGGGTCACCTGATTCATAACAGTAGCAAAATGACAGTGATGAAGCAGCAACAAAAATGATCTTATGGTTGGGGGTCACCACAACCTGAGGAACTGTATTAAAGGGTCACGGTATTAGGAAGATTGAGAACCACTGACTTACACCCTCTTTTCTCAGAGATCTTTTGTAGGCCCATCTCACGACCTATGTGACTCTCCGATCTCTGTCTTCAGCTCTGGCTCATTCTTAGAAGCCAGTTGTATATCTCACTCTCTGCTGGATACCTCCACCTGGGTGCCCAAAGGTTTCCCCACCAGATCGCTCTCTGGAAGGTTTACTTTCTTCTCTTCCTGCCTTATGTTGCTGGGTCAGTGCAGACTTCCCAGTTCTGACCACTTTATTGATTATAGATTGGTATCTCAGCTTCCTTTTCCCAATTTTATTCCACTCCATAACACTTGCTGCCATTTACACACTATACAGTTTACCGGTTTTGTTGTTGTTAAACCCTCTAGTAGAATGTAAACTCAGACACTGACAGCAAGTGATTTGATTGGTTCTTGTGATATTCCCACCATGAAAGACAAAAATGGCTGAGAGATATTTAAAAAGTCTTTGTTGAGAAAAAAAAAAGTGTTTCAAATTCATCCAGGGAAAGCATCAGCTCTCTCCCTGGCCCAAGCCCACATGTCCCTTCCCTGGGGCTCCCTCACCATTGTAAACGGCACCTCCATCTCCCCAGTGGCTAAATATACAAATCTAGAATTCTCCTTAATTTTCCTCTTCCTCTCATGCTGCAATGCAAGCACCTCTCCACTATATATCCCCCACATGACCCAAGGCCCTTCACTCCTCTCCATCTCCATTGCCACATAGTCCAAGCCATCATCATCATGGCAAGTGGGCCCGTGAAATTGCCCCCGAATTGGTCTCCATGCCGCTCTGTAATGCACTGGTGACACATTAGCTAGAGTGATCTTCCTGAAAGATAACGCGGGTAAGAACGGTCTTGGCATAAAACTCTTTAGTGGCTCCCAAATCACAGAGCAGGCTCTTCCTATCCTGGCTTCCCAAGCTCAAGTTGACCTGACTTCTCTCACTTTTCTTGCTTCTCTTCATTCACCTACCTCTTCCCACCACCTAGGAGTTGAATTTGATTCACAGAATCCCTCTCGGATGGAGTGGAACTGCCCCATGAGAAGCGGACTGCTCTTTCTCCTGCAGAGGAGCTGTGCTGCGGTTCAAATCAGCGACCTTTCAGTGAGGTGCCCAGTTCTAACTCATTTTGCCACCAGGGCTCATCTTTCTTCCATGTTACCACTGAAATCCAGACCCACTAGCCTTCTTTCTGTGGAAATTACCAAACATTCTAGTTTTAGGCCCTCAATACAAAGTGCTCCCTCTACCTGGCAGGCTCTACTGGCCACTAAAGAACCCAAGATTAGTTCATTCCGATCTTGGTTCTAGAAAGACCTACCTGAGCATCGGAAGGAGCCACCCACTCATTCTGCACGACAGCAGCTTATTTCCGTTCCCTGAAAGGGACTTAACACAATCTGATCATTTTCTTGACTTAAAAAATTAATTTATGGATTAGTGTGTTTTGCAATAGAGGCTTTGCGAGAATTGAACTTTTGTCTGTCTTGTTCATTACTGTATCCAGTGTCTGAAATACAGTGTTGAGAGTAAACATGTATGTACTGGATTGCAAGATGCTTCCAATTCAGCCCAAGTCTAACTCCTGAGTGAAGTGTAACATGCTGGGTTCAGATCCTCAGGTAGGCAGTTTGAAACCAATAGCAGGTCAAGGCCCCCAAACAGCTCCATGGGAGAACGATGGGGCTTTCTACTCTCATAAAGAGTTACTGTCTCAGAAACTCACAGGGGCAGTTCTACCCTGTCCATTAGGGTCACTGTGAGGCAGCATTGAGTCAATGGCA
>NW_022111369.1:61948086-61950432 GCF_000313985.2 Echinops telfairi | reverse complement strand
CTATTGATCTCACTTGCAGAATGAATTATTAAAAGTCCATATTTTTAAGATACGTCCTAGTTGGGTAGATTCCATGACATTCTCTGCCTAAAAACACAGCGGATGTTCTGCTGTGTGCCTTAGAGCGACGTTCAGTTCCTTTGCCAGCCTCCTCACTGTGCTTCTTGAAGGACCTTTTGGCTTCAGCAGCCGGTCCACTCCGTGTGTGTGGGCACAGTCAGCACGTATCGCTGTACAACCGTCGACACCCGAGTTAAACAATATTATCCACATGGGAAGCTTTTCTCAGCCTGACTGCCACCTAGATCTATACACTTTCGAAGACGCGATTTCCCTCTAACTTCTGAGCGCCTCAGATGCCCAAAACAGCCATGTGGGCATCCCCCGGGGGTTTACACTGTGTTATTCTGAAGTGTCCTTTGAGTGTGGGGAACAACAAGAAGTCTTATGGGCAAGATCAAGGCTGCAGGATGCATGAGGTAAGCTTGCCCAATGAAATTCTCCTAGGGCAGCTCTTGGTCCCTTGGAAGAATGAGCAGGTGCATTGTGATGGAAAGAATCTCTTAGCACACTTTCCTGGGCTTTTCTTCACCGATGTCATTTTCAATGTCCGTAAGCCTTCTTTACATTAAGCTTTCATGATTGTCCTATGTCCACGGAGGGAAATATATAAAGATTACTTTTTTTGGAATCCCCAAAACCTTCAGAGCTGGCTTGCCTGCCTTGAATTTAACTGATCCAGCAGATCCTCTCAGAATCCACTGTTTTGATTAGACTGTTTTTTGAAGACACTTTAAGGCAGTGGTTCTCAACCTTCTTAATGCTGCAACCCTTTAAGACAGTTTCTCATGTTGTGGTGACCCCCCCCCCCCAACCATAAAATTATTTTTGTTGCTACTTCATCACCGTCATTTTGCTACTGTTACGAATAGGGCAACCCCTGTGAAAGGGGCATTCGACCCCCAAAGGGATCGCGATGCACAGGTTGAGAACCACTGCTTTAAGGAGACTAAGACAAGGGCATTGCTGAGAAAACTTGTCTGCCACCCTCCATTGATCAGCGAGATCTGTTTAAACAGGTTGGGAATAAACTATGCACGTATGAACTGGAACTGGTGTAGCAATACTTTTGGACTTCCTCTCATATACACACCACGTCCCACTGCTGTAATCATGAGAGCGCGAGAGCTCGGGCAGGGGAGCTGTGTGGAGAAGGGTTATAGTGTGTAGCTGCCAAATGAAAGGTGGGTGTGACATCAGTTTCCATAAAGATTTACAGCCCGGGGAATTCTATGGGGCAATTCTTCTCTGTTCTACTGAGCATCTTCGAGATTGAATCAAGTCAGCAGCACTGGGTAGGTAACTAAGTGGGCAGGGGTTAGGTCGGTTGGTAGATAAAGAAATATGCCTATTTCATCATCAATATACTATAATAATATAGGAACTCTCGTGCCTCCGTGTTGCTGTTCAGGAGACTAAGATCCAGTAAGATTAAGAGCTTTTACCATGGTGAAGCAGCTAGCGAAGGGTAGGTTTAAGCCTTCCTGACTTCGAAGTTACGTCACATACCCACTACATTGTAGCTCATTGGAAGTGACTTATATATAATAAGTTATTTCCCCCCTCCCCCCCATGGGACATCTAGCCAATGGCTGTAGACATATTTGGTTGTCACAACTAGGGGAGAGGTGCTACTGGAGCTCAGTGGGTATAAGCCAAAGATCCTGCTAAACAGCCTACCCTGCTCAAAGCAGCCCCCACAACAGAGTTAGCCAGGCCGAAATGTCCTATGTGCTGAGGTGTTGCCATCCTGGGGTAACTCAAGAAATGTTTAATGATTTGAAACCATTTTTAAAAACAGAGTACTACAAACATATGTAAGTATGAATCAGGATCTTATAACTTTTAGTCATCGCTAGGGGAATTAGTCATCATACAACAATATAATTAGCATAATGCCAGAGAGTTCAGCTATTACTCTGGAACCAACTTGCTCAGTAAGTAGAAACGCAGGAGTGGGCTCACGCAGATGTGGAATGACTCAGCCTTCAACAATTTCCCAGAAAGCTGGAAGCCATACACAGACCAATAAAGGTATACTCTGACACAATGAACAAAGCTACTGCAGCTACAAACTGGACTCAAGGGTCCCCCTCCCCGTTTTTTTCAAACACAAGGGAAGAAAAGCAGAGGTATGTATAATCGTCTTGGCAAACAAGACCTACCCAAATGGCCAGTAGGGTTTTTACCACTTCTCTTAAAATAGGTTCAAATCAAATAGATGTGTGGCATGTTATAAGAACTGCAAGAGCCCCCAATAAAATGATTTTTAAAATTTTAAAGTAG
>NW_022111369.1:61945313-61947765 GCF_000313985.2 Echinops telfairi | reverse complement strand
AGAAGGAAAACCAGATGCCAAGACTCTGTCTCACGTACTTTGGACATGTTGTCAAGAGAGACCAATCCCTGGAGAAGGACATCATGTTTGATAAAGTGGCGGGGTAGTGAAAGAAAAAAGAGGAAGGCCGTTAAGAGATGGACGGACGCAGTGGCTGCATCACCACTGATCGGGCGGAGGACAATTGTGAGGACAATGCAGGACCATGCGTTGTTTCGGTCTGTTGTGCGTAAGGATGCTATAGGCTGGAGCTGGCTCAATGGCACCTAAAACAACAACATCCATGATGCTGTAACTCCAAGGGAATGGTTGGGGGGCGGGGGGGCATGCAAATAGATGGTATGGAACACTAATAGAGGGGGTTAGTCAGTTTCAGTTGCCAGTCTCCTGCATATAAAAGAGCCATTTCAAAGGGAATCCCAGCGCCATCAAGGAAGAAGAGCACCAGCAAGACCTGTGCCTAAAGTGGTGAAGGTTGAACTAGAGGCGCCAATGGGCACAGCAACGAGACTATGGGACAGAACAGCGAAACCACGCAGAGAGGACACACCTCTGAGACCAGAGACCATGAGGCAGTGAGATCGAGTGTCAGGTGGGCCTGCTGGCCACAGAGGGACAAATCAAGACACCACATGACTGAGAGGCGGAGGACTGGAAAGACAGATTCAGCTGCTGGTTGAGGAGAGGTGCTCCTGTGGAGCAACCTGTTAACTATCCTAATAAACTCGCATGGTCATGCCATGGTCTGTGAGTTCTCTATGGCCTTTGCCACCAATTACTGAGCCCAGCAGAAAAGTAGCATGTCCTGGGAGGAAAGGTTGGCGTCAGAAGAGGGTAAAAGAAGGGTGGAGGGTGAAGGCATGTCTGACCTCTGCCTTGTGGCCTGTGGCTGAAGCTGGTGTGGAGATGGATTCTCCCTCTCCCTTGTGTAGCCAGAGGAGGTCAGATGTGGCCTCTGTGCACTGACTCCAAGGGGAAACAAACAAGCCCTCTACATTTTGTCTGCATGAGATAAAGTTTATTGTGTCAACCTTGCCGATAAATACATGTGGGGTTAATCGAAGGGTGGAGGGATCTCTTGCTTTTTGACGATCAGACCAGGGTGCAGCTGCCTTAGCCAGTTCCCTGCTTCAGCTGGCAAGGCTCACTTCCGGCAAGACATCGCTGAGGAGAAGCCGCATGGATCTACCCTGATGCAGCCCTGGGTGCTGGAGCAACTGTGTGGAGACCCCTGCCAGCACTGAGATGCTTACACATTCACTGATTCGGCTTTCCTCCTGCAGTCGGCATCATTGCATCTGTTTTGTGAGATGGAGGAGGACTTTGTGGATTGGTGTCGGACATATGGGACTTTGTGGATTGGTGTCGGACATATGGGCTAATGTTGGACTTGCAGGCTTGGGTAGCACTGGGTTGGGATGTTTTCTTGATGTGCACTTACCCTTTATATAAAACTCTCTCTTATACATGAGTTGATATGGATTTGTTTCTCTAAAGTACCCAAACTAACTCACTGCAGTAGGTCCTGGGCCAACTACTTTATTTTTATTTCTTATTTGATCTCTAATCTGTGTTCTCTTCCCATTCCCTTCTTTAACTATCCGATATCCTCTTCAGAGCTTATGGTATCCATCAGGAAAAAGTGCGCGTGAGATGATGGCATGACAGCAACAGCAACAACAACAAAACACCACAGTTTCCAGTGTGCTCTCCAAAGAGCCCGGAGCAGGGGTGAGCAGCACACTCAGATGGTCTTCCTTCAGCTGCAGCATTTACACAGCCTCTGGAGAACCCTTTAGCTATGAACGAATCTCCAAAACATTTCCAGCATGCCACCATCCACCTGGACTGTCAACAGCACCGTCTGCTGAGATTCTTCCCACTGTATCGTCCGCACATCCTTGATGCCTAAACCTTTTGCTGTAAATGAACTCCTCATTTCTCCGGTGCAATAAGAATGCCCCATGTGAAGACCACCTCCTAAACTCAGCTGCTGACAGCTAAAGATAAGGGCCGAGAACACTCACGTTAATCACACAAAACTTCACATGGCTTTGATGTTCACCTGTTTGTCGGGCTACCTGAGACCCTAGAGATCAGCCCCTGGAGAAGGACGTCATGCTCGGTACACAGATGGGCCGTGCGAAAGAGGAAGGCCTTTGACGAGATGGTCTGTCACCTCAGCTGCCACCATGGGCTCAAGCCTGGGAACCACTGTGAGGAGGGTGCAGGTCCAGGCCGTGTTTGCTTCTATTGTGCATCGGGCCAGGATGGGTCAGACCAATTCGATGGCACCCAACAACCATCGTTGGTTTATTGTTGTTGTTGAGTACCAATGAGTCAATTCCAATGATAACAACCCAATACGACAGAGTGGAACTGCCCCGTAGGATTCCTAGCCTGTGATCTGTACTAGCCCTATAACGCCTGAATTGTTAATTTCAGGAAGAAA
>NW_022111369.1:61942056-61944868 GCF_000313985.2 Echinops telfairi | reverse complement strand
TTGACATTCACTGTAAACCACCTGGGGGATCTGGTTAATATGCAGAGTGAAGCAGGTTTGGAAACGGGTGCGATTCTGCATCTCAAATCCACTCCCAGATGTTGCTCAGGCTGCTGTCAAGGGAGGAGCAGACTTCTAGGTCGCAAGGTAGGGAAGGGTGCTGTCAGATGTGTTCGGTGCCGCTGCAAAGGTGCATGGACTTATTTCACAGCCGCAGTGTTTACAGAGAGATATCCTAGATGCTTTTGCTAGAAATTCCTGAAAAGACTGGCCAATGAAATCTGAGACCCTGTTAAATAAGTCTCATTGCAGAGATGATAATGTGTGTCAGAATTAAGCTCCAGAGAGAACTGGCTCACATGATTTACACTCTTCCTATTCTGTGTGTGTGTGTGTGTGTGTGTGTGTGTGTGTGTGTACATCTGCTTCTTTTCAGCCACTTCAGAGAAGAGTCCAGAAGTGTTCACAGGCAAAGCTAGCAACTTCTAGAAGGAGCACCCTATCCCCTGGCTCATAAAAAATGACTAGCGATCACAGTGCTGTCATTTAGTGCGTTTGATTCTTAGTCACTTAATAGTTTCTCCGTCCAAGAGGTCACAGCAAGGAACTCCTTGTTGGGCAGGGTGTGTGCTCTCCGGGAATCGGTAGGCAGAGAGTCCAAGGTCTTGTACTAGCCCTCTCAAATGTTACAAATGCCAAATTGTAAACGTGACAAACACTCTCTGTGTAAAAATCAATGTATCGCGAAGTTTATGAAACATTGCTGTTGCAAGATGATTTTTGACAGCAGAGTTCCATGGTCAATAAAGTTTATAAAGTACTAACCATAAACCTCACACCGAGATATGGCTAAAAGGATGCTCACTGCCACACTGTTACAGCAGCAGGACATTGGAAACAATCTAAGATATAGTTACAGTAGCTGCATCACTTAGGGCACATTCTTAACATAGAATGTAAGAACGCACTGCTATCTAGTGGATGCCAGAGTGGCCCTAGAAGACAGGGTAGAATCGTCTCTTTGCATTCCTGAGACTGAATGTTTACAGGAGTATCAAGCCCCATCTTTCTCCCCAGGCGGGGCTGGTTTTGAAATGCTGACCTTGTGGTTCACAGCCAACTTCAGGCTCCATAACAATAGCGTATAAGTACTAAAAATTAAATGTAACACTCACCATTTTCTTCATGGCAGTAATCAAAGCCTGCCACGCTACATCTCCGAAAAACCATCTTATTCTCGGTGAGAGTCCCTGTCTTATCAGAGAAGAGGTACTGAATCTGACCAAGGTCCTCCGTGATATTCAGGGCCCGGCATTGAACAGTAGAGTCAGTTTTCTCATTGTAGAAATCCACGTCACTCTGAATAAAATATATTTGGCCAAGCTTAACAATTTCAATGGAAACATAGAGGGAGATGGGAATCAGGACCTAAGAAGAATCAAAGAAAAATTAAAGGGGTTTCAAAAAAAAAAAGAGAGATGAAGAACTGAATACAGCGAGTTAAGTTAGCACCCATTCTATGAGGTGCTCAATAGATGTTACCTGCAACAAAATGATCATGGTCCAAAACATATAGAATCCTGCCAACACGGGGGCGATGACATGACCATCCGGCTCAGGGATGTTGAAGAAGGGTATATCTTTATACCAGCTCAGCCAGATCCCATGACCTTTCAAAAAGTGGAGAGACATCAAAACAACCCTCTACATGTATCCCACATATAGAACTTGATTCTGAAAGAAAGAGAGATTAGAGCATCTATTCTGAATGAACACCAACTGTCTGCTTTGATGAGTAAATTCAAGTTCACAAGACTGCATATTCTCCTGACTCAAGATATTTCTTTCAGTCTCTTCCTAAGTACCTTGGGAGCCCTAGTGTGCTATGCACGTGTAAGGCTGCTAAGCCCTAGGTCGACGGTGCAAGCCCACTAGCTGCTTCTTCAGAGAAAGATGAGACTGCTCCCTACAGAACCAGAGCCCCCTGGAGCAGTTCCGTTCTGGCCTGTAGGGTGGTATGAGTCAGAAATGGCTGAATGGAAGTGAGTGTGGGCTGTTTGGTCAGGTTCCTTTGGCACTTTGGCAACATTAATGTTTTTTAGACCAAAAGATGTGAGAGAGAAAGATGTGTGAAAGAAAAAGTATATACTGGCAAAGAAAACCTTTCTTATACAAGGGGTTCAAAGGGCTTATGGAAAACTCTAATTAAAAGCTGCTTGAGTTTTCCACAAGCTTTTTCGAAGCTCTCTTATAGAAGTCAAGCATTCGAAAATTACATTTTGAAAATATACTACTTTCAAAGCAATATCTTGCTGAAGCGAGGCCAGCAGGCCATCAAATTCTACCTACCCAGCGCACCAGTCAGGCACATTATAATCAGAAGCAGGACACACCAGAGGACGTCCGTGTTTGCTCTTCTCTCTAATTTACTGCGCTTATACCGTGGCCCGCTGTTGTTCAGCATTGCTTTGGTTTCATGACCTAAGTCAGAAGTGCAGAAGGTTAGAGACTGTGTAAACACATGCCAGGGAGCAACTATCTATATTGAAAAATCTCTCTGGCAGGCAATTTCATAAGACATGCACACAAAATACATTTGTCAGTTTCATCGACTTTTGAGATTGATTTGGAAAACAGAGATCCATGATTAAGTTTCCAAGGCAACATCTCCTTTCCGTTTCCATAGATCACATGGTGGGTGAATGAAAAAGGTTGGCTTAGAGAATAAGCACAGCCGAAACGATGGTGACAGATCAGGAGATGAACCAACCTGCGTAAACCACAATGCCCACCACAGCCTCCGTGTTTCTAA
>NW_022111369.1:61937374-61941001 GCF_000313985.2 Echinops telfairi | reverse complement strand
TGGAGTGAAATGACGTGATACTGTGCTGGAAACATATGGGAGGAGACCCACCCACTGCCATCAAGTCCCTTCTGACTTACAGCGACCTCATGGAGGGCTTCTGAGACTATAAATCCTTATAAGATCAGATAGCTTCCTCTTGCACCTGCAAAGCAGCTGGTGTGTTTGAATCACTGACCTTGCAGTTACCAGTTCAAGAGTTACCCAACAATACCACCGGGGCTCCTTAATGGAACACAAGTTGAAGCAAAGTTGGTAATGCCAATAGACAACCTCAAGTTATCAAAATAATTACTTGAATACATTACTATGGTGGTAAGATAATAAAGAGCAATGGCTTGGGAATATTTACACAAATAATAAAAAAGTAGAGCTATTATCACAATCCATCCATCCATTCATTGTGTCAAGTACATTTGTATATTTGTTGCTATCATCATTCTCAAAACATTTTCTTTCTACTTGGGCACTTGGTATTAGCTCTTTTTTAAGATTTTAATTCCAACCTTATCTCTTTACCTGGATTGAGCCCCTTCCCTCTTGCTATGGCATAGTGCCTTGCTTGTCCAATTGTCTTCCTCACGTGCTGCTCAAAGATGTTCCCATTATATGCCAGATCTCCTTTCTTGAGAGCTCAGACTCATTAGAAACTTTAACAGCTTTATGGATCAATAATTAATATTAATTAAATACACATATTTTAAAGAATACATTAGGATGTTTGAATACTTCCCCTATGAAACCCTCCCTATAATCATGATAATAAATATGTCCATTGTTCTCAAAATTTTCCTCTTTCCCTTCCGCCCAGCCTCTCTATTCCTTCTTGTCAGCCATCTACTAATCTGTTATCATTCATTTGTTCTCCTTTTCTAGAGATTTGTGTATTCTTTTTTGGGACCAGGGGGCCTGATTTCTTTCATTTAACAATTACTTTGTGGTTGCGTGTGTCATTCAGTCAATTATTTTCATTGGTGGTGGTTCACTGTGTGACTGGACCACACGGTTTTCATCTATTCACCTCCTTATGGAGATGCTCATTGTCTTTGACTACTACTGATAAAGCAGCAATGAGCATGAACATAGAGATTATTTTAAGGAGAAATGCCTTCTTTCCTCTTGGGCAAACAACTATGAAAAAAATACCTGGATCACATTGTGGGTGCACATTTAACTACTTAAGAAACTGTCGAACTGTTTTCCAAAGTGATTGGTGCCAGTTTTCTTCCCACCAACAGTGTATGAAAGGTTCAGTTCCTCCGCCTGCAGCCTTCCTGACTCATTGTCCAACTTTCACACATCCGTCTGAGGGGACTGGAAATACCCTGGTTTGGGTCAAAGCCTTCCTCTAAGTAAGACCCTAAATTCTAACTATCTATGAAAACAGGATGTGGAGACTACATGAAACCCCAAGAATTAAGTCTGCCATGGTTTCTCACATTCTGCTTTTGACAAGCGGGTTCCGCCTGAACCACAGCGATCCTACGCACAGAAGGACACACTGCATGGTCCTGTGCCATCCGAACAATTATTCCTGTGCCTGAACCCTTTCTGGCAGCCAGTGTTTTCACTGCCCCTCCACTTTCCAAGTATGATGTCCTTCTCCAGGGTCTGGTCTCTTCTGACAATATGTCCACAGTATGTAAGGCAAAGCCTTCCAATCCTTGTCTCTAAAGAGGGCTCTGGCCTTACTTCTTCCAAGACAAACGAGTTTGTCTTTTTAGCAGTCCATGATTCTTTCAATATTTTGTTCCAGCACCATAATTCAAATGCATCGAATCTTCTTCGGTCTTCCTTATTCAATGTCCAACTTTCCCAAGCACGAGGCAATGGAAATACCGTGGCATCTTGAACAGCAGATTTATGTAATGCAACACACATTTTGATCTCTTGATTGCTGCTTCCAGGAGCATTGATTGTGGATCCAAGCAAGACGAAATCCTTGACAACTTCAACCTTTTCTCCATTGATCATGATGTGACCCATTGCCTTACACTGAGTTTTAATCCACACTGAAAGCTGCAACCCTGGTCTAAACACCTTCCTCCAAACAACTAACGTGCCTGGAGCTCAAAATGGAGATCACTTAAGAATTCTCACACGACTGAAAGGTTTATTTTCTTAAAACAAAGGTGTGTTTTTGTGTGTTTTGTTTTGGCTGTTGTCATTTTTTTAAAACCTGCATATTGGCAAACATTTATCAAAACATAAAAGAAACTCCAGTTGATAGATAGCTAAATTCATGGCCTTTGGTGATTTAACTTGGATATAAGAAGACAACGCTCTTGATCATTGAAGTATAATTGCGACACACAAAGGCACTCACGGCCACATAGGTAACTCTGTATCACTCACAGAAAGCCGCGGAATCGGTTGAGGTCGTTGTTGGGACTTTCACATTCTATCCGACAGGAGAATTTCTCAGGATCAACTTCAGAGTCCTATAATTTATTTTTAATAACAAAACAAGAACTCAAGGTTAAACCCTTGAGATACAAGTGTTCTATCACTTCCACCCAATTCTAAGAAATTCTCATCACAAAGTTAATATCAAATTTCCCAGGTGGAAAAAAAAGTATACACACAATGAAGAATAAATAAACGAGACCAGAATGAGCCTAGAGCATTCACACATATTTGCACGTAAAGAGAATGGCTGACTCCTTCCCTGAAACCCCCGTGGTACTGTGCTGAACTCTACTCACAGAGCAGACACTCTGAATGTGAAAGGCAGTGAAAGACCAGTTATTTTTATTGTTGTCCTTTAAATAGATAAGCATTTTCTGAACTTAGATGACGGGGCTTCAAAATGTACATTTCCTTTTCATTCTACTTTCTATGAACTTTTTGAAACTCCTTCAATTGAATACCCTAAGCATGCATGTATATATATTTGATCTCGGTAAAGTTCATATTGATGAGGACATTTACAATTTATATAACAGAAAAATAAGTTAACATCATCATTTTACAAAATCCCCTAGTGGATCCAATAGAGAACTTCCAAATGCTTCATAAAGCTAATGAGCCAATAAACCTAAGGCAGGCTTGGGCTCATGAAGTCTAAGCCGCTTCAGACCTCTCTCATTCCTTTTCTATCCGGCTTCTGTGCTGATGAAAGAAACGTTGTTGACAGTGTGTCTATTACAGTATCATCATGTCTATCATAGTAAACATGGGGACATGTGAAGTATACATATGTGACTTGATTTCCTAATAAATAATATTTGCTAATCATATATATTTATTAAGTTATTGTGATATACTAACACCTATGTTGTACACCCTAAGTGTATTAACGAATTTCTTCTTCACAAGAAAACAATCCCACCCTAGGAGGTAGGTCTCACTTTTAGGCCTAATCAACAGATGAGGAAATAGAAACACAAAGAGAAGCAATAATTTGCCAAGGTCTCAAAACAAAAAGGCTCGAGCTAGGATTCCAGTCCAGCTTACAAGATTCTAGAGCCCTACCTTCAGCAGCGTCAAAACGTTCTAACTAGTTGTCTGACATCCATGGTATGTAACCATTAAACGGTACAGTTTTTGTTTTTTAACCTATGTCTTACATACAGGTTTGCCTCTACAACTGACAATGACAATAAGTTATCAGGGATATCAACCACA
>NW_022111369.1:61922459-61936530 GCF_000313985.2 Echinops telfairi | reverse complement strand
GTCTCAATGTGGCAGATTCCATCCGGATCAGTGGAAAAGAGCAGGACCATATCTGCAGGGATGATCTCGTTACAGGAGAGGCGAATGAAGTCCCCCACAGTCACATCTTTCCAGCATCTGTCAACATAGTTTTTCTCTTTCCTATGTTGAGAAAGACAGACGCTTAAAAAAGAAAACCAAACTGAACACACATAGATTGAGACAAAAACAAGCGACTCTTAGATATAAGACCCAAAGCATGGCTTACAAGGGACCAAAAAGAGAAGTAAGGTTTCATAGGAAGGGTTTATGACTACAGTCGGGGAGAACATTTTGTTGTGGCTCTTGGGTGTCACGGAGTAGGTTCCGACTCATCAGTGACTTCTGTACAACAGGAGGGAACACTGCAGGGCCCAAGCCATCCTCCCAGTTGTTCTTAGGTTTGAGCCCATTGTGGCAGCCACTGCGCCACCCATCTCCACAAGGGCCTTCCTCTCTTTCCCTGCCCATCGACTTTATCAAGCATGATGTCCTTCTCCAGGGACTCATCTCTCTGACAACCTGATGAAAGTGTGTGAGAATTAGCCTTGCTATCCTTGCTTAAGGATAATTCTGGTTGTACTCCTTCTGTGCTGGATTTGGTTTTCTTTTGGTAGCTCATGGTGCTTTCAATAATCTTTGCCAGCGCCATAATTCCAATGTTTCGATTCTTCTTCAGTCTTCCTTATTCAGTGTCTAACTTTCACATGCAGATGATGCAATGGGAAACCCATAGCGTGGGTCAGGGGCACCTTGGTCCCAAAAGGACTTTGCTTTTCAAGATCTAGAGAGGTCTTGTGCAGCGGATTGCTCAATACATCTTTGGATCTCTGAACATTGATTGTGGCTCCACGCAAGACAAAACGCATCCACACCTTCAATGTTCTCCCTTTATCATGATGTTACCTATTGGTCCAGTTGTGAAGAGTTTGGTTTTTTTTCACATTGACTTGTAATCTATTCTGAAGTCTGCAACCCTTGATCTACATCAGCAGGTGCTTCAAGTCCTCCTCACGTTCAGCAATCAAGGTTGTGTCATCTCCACATCACAGGTGGTTAATGAGCCTTTCTCCAATCCTGATACCACGCTCCTCTTCATACAATCCAGCTTCTGTAACTAATCTTAAGGAAGCCTATATCAGGTAAGGGTTTAAAGGTGTCTTAAAGGCTTGTATTCAAACAAGCAGCCCTCTAAGCAAGGAGTCAGTGAAGTCCACAAAGAAGAAGCACACCAGCTTGTGTGTTCCAAAGATAACAATAACAAAATTAAAGTATGACAAAGGGAAAATATCAGAGTCTAAATTGCAAACATCCAATTTGTAGAAGCCTATGGAGGGCAGTGGGAGCCCAAAACCCACCTGCACAGTATCTAGTCAGATTAAGATGCTGGCAAATCCCTTCCAGTCACAGGCTAGGGTTTCAAACAGCTTTAGTATCAGGAATAGATCATTGTAATCGTGATTATACTGCATCAAACTTGATACTTACTCAGTTGACCTCCCTCTTGACCCAACCTGAAATTGTTCTAGGGGCAAGTATTTCTTACTTGTTCCATGACAAAAATTTCCTCCCTGGCTTTTTATATATTCATGGTGGTCTTTTCTTTCTTACTCATTATCTGTATTTTTATTTCTGTATTATTATTATTTTATCCTTACCACTTTATTTTGTTTGGGTTTTTTTATTGTTTCGGTTGGGTTTTCCAGTTTGTGAAGCACAGAAGGAGTAGATGCATAGAGATAAGACTGATGCAAAGGCTTATAGGGGAGGTAGGCATGGGTGGGAGATAGGGAGGATGGAGTGGTATGCTGGGTTATGTATGTTGAGCTGTTAACCCAAAGTAGTTGGGCATTATCATCCATGTCTCCAGAAAACGATGAGCTTTTCTACTGCCATACAGAGTTCCAGTCTTGGGAGCCCACAGACGTAGGTCTGCTGTGTCCCCTAGGGTAAGTGTGAGTCAGACTCAACTTGATGGCAGTGAATGAGCATGATTAATAAAGACAGATGACAGATAGACAGACAGACCGATATAAAGGTACATGTACACATACATATATATAGGAGCCCTGGTGGCACTGTTTAATAGGTGTTGGATTGTTAACCACAAGGCCAGCAGTTCAAAGCCACTAGCCTCTTGGTAGGAGAAAGATGAGGCTGTCTGCTCCTCCAAACAGTTACAGTTTCAGAAACCCTTAGAGGTTCTTCTAACTATTAGTCATATGTGACTTGATGGCAGTCAGTTTTATTCTTGTACAGTTAAATCAAAACCTAATTTGCTATGTAAATTTTCACCAAAAATACAATTTAAAATGTTAATTTTATACCATTGGCTAAATTAATGACACTATCAGTAGAATTATCTTATGTCCCAGGTGGATGTTTGATAATGTTCTCGGACAATGATGTCTCTAAGTTGAACCATAGAAATATGGACAGATTTGGGGTTCAAACTTAATTCTAGCTTTAACCTGTGAACAATTAGTTCTTATGATGTGACCCAGCTTGATGCCCCTCCTCATGAAGAGATCAGTGAAGATGTAAGTGCCATAACAAAGTGTGGTGAAGAAGAAACTAGATGGTGCCAGTCTATCAGAAGGAATAGAATATGGGTTCTTAAAAGTTTGTCTTCAAACAAGCAGCTATTTACATGAGGTGTCAACTAAGTCCACATAGAAGAAGCACACGAGCCTGTGTATCCAAGGATTATAAACAATAAAACCCAAATTTGAAGGAAAGAATGGTATCAGAGCTAAAATTGTGAGCACCTGGTTTGCAAAAGTTTATGGATGCTAGTGGAAGCCTAAAATCCATTTGCAGGGTCCATACATGGATTAAGCCTTCTGTGAATTCCCTCGGACCACAGCTGAGGGATGTGAATAGCCTTGTTATCAGACAGAGAACATTGTGAAGTCAATTAGTGCAGGTGCACTTAGGTTAAAATTTAGACCTTATTATTTGATTTCCCTTTAGATCCATTATAGATTTGTTCTAGACTTTAATGTTTTCTGCTTTCTTTTTTATTGCATTTTTTTTTTTTTTTTGGTTTTTTTTTATTAGCTTAGGGTTTTCAAAAATGTTTTCCTATAAATGAAATTTAGAATAAATAAGCTATAGGGACAACAACTAGATTAATGGTTCCTTGGTGGTATGGCAGGAGAGGTGGTGGGGGGGAATATGGAACTAGTAATGATTAGTACAAGAATGAAGAAAATATTCTAAAATTGTTTGTGGTGATGATTACACAAACTTCTTAATACAACTGAACTATTGAACTGTATTATTTGTGAATTATATGCTAGTAAAACTTAATTTTTTTAAAACCATGTTAAATATCAAACAGCTCTACTATGTAAGCCTTGAGCAAAGTTAGGAAGAATATGCACTTTGAACTCCTAATAGTGGTTCCACCAAAGGAAATGAGGTGGTTATAATGAGAGGTGGGCAATGTGGACTTCCACTTCTTATTTCACAGAATTTAAAGAAAGAATGGGTGGATATTTGAATGGCTGCTGCATGAAATTCTTCTGAAATGTTAGGAATAACTAGTATTTGGAACCTCCTAAGACCCACTCCCACACATTTATCGGTTTGCAGTAATGTGGTGTTTGCGGTTTCTGTGATTCTGGAGGCTCCCGGGATTTCAAACACCAATAAAGTCATCCAGGGTACAGAGGCTTCAGGGAAACCTTCCAAATAAGGCAGATTAGGAAGAAAAGTCTGGTGGTTTACTTCTGCAATTTAGCTAAGGAAAACGCTAGAGATTAGAAAATTTTTCTGTTCAATGTATTGCTGGAAGATGAACTCTGCTGGTATAGTGGTTACTCATTGGTTGCTAACCACAAGGTCAGCAGTTCAAAATCACCATCTGCTCCCAGGGAGAAAGCCGAGTCTTTCTATGCCTGTGAAGAGTTATAGTCTGGGGAACCCACGGGCCAGTTCTAACCCGCCTCATTGGGCTGCCATGAATCAGAAAGGGCTCAGTGGCAGTGAGCTACGTTACCGGAAGACGAGCCCTTACATTGGATGGCACCACATAGTAGCTGCGACAATAAGCTTAGAAACCCCACAATAATAAAGATGGGATAGGACTGGGCAACACATTCATTCTCTCCACATCATAAGGTTGCCATGAGTTGGCGCCCAATTAAAGGCAACAACACCAGCAACAACAAAACATCAACAAAGTGGTAAATTTTAATGATCAGAAAATAGTGTACATTCCTTGAAGGCAAATATTGTATCAATTTTTTTTCCAAAATCTCCAAATCTCTTAATGCTTACCACATAGTAAAACAAAAAAATCCAAACCACTGCCCTCGAGTCAATTCGGACTCATAGGGACCATATAGTACAGTGCAGCTGCCCTTGCAGGTTTTGAGACTAATTCTTTATGGAGTAGAACGCCTCAACTTTCTCTCCAGGGGAAGCTGGTGGTTTTGAACTGCTATGTTGTGGTTAACAGCCCACGAATAACCACTCTGTCACCAGTACTTTTTACCTTAAACTTCCAAGAAATAAGCACTCAAAGATTGTTGAATGGATAGTAGTCTTACTTTCAAGAAACATTAGTATTGAAACAAACTCTAAAGAGCCTTACAAATGGCTAATATTTTAAAGGCAATCTTAGGGTTTGTAGAATAGTTCATTCTAACCTGAGGCTGTAATTAGGTTTAAATGTTGAACTTGCAGACTAATGTTTATTTCCTAATGATATTTTCACAAAGAAATTAAGCACCTTGTGTAAAATCACATGTTACAAATAAGAATCAAAGATGCTTCTCCCAAAAGCTTGCTAAATTGAATGGTCCTACCTTTCACGTTTATTTTGCTGGGAAATAATTTGATCTTTAAAGTACTTTATTTGTATTTCATTGGAATTTAAGAAGGCATCAACAAGGCATGGTTTTATAGCCTACCGTTTTCCCTTTATATCCTTATAATAATTGTTCCAAAACAACTAGAGGAGTACATGTGGGGATGGAAGCCTTTTTTCTTCTATAACATCAATCATTAGTAAATAACACAGAATACAGGTAAAGACAGAAAGAGTTATCACAGTTTGCTAGGACATGCAAAAATAAAGTGGTATCCTGGGAAGTTACTTAAATAACTGTCTAGAATGTTGCATTTCATCTTTTAGATTATATGCAAACGATCTAACATGACCTCTATGCGTGAGATCAAATGGGCTATGGGCCTACATTTAAAAGGATACCTGAGAGAAAAACTCAGGTTTCCCATTAGGCAATGTTAATATTAAAAATTATCTATCATTATTCTTATGTAAAAGTATATTATATAGTATATAAAGAATTCACAAACGTTGATTAAATGGCTTGGCAATATGATAATTCTATCTAGTCATTATTAGCCTATAATAATTATGATGGCTGCCTTAGCACTCAGCCAGTAACCAGTTTCTAGAGAGGTGATTCCATCTCATAGCAACCCTATGTGTGTCAGAGGAGTATGTGCACCTGAGGTTTGTCACTGGCTGAATTTTGGGCAGTAGAGCCACAGGGCTTTTTTCAGAATGGAACTGAATTGGGAATATTCCTATCAGTAACCAAGCACACTATCATTTACACCACCCAAAGACTCCCACGTAGCACTGAGGATGGTGCAGGACCGAGCAGCCTTTTCTTCTGCGGTACACAGGGTCACAATGATTCCGAGCTGACAGGATGGCGCCAAGCAATGACACGATCCAAGGTGACAGCTACTTAGTGGCAGAATAGGACGGTAACAACCAGAAAAGCAAATAAACTTATTTACATCCTCAAATTGGTATACTGGAATACATATAAGAAGTATTCTTTCCATTTTCTAAGTTTGGCAAATATAATTTCAAAAGTGGTCGATATATAAATTAGATCATCATTCATCTTTGAAAAATACTATTTCCTATAGTTATTTTTATGACAGAGACTGTAGTACCATTTTACTTCTTTATTCCTAATACAGTGCCTGACATATAATAAGCAATTGAACCTTATTTATTATTTCATAGTTCTATATCTATAGAATGCTGTGTAACTTTAAAATGAAAACCATGGACATATTTTTATATAAAATACACAAGTTTTTCTGGTTTCTTAGCTTAGATGTAAGTGTGGGAAAAAAATAGAACTAATTTTTCCTCATCCAAGAATATTTCAAAGTATCTCACAAAAGGGAAAAAGCTATTTTCCTTGTTTTCTCTACATCTCCTAAAAAACCCTAGCAGTTCTCATGAAAGGGAAGGCCGGAAAGTGAACTATAAACTTTGTAATTCATTTTCATACAAAACTACAAAATAAGGACTTAACTTTGTTCCTCTTCTTTGATTTATTAATTCTATATAAAAGTTTTTATATATGGATACTCACTGAAGCAGACATTAAAAAAAATAGGTGAGGTGGGGGAAGAGGAGCTTCAAGGAGTTTGGGGGGAAATTCCATTACCTTTTAGTTCCGTTTTCACATAAACTTTTTGAATCTCTCGTATATGTAAATATGCAAAGTATTCAAATATATTACCATGGAGTCATAAGATATCATATGGAGTAATAGACAATGCAGCTATTAGAAAAGCATTTTCTTGAAGGATAGAGACATGGGAAGTGTTTATAGCTAAAATTAGGCTAAAGAATTAGAAATTTAAAAATCATATATGGCATATAATCCCAGTTTTGTAAAACACACATAAATATAGACACAGACTTGAAGGAAATATATATCATATATTATAACTATTTGCCTCTGGAAATTAATATTGTTGGTATTTTTCTTCTTTGGGCCTTCTCAATAAGTCATGCATATGCATTAAAACACATTAATATATTTTTACATTATTACAAAAAAGCTGAGGATTCTTTCGATTAATTGGGATGTATTCAAAACAGATGCGGTATGTTGTCAGGACCGGTCCCTGGAGAAAGGCATGCTTGTTAAAGTAAGGGGCAATGGAAAACGAGAATGACCCTAGACAAGATGGATTGACACAGAGGCGGCAACAACGGGCTTTAACATAACAACAATTGTAAGGATGGCGCCAGGCGGGCCAGAGTCCCCTTCTGCAGCAGATGGGCTGCGATGGGTCAGAAGCAAATCCTCCTCACCAGACAACAATGACAATCCCTTTCAAAGAACGGGCATCGCACATCGTGACTCTATTTGTTTTATTAGAGAAAGATCTTCAGTCTAAAAAATATACCCATTGGAAAGCTAATGTAAACAAAGGCAAATTAAAATACATTAAAATCAATTCTCAAAATACTTTTTCCTTTTACTATTTTATAAAGAAAAAGGAAAAGCTAAGGTTCCTCTCAGAAAAATGGAGTATATTTTTTGTTGCTGTTAGCTGCCATCGAGTTGGTTCCGACTCATAACAAGCCCACGTTCAAGGGAATGAAACCCTGACAGAAAATATAACTTACAATAAGGGGGAGGGGCGCTTATATTGCATGTTTCTAAAGGATACACGCGTATTCCTCAGCAAACCTCCAGACACTTACCGGCTGTAAACTTTAGTTACTAAGTTGTTGATCCGCTTGTCAATTTTATATTTTCGGTAATCTTCCAAGCCATCTTTAATTGCGATGATGGTCAGGACAACCACCAGGGGCAGCATTGTAATTTCCTTCTGGAAGGCTTCTACCAGAGGTACCCAGTTCAGGACAACTAGAAACAGGAAATATAAATTGGCGGCTCTGCAACGCAAACAAACACAGCGCAGCGTCAGGTCAGCGCATGCTCCACACGGCGGCAGCAAATGAAACCAAATGCCTAGAGTGTTTGCCTACACGTGTCTTACGGGAGGATTTGGATGCTACACATTCCTCAAAACAGAGAACTAGCGAAATCTACCACTCTGAGTACATCTGAAACAATCCATTTACTATTCACCGAAACAGCTGGCTCTTAATAATAACAGGTACTGCTTATTTAGTCATTGCAAATATATGGGTGTGACAGTCATGAGTTGTGTAACACATGATGTCAAGTGTCATCAGAAGTACAATCTCTTTTTCAACAATCCAAAGGGAAAGAGGGAGAAAAGAAACTAGGGAAAATTTAGTTAATGAGTTAGAGAAATGAAAACATCAACAATAGCAAACCCCTCTAGTCCTCATGAGTTAATGTTACCCTGAAAGTGAGACTCAAACAAGGCTGAATATTGAAACTCCTTAGTCCACCCTCCACCCCAGAGGGTGCTGCTGTCTTCATGTCTGATATTCAGAACCACTTTCTGTGGGACCTTCTTCCACCCCCTCAATTTTACATCTTCAAATACGAGTACTTGCCTACTGACTACTCATTTGGGGCCATGATGTAAATTCAAGTGCCGCCTTTTCTTGAAACAAAACCAACACAAAATCTTTAATCCCGATTGGCCCCATGAATGTGTACTACTTCCGGCCCACCCTCCTCCACAGTAAGTGATCATCAAACTTTTCAAAAGAATAATTGCACTACAGCAGGGACACAGTACACAAATCTCACCTTTGTTGCTAATTAGAGATAAGCATGCATCCAATTCCCCAAATGTTGAAATGAATCCAGCCCTCACCTTCCCATGTCTTCATCCTTGTTACCAATGGCACACACACACACACACATACACACACACACACACACACACACACACACACGCACGCACGCGCGCACGTGCGCGCGCTCTCTGACCCTAGCCACCCAGAGATGGGTCAGGGCTCTTACCATAGGGCGGCTTCTTTCAGACTCACAAAAGAAGCAGGCACAAGCTCCTGCTGGCTCTCCCTGTCCTTAATTCACTGAGAGTACACCATGTTTAAACTCTGACTTGATCACAACCCAAAAGGCTAGAAACAAAGAGATGCATCGGGTAAGGTCTGGCACAGGTCCTGATTCAAGTCTTCCATGAAGGAAATGCTGTGTTTTCCCTTGCATGGTCACCGACCTGGAAGGCCCTGTAAACCTCAGAATTCAAGGCTCTTGTTGGCCTCGCCACCACCGCATGACCCTGCTAGATTACACTTTGCTTCCTAAGGCTTAGTCAACATCTGCGCCCCTCTGGCCTCTGTTATTCAGGAGCCTCAATTAATGGCATGGCTCCAGAGAATGAAGATCAAAGACCAAATCACGTTCTACAAGGTGATTCCACACTGCTCAACAGTCTACACATCCCAGGAGCATTAGAGTTGAAGGACGCTCCAAAAATTTTCCAGAAATAGATTATCAGTCCTGACTTCTGAAATGCCTCTGTGTGAACATGAACTGCCAATCTTTCAGTGGGCAGCCCACCATGTCACTGTTGTAAGTACCAGGGCCTCCCCACAGTGCACTATAGATACGTTATTGCCGCATTCAAAAACAGTGTCTACAAATTGGCCTCTCAGTTCTTTATCCTTGTCCAGTGTCTACAAATTGGCCTTTCAGTTCTAGTCCCTCGTGGTGAGTCATAACTTACCGTATATACTCGAGTATAAGCTGACCCGAATATCAGCCGAGGCACCTAATTTTACCACAAAAACTGCATTAAAAATGTGCTGAAAATTCAGCTTATACACAGGTATATATGGTATCTTTCTAACTTTTGTTTCCTACTGCTCTTCAACATAAACTGTATGAGAGGGATACACATGAGGGGGATTGAAAAATTTGTACACAAAAATGAATGAAAAGATCATGGAATTTTTCTATGACTCCTTTGAAGATTAGCCAAATTGAGCTATTTCCTATACCTGAAACCAGACACCTATGGTTCTGCCCTCCTGCTCTTATTCATGATCATACTTGAACCTGAAACATGCTTTGCCCACACCCCTGTACTGAAAAATCTATCAACTTTCCACACCCAAGTTCCAGGGTCACTTTGCAATCTATTGCTCCTGTTACTATTTTCATTTCCCTTTTTGAGTGTTATCTAACAGCACTTTAGAACACTCACCCCCTCCACTATGTCTTTAGTCTGTTTGTACCCACAGTTGGATTTCCTGTGCAAATGTAAAACTCCAAAGGGAAGGAAAAATACACTTCTTTTTTTGCATTCCATTCAGTAACTAAATTAACAGGAAAGCTCCAATAAATATATATAACATATTCAACTGAATTATGTCATTGTGTCATCTAGCACCTTGGATGCCTGCACTTTGTTCAGAGGTCTATTTCTTTATATTAATGAGCAAGGACGTTCTGCAATGACAATCCAGCTCACTTTTGCTCCCTTGTGAATTGTATTTTAAGGGAAAGTCAGAAGACCCAAGGCTGAAGTAGCACTGGGTGAGCAGCTTGTCTCTAGTAGACTGGGTATCACAGTGATGCGAGCTCTCCCGGCTTCTCACATAGTTTTCATCGTGTTTAGTGCAGTACCATAAACCCTGAATCACGTCATGGAACCCACACAAAGTGCCACTAGTGATGCTGGTAGTGCTCCCAAGAAGCAGCGAAGAGACATACCATCACAAGAAAAGTCTGAATTGCTTGGTATGTACTATAGATTGAGAGGGGCACCTGTGGTTGCCTGCCATTTCAAGATAAATGAAGTCAACTAGGGACCACTGTGAACTAAAAAAAAAAAGAAAGAAAATTCAAGACACCATCACTGCAGAGATGTCAGCTGGCTGGAAAACCTTGTACTTTTGGCAAAATATCTTTGTAACTTCTATTGAAAGTGCAGCTTCATAACACATAGAGCACACAAAATGCACATGAGTCCTATGTATCTGTGATTATGTAATTGGTAAGGGCACTGGTCAAGAGTAGGCTAGTAGTCGTGATGTTTGGGGGAGTCGAACGTATTCTGTGGACTTTCAACTTTGGGGAGGAGCAACCAACCCCCTTTCTTCCTGAGCTGCTCACTATAAAGCCTCATCATTCCGCCCAAGATGCTTACCACGATCATCAAGGAGAATATTACAAATCTGGGCTCACATAGCATGCAAGAAACAGTGGAAACATTTTCTAACACCATGGGCACGACAAAAAATTCTAACAAGAAAAAAAAAAATGAAGCACTACCTGTGAAATTGTTCAAATAAATTTCTTGGCACAAAATTGAGAAGGGTGTACTTCGTTGTTCGTATTCGGTTATTCACGTAGGTGCCAGAAAACTGTTCATAGTCGTCCTTGAAGTGCTGGAGGTGAGGGATCACTACGCGGTGCTTCCCCGCCGGTTTGGGGCTCTGGGGAGTCTTGCCACCGCAGATGAGCAGGGAGGAATAGCTGTACGGTCTCGCATCGCTGTCCCCGTGTGCCCTGCCGACCAGCCGCCGCCAGTGATAGCTGGCCCACTGAAGAGCCTCAGTCATGTCCGATCTGGACGGGGATCCAGGGTGTGCACGGGATCTGGGCAAACCAAAAACATTCCTGTAAGTTTCCTGAAAGCCTGACCCAAATGCCAACCAACCCGCTGCCATCCAGGCATTCTGATTCCTAGCGACCCGCAGGCAGAGCTGAGGGGAACTACTCCTTAGGGTTTCTGAGACTGTAAACCATGACAGGGACAGAAGGGCTTGTCTTCCATTAAGGAGAGCTCACTGGTGAATTTGAGCTCTATTAAAGCTTGAAGGATAGTAACGTTTTTAAAATTCCATATATATACTTTTCATATACCAAATACATACATGACTCAATGGTTCAAGGCATACGTTTGGAAAGAAAACTAGCCTTTAGAACTTCATTTAAACCAAATTGTTATTAAGTAAAGCAAAACCTTCTGTTTCATGGGGTGACCATTTCAGCAACATGGGACAGCACCTAAAACACCATTCTGTAATAGAAATAAACATTGGAGATTAATGTGGGCATGTCTCTTAGTTCTTTGGTTCATCAGTTTTCTCCTCTTTAAAATGAGAACAATGCCACTGACCTCAGGACATTACTGTAAGAGTTAAATAAAACACCCAGGTGAAAGTCTGAAAGACAGTAGCAACTACAAACTAAAAGAAGACAAAAAGCAATAAAAAAAAAAAACAGCTGATAAAACCCAGGGTGGATAGATGGCCAGAAGAGCCACAAATTCTCTCCCTTCTTCTATACACACCAGTCAGGAGGTGGGGCTTTTTCTCCACCCACAGAATCTGGCTTTGGCTACACGTCTTCCTTTGGATAATGTGACATTAGCAAATGTGGTACAAAAAGAACAAAAAGCAAATGCACTGCCATTGAGTCTATTCTAACTCACAGTGACCCTCGATAGGGTTTCTGGGTTTCCACATACATTTGTTTATGGGGACAGATGGCCTCATCTTTCTCCCATGGAGCAGCTGGTGTGTTTGAACTGCCACCGGTTGGCAGGGTCATTCTTACTGGAAAAGTGCTTGCTCCTTGGGTCGTGCTCGGTCTTATTGGTTTTGGGAACCTAGTGACCACGACTGCGTGTCTGAGCCATCTGGCGGACAATGATCACATGTAGTCCAGTCACCACCATTACTCCCATGAAACATGTGGTTGAGGCCACATGAGTGAGTCCATCTCAGTTCTGCCAGATTCCGGATACACAGGGCGGGAGCTAACCAAGTCTGCTTGAACGCACCAAGCTCTGGAGCAGTGCTAGTCAACAGGAGCATACCTTTCCTCGTTCCTTTGTGGAGGTGCTCTTATTTTTCAAGAAATCTAGTCCTGCCTGGAATGCAAGCTCACTGATCATAATAATTATTAATAATAATAACAATAAACAACGGCCCTTTATTGGCAGTATACTATATTCTAAGACTTTGCGACGAGATTTGCATGTCTTATCCTATTTAATATTTATGCCAATCATATGAGGAGGGTATTATTTCTGCTTTACAAAGGAGAACATTGAGGCTTAGAGAAAGAAACTCAAGGAAAGCCAAGCCCATAGTAAGCAGCTGAGGCCGGGCTCAAGCAAATCTTTGGGCTCATCAGTTTCTGCTTTGAACTGGGCCACCGTCATCTTGACCTTGCTATTCAGAGTGCGTGGCACTCAAGGGCCCAATAAACCTTTATGAGTGTGTGGGCACGTCAGCATGTGTATCGAGGGCAAATTCTGTGGGCATTATGTTTCTAGCTACACCTTATCAATGTCCTAGCATTAATTGATTATCTGGGAAGGGAGCACTTAAACTTCAGCAATGATTAGAAATCCACTGGAGAAGTCTATTAAAAAGGTGCTTTTGAATAAAAAAACATTAACAGATTTATTGACATATAATCCACACATATACAATGCCTATACTTTAAAACATATTAAAAAGAATTCTGCAACAATTTTCACAATTTTAAAATATTTTCTTCTTTTTTGTATTTGTTTTTATTTGGTCTCTAACCTCCGCTGCCATAACCCCAAGACACACTTTTTTGTTGTTGTTTTTCAGGTACGCTAAACCAAAGTTGTTTTGTTTGTTTTTTTAAAGATAATTTTATTGGGGGCTCTACAGCTCTTATAACAATTCATACATCAATTGTATCAAGCATATTTGTACTTATGTTGCCATCATCATTTTCTAAACATTTACTTTCTATTTGAGCCCTTGGTGTCAGCTCCTCTTTTTCCTACCCTCCTCCCCCTCCCCGCCAAGAAACTCAGTCCAGTTACTGTCTCTATACATTTATTTATCCTGGAATTCAAATAAATAAAAATATACCAAACAAAAAACAACAATAACAAAATAAAATGTTGTAAAACCTTAATTGAAAAGATAACAAAATTATAAGTTTCTGATAGGTCTATCGATGATTTCTATTAAAGCATTGTACTCATCCAACTTTATTACCTAGCAGCGCTGAAATAAATGGTTACATTCTAATAATTCTAGTCAATGCTTTCAACAATGCACTCTTGTTAACATACTCATTTACATACACAGACCCTTAAGAAACTCAAGAAATTACAGTTACTCACCACTTTATCACTGAAGTTACAGAAAATAAGTTAAACCACAATGGTGAATCTGAAAAAAATAAAGTCTTATTGCAGAAGAAGTAAAAAAAAAAAAAAAACAAGACAAAAAAGTCCGTTTTAATGTGACGAACTCAAGAAATTACAGTTACTCACCACTTTATCACTGAAGTTACAGAAAATAAGTTAAACCACAATGGTGAATCTGAAAAAAATAAAGTCTTAT
>NW_022111369.1:61919177-61922359 GCF_000313985.2 Echinops telfairi | reverse complement strand
CAAGAAATTACAGTTACTCACCACTTTATCACTGAAGTTACAGAAAATAAGTTAAACCACAATGGTGAATCTGAAAAAAATAAAGTCTTATTGCAGAAGAAGTAAAAAAAAAAAAAAACAAGACAAAAAAAGTCCGTTTTAATGTGACGAACACAACAACCTCCTTGTATGTTTTTGAACCTGCACAATGGACCCTCCAAATCATGTGGCCCGTATTATCAGTGAGAGGAGATTCCTGCAACATCAATCTCATCAGGTTTATATTAACGAGGAGCGTAAGAAGAGAACAGGTTATAGCCTTATCACGCAGTTGCCCTTTGGAGCAATAAAAACTACCTGGAAAAACTAATGCCTAATAGTGTGTGTGTGTGTGTGTGTGTGTGTGTGTGTGTGTGTGTGCGCGCGCGCGCGCGCGCACCACTATTCTCAGCTAGATGGCCGCTTGTTTATCTTCAATCCTTTAAGACCCCAGATGCTATATCTTTTGGTAGCCGGGCACCATCAGCTTTGGAGTCATCGGTTGCTAGGAGGGAGTAAGATGGGACTTGCTCCTCCCATAAACAGTTACAGTCTCAGAAACTCACAGGAGCAGGTTTACCCTGTCCTATAGGATTGCTGTGTCGGATCAACTTGACAGCAGTGAAGTTTTTTGTTTTTTCACTGTGAGTTCAGAAATTGGAAAAGAATGAGTTTCCCTTTTCACATATAAAAAGGACTAGAGCATCCTCGCTAACCTGCTGTTTCTGGTAGGTCGCACTGAGTATTTCCAAGGAGACTGCGCATAACGGAATGAACCACTGCCTGGTCCTGAGTCACCGTCACTCTTGTTCCTATGCCTGAGTCCGCTGCTGTAGCTAATGTGCCAATTCATCTCATGGAGGGCCTTCCTCGTTTTCACTGCCCCTCTACTTCACCAAGCATATCGTCCTTCTCCAGGGACTGGTCTCTCCTGACAACATGTCCAAAGTATGTATGCTAACCTGCACCTGTTAATACCAGCTTTATTTATTAACATAATCAGTAACACATCCAGAAACCTCTCATGGAATAAGAGCATATGACAATGCTATATCAAGTAACCAATCCCCAAAACACTGCCATTGAGTCAATTCTGACTAATAGGGACCCTACAGGATAGACTAATACATAATAGGAAGTAAATCAAACTCACTGCCATCAAGTAGATTCTAACTCATCGTGAACCTACAGAGGCATATAAAACTGTCCCTGTGCTCCAAGATGTGAATGCAACATAAAGGCAGGAAGTGACAAACAATAGAAACATGGGTGAAGGGAGACAGCAAATGATCTAAGATATAAAAATAATAATAATTTATCAAGGGGCCATGAGATTGTGGGGGGGTGGGCAGGGAGGAAGGGAAAAAGAGGAGCTGATACTAAGAGCTCAAATAGAGAGTAAATGTTTAGAAAATGATGATGGCCCCCTCCCCCCAAAAGAATTCACTTCAGAGGACAGCACTGAAGCTGCAGCTCAGGGAGAGGGCCATGTCTGATCAGAGCACACAGGAGCAATGAAGGGGGAGGAAGAGAGAGTAGAGCACATCCTGGCCCACCAAGCCTTGAGGACGATATTCCTGCTCAGAGCAGCCAATCCACAGAAAAGACCATATGGCCGGCCCCACTGTGAGAGACGACATCCCTCACTGACCCATAGCCCTACAGTGGGCAACAGTGGAGACACAGTATGGGAATTGCGCCCAATCTAACCCCACCAGACCAAGGCAAAACACTAAGGGCGTGCAACAGAACAGCAAGGGGAATAGAGCAAGAAGTCCCAAGGGAATGCCAAAAATAGACTTTGGGGCTACAGCTTGGCACCCCATCAGACTCCAGCAGAAAACACTCCTAAAGGTTAACAAACAAACCTGGAACTATCTAAAGGCTTTTTTTTTTTTTGGCATAGGTTTTTGTTGCTGTTGTTCTTTTGTTTCTTTGTTTGGCTCTGTCTTGTTTTTGTGCATATGATCACCTCTGTAGATCTATCTAGATAAGAGAGGCTGGATAAACAATCTGGAAGAGAAAACAACGGGACTGATCATTCCTGAAGAACATGGGAGAGAGGGAGGTGGGGGAAAGGAAGTGGTGTTAACAAACCCAGGGACAAGGGAACGACAACGGATCCAAAATCGGCAGAGAGGCCTAGTAGGGATTGATCAAGGGCAATGTAACCGAGAGGAATTACTGAAACCCAAATGAAGGATGAGCATGATAGTTGGACAAGAGGAAAGTAAACGGAAATAGAAGAAAGAACTAGGAGGCAAAGGGCATTTATACAGGTCTAAATACAGGCATGTACAAATGTAAATATTTTTATATATGATGATGGGGAGATATATCTATGTGCATATATATATGAGTTTAGTATTAAGGTAGCAGATGGATATTGGGCCTCCACTCATGTACTCCTTCAATGCAAGAACACTTTGTTCTATTGAACTGGCATTCCATGATGCTCACCTTCCCAACAGGGTCATTGAAGACAAAGTGGGTGCATAAGCAAATATGGTAAAGAAAGCTGATGATGCCCGGCTACCAAAAGATATGGTATCTGGGGTCTTACAGGCTTGAAGATAAACAAGCAGCCATCTAGCTGAGAAGCAACAAAGCCCACATGGAAGAAGCACATCAGCCTTTGTGATCACAAGGTGTCGAAGGGATAAGGTATCAGGCATCAAAAAACAAAAAAGTATATCATTGTGAATGAGGGGGAGTGGGGATCCAAAGCCCATCTGTAGGCAACTTGACATCCCCTTACAAAAGGGTCTCGGGGAGGAGACAAACCAGTCAGGGTGCAGTGTGGCAAAGATGAAACATACAACTGTTCTCTAGTTGTTTAATGCTCTCCCCTCCCCTCCGCCACCCTTCCACTATCATGATCTCAATTCTACCTTACAAATCTGGCTAGACCAGAGGATGTATACTGGTACAGATAGGAACTGGAAACACAGGGAATCCAGGACAGATGAACTCTTCAGGACCAGTGGTGAGAGTGGCAATACTGGGAGGGTGGAGGGAAGGTGGGATCAAAAGGGGAAACCAATTACAAGGATCTACATAGAACCCCCTCCCTGGGGGATGAACAACAGAAAAGTGGTGAAGGGAGACATTGGACAGTGTAAGACAAGATAAAATAATAATAATTTATAAATTATCAAGGGTTC
>NW_022111369.1:61894539-61918348 GCF_000313985.2 Echinops telfairi | reverse complement strand
AGTTCCTTGTAATCGGTTCCCTCTTTCCTACCCATTCTCCCTTTACCCTCCCTGTTTCGCCACTCACACCACTGGTCCTGTAGGGCTCATCTGCCCTACAGTCAAACTCTTACTAAGACATAGAGAGATGTGTATTTCACTAGTGCCCACAATCTAATACAGTGACTGAAATTCTCCTTTGATTTTTAAAGTTTATTTCAGCATAAAATTCTTTAAGAAAACACACATAGGAATTAATAAATAAATGTGGGCAGTATTAACTTCTAGTTACTAGTGGCATGTTTAACTGACAACCTTACCCTAGCGAAAAAGGTGGTTCTCACAAAATTAGCTTCTCCCCTCACAGCCCCAGTTAGATACAGTATCTGTCCCCAGGTCACCCAGTTCCAAAGAAACACTTCCATAATGACTGAAAGGCATTTTATTGCCCAAAAATCTTGAGATTTGTGATCTCGTATACCCTTAAAATGCCCGTACACTATATTAGAAACAATGACTGAGTTCAGCCCGACTCAGGTTTCCCCAAGTATGTCAGAGTGGGACTATGCTCCTCCATGGCGTTTTCACGGACTTTATATTTTAGGAAGTAGATTGCCAAGCCTTCCTCCCAAGGCAGTTATGGGTAGACTCAAACAGCCAACATAGTTGGCAGCCAAGTGTATTGACTATTTGCATCACCACTCGATGGGCTCCAAAAGTGACATTTTACTTACAAATTGCGACCTTCTTCCACCTCTTAACTCTGAAGAAAATTTAATGTGGATAGCATTGGGGCTGAATCATTGTCTTCCTCATCGTACATTAGCCAATGACAATCTCTCTCCAGTCCACTAAGGTTAAGAAGCTCGAAGAATGGCCATGACATTTATTGGCAATGGGAGCTGCATAATTAATCTCTGATATTCAACAAATTGAGACCCCCCACTAAGAGTCATGGAGAAGATGAGGCCTTCTATTCCCTCAAAGATTTATAGTCTCAGAAACTCACAGGGCAGTTCTGCCCTGTCCTGTAAGATCGTCAAGAGTAGAACTGACTCAATGGCAGGGAAAAAATGAAGCATCACGGGACATGCTGTAGACCAGCACTATTAGTTCCACAGTCCATTCTCCATTCTCCTGTGACTCTGGCTGTGACTCATGTGAGTCACCATTGATATGACCGGTGAGTCAACATTGAGAATCCTTTTCATTGCACTGAGGGCCAAAATTTTAAATAGTCTATGTGCAAATCAAATAAAATCATGCCAGTCTAAGTCAGTGGGTCTCAACCTTCCTAATGCAGCAACCCTTTAATCCAGTTCCTCATGTTGTGACCCCCAGCCATAAAATTATTTTCGTTGCTACTTCATAATTGCCATTTTGCTACTGTTATGAATCGTAATGTAAATATCAGATATACAGGATGTATTTTCATTGCTACAAATTGAACCTAATTAAAGCATAGTGATTAATCACAAAACAATATGTAATTATATATTGTGAAATATTTATTTCTAATGACAAATAAATGAAATTTTGTCTTGAAGCATGGTATAGCATGGGTAACGGTCTTCACGCTGGGTACTCATATGTGGGCGGATCTGCAAGTGGGCGGATCTGCCTGGACACCAATAGAGGAGCAGTGGCACGTTCCATCGCAGGAAATATGTGTTTTCCGATGGTCTTAGGCGACCCCCGTGAAAGGATTGTTCGACCCTCAGGAGATGAGACCCACAGGTTGAGAACCGTGGTCTAAGTAAATGTTCAGTTTAATGCACTGGTAGAAGAAACCAGTATTAATAGGAAAATAGGACACAAAGGGAAAAACGAAACACATAGAAAAACAGGTAGGATACAAAATAACCTTCACACCACCTATCATGCTAAACTATTCTTCCCAACACCCATTCCAACTATGTTCCTGAACAAGTGATCTGCCACTATCCGGTGTTTCCCAAGCTTCTCTGCTAAGAATCCCCTAGGGGACTTGGGCATCACACTCTCCCAGGTCCTCTCCTTTGCAGATTCTGATTGAGAGGCTTGAGATTGGGGTCCACCAGGAATGTGTGCTTTAATGAACACATCAGACGACTTATCAGAGAGGTTGTAAATCGTAGCCTCCACCCTGCAACTTTCTGGATCGCTGCCAACTCTTCAGCACACCAGCTGCTGCTCATGCTCCTGACTGGTGAAGCCTGACTCAGGAGTGGGAAGACTGGGAAGGGTCCACCTGGAAGACACTGTGTGGCATTTCCTGCTCTTCTCCCATTATAATCTCAAGCATGATTCAGTGACTGTCCACGGCACTGTGTGAAACTGTGGTTTTGGTCTTCGGTCAGGATGTTTTCCTAATTATTTTTTATTTAGTATTCAAGAACTTAGCCAAACTTAGATAATCAACAAATGTCTGTTGATCCTTAATTTTACAGAAAATAAGAAGTATTGGGGGAGTGGAAACAAAGAGCAGGAACATCCTTGATTCTTCTTTCATGGTTCAATCTGGCTCTCCTTTCATTAGAACCCAGAGGAAAGCTCTAAGGGGGAGAAAACAGAAGGAATCATTTTCAATATTAAATGACACCGTTCTGATTCTCTTAATGATGGGAATTTGCTTCTCCAAGCCTTCACAACTACTTCTTTCCTAGTGAATGAATGTGAGCAGGATCGGTAATCAGTAATTGTTAGATGCTATGGAATCACTCCAACTCATTCCCAGTGACCATGTGCAACAAAATGAAACAGCTTAGGGTTCTGCTGAAGCGTACCCAGCTTCATGACAATATGCAAACGCCATAGTAGAATGGACAGATGGGTAATGGGTGGCATGAGGTGCATTGGTCAGGACTTGAGCCCAAGCATCCATCTTCTGTTGTTAGGTGCCACTCGTTGGTTCGGACTCACAGTGAGCCTGTGTGCAAGAGAACCCAACATCACCTGGGTCGGCTCTATCCTCACCACAGTTTTTATGTTCAAGTCCATCTCTGCAGCCCCTGTGTCAAACCACCTCTTTCCGTTTCTTAGCTGCACCTCAACCGTACCAAACATGATGTCCTTTTCTGAGGACTTTCAATATTCTTTGACAGCACACAAATTCAAATACAGCCATTCCTTTTCAGACTTCCTTATTCAATGCCCAACGCCCTAATGTGTATGAAGCAATTGAACATATCATGACTGTGGTCAGGCACACCTTAGTCCTCAAAGTAACGTTCTTGCTTTTCAGCGTTTTAAAGCGGTCTTGTGCAGCTGATTTATCCTATGCAGTACATCCTTTGATCTTGACCGCTGCTTCCATGAGGATTAATTGTGGATCCAAGCAAAATGAAATCCTTGACAACTTCAATCTTTCCTGTTTATCATGATGCAGCCTATTGGTACTTTAGGAGGTCCAGTTGTTAGAATTTTTGTTTTCTTTACCTTAAGTTGTAATCCATATTGAAGGCTGCAATCTTTGATCTTCATCCGCAAAGGCTTCAAGTCCTCCTCACTTTCAGCAAAGAAAGTTGTGTCATGTATATTACAGGTTGTGAGTAAGCCTTCCTCCAAACACGATGCCACATTCCTCTTCATATGATCCAGCTTCTCTATTTACTCAGCAGACAGATGGAATAAATATGGTGAGAGGATTCCACCCAGACACATGCCTTTCTTGATTTTAAACCATGCTGTATCCCCTTGTTCTGCTTGACCAACTGCCTTCTTACGTGTTCTGGAATTCCCATTCTTCTCAAGGAATAATCCACAGTTTGTTATGACCCAGTCAGTTGAATGCTTTTGCGTAGTTAATAAAACACAAGTAAACATCTTTCTGGTGTTCTCTGCTTTCAGCCAAGATCTACCTGAAGTCAATCATGATATTCCTTGCTCATTCTCTTCTGAATCTGGTCTGAATTTTGGGCCCTGTCTGTCAATGTACTGCTAAAATGCTTGTTGAATGGTCTTCAACAGATTTTTACTTGCATGTTATATCAAAAATGTTGAGCATTCTGTTGGGTCACCCTTTCTTTGGACTCAGTACAACTACGACTCTCTTCCAGTCAGTTGGCCAGGTAGCTCTATTCCTACTTTCTTGGGATAGATGAATGAGGGCTTCCCATGCTTCCTCAGCTTGTTGAAAATTTTAATAGGTATTCCCTCAATTCCCGGAGCCTTGTTTTTGGCTAATGCTTTCAGTACAGCTTGAACTTATAGCATAAGTTTTTGTTTTTTAATCATGTTTCCTCTTAAAATGGTTGAATGTTGAGTAATTTCTTTTTGGGAAAATGAGTCTCTCTGTTCTTTCCATCTTCTTTGATGCTTTCTGCAACATTTAGTATTTTGTCCATAGAATCTTTCAATATTGCAAATCAAAGATTACATTTTCCCCTCATTTCTTTCAGTTTAAGATATGCTGAGAGTTCTTCCTCTAGTATCTCCAAATGAGAAGGAAAAAGTCTACCATTGAACAACCAGTGCCTCAATTATCAGTATCAGTACCTGTGGTGAACGGCTGTCTTCAGCCAGATATGGACATTAATTTCTGTTATTTCTATTTACCGGTTAACCTTGTACAAAAATGATGGTGAGGATTAAATGAGTTTATATATGTCAACTAAAGGTATAATTATTGTTATTGTTTTCTAAAATGTCCTCTTATCTTGGATATTTATTCATAAATACTGATTTTGTACCAACACGATTAGTACTAATAATGCTACCACTTATTCTAAGGAGCCCTGGTGGTGTAGTGGTTATACACTGGGCTGTGATCCACAAGGTTAGCAGTTCCAACCCAGCAGCCACTCTGAGAGAAAGATGGGGCTCCCAGAAAGAGTTACAGTCTCAAAAACTCACAGGGGCAGTTCTATCTTGCCCTATGGGTTCACTATGAGCCAGCATCAACTCAGTGGCAATGAGTGACCAGCTATTCATCTATGTTTAATTTCCTAAATCCAAACTCATACACTATAGGGTGGCTAGGAGTGGGAATCAACTTGATATTGAGTTGGGAGAGGTTTAACTCATACCCACTATGTGACCACACTCAGCTTTAGCAACCTTGGCCTTTATTTAAATAGATTGCCAGGCAACCAACTAATTTAGGATAACAATAACCTCTCTCACCAATTCCCAGGAGTAAGTCTGGAAATCTAGTTAAGACAAAAGCCCTAATGAACAATGTAATATAAAGCATGTTTAGGAATGATCACAAACATCAATTATCATTCTAAAATTTAGCCCACTCCACAAAGACATGATCTTAATGATTTTATGCGAATAAAACTAAATGTTCCCACATTTTATTTGACATGATAGTTTAATGCCACTTACAGGAAGACAGCCTTCTCCAAGAACTTGCACAATATTTAATACAACGCAAAGAACCAGGTGCTTAAACGCAATTATGATCATTTAGAACCAGGATGTTATAGTTTAGGTTGAGTTACTCTACTATTCTAAGGAAGCTATTTTTTTGAAAAATAGTGAAAATTTTAATATTTCATTCATGGAATTCCCCAAATAATCTTTCTAGATTATATGAAAGGCTTCATTCCCAATGGCATTGTTATCTTAAAGGGAAATTACAATTACATAACATTTGAGTTATATTAAGCTTGATGCTGGTTAGTGCTGGAAAAACATCATTAAAGATGAACTAACTGAGTTTGGGAACTTGAAGCACAAGTTACCCAGAAATATAGAGCCTTTTAATCAACATTTTAATTCGCTGAAATCAGCATTTTGTTTAGAATTTAAGTGTTTATTAACATGATCAGAGACCTAGAAGACCAATAATCTTTAAAAATCTTAACACTGAGCAAGGGAGATAAGGTCTGAGACTAGTAAATTCCAAATGCTCTATGAGGGGGCTTCAAAAAGTTACTGGAAAAATGGAAATAAAAGACAATAAATGTGTCCATTAAATTTTGGAAGCCCCCCTGTATACACCTAACACAGTGCTATTTCATGGACAGCAACTGATTTTTTTTCAGGTTTTTCCAAATAATCATTTATCACCAACATATTAATATTTACATATACCGGATATGCATAAACATACACTTGTTTATAATTATCATGAGAAAAATAGGCCTATTCCATTTATGAATACAATTTAGTAAATTAGTCCAGTTTGATGTCAAGAGACTAATAAGCCATGACCGAACAGCTTGTTCTAGGTATGCACAAATAGCTAAGCATCAGGAAATCCGCTAACATAACACATTGAATAAATAAATTTCATAACTCATTGGATAAGTAAATTTAGATAGGAAAGTCATATGCTACAAAATTGTGTACCAAAAGACCATGTGATAGAATTGAACAGATATTTAATGTAATTTATTACATTAATAAGTAGGGAAAAGGTTCTATAAAATGAGATAAAGACTAGTTATTAAAGACAAAAACAAAATGCATTTCAAATGATGCCCCTGTGGGATTCCAGAACGGTAACTCTTTATGGGAGTAGAGCTCACTTGCTCCCATGGAGCAGCTGGTGCTTTTGAGCTGGGTAGCAGCCCATGGCATACCCCACTGTGCCACCTGGGTTCCTCCGTGAGATGCCATCAAGTAAGTTCTAATTCGTAGTGACACTCTGTGCAACAGAATGAAACACTGCCAAGCCGATGCCATCCACATAATCATTATTATGATTGACCCCATTGTGGCAGCCACTGTGTCAGTCTATCGCATTAAGAGTCTTCCTCTTGTCTGCTGACCCTCTACCAAGCACGGTGTCCTTCTTCTTGATTTCTTATACTAGTACCAAATCCAAACCCCAAATGTTGACTCGTATTCATAGTGAAATTATAGAATACAGTAGATTTGCTCTTCAGGATTTCCTTAACGCTAAATCTTTATGGGAACAAACAGCCTCATCCTTGTTCCGCAGAGCAGTAGTGGGTTTGAACCACTCACCTAAGCAGCCTATCGCTTAACCTACTGAGCCACTAGAAATATCCATTCATGAAAAAAAAGTCTGTGAAACATCTCGGGTAAAAATCACACAGAATCTATTTATTAATTTAGACATATGTTGTTGAAGTCTAACATAGTGTCATCGCATGTTCCAAAAGGAAAATACTTAAAGGCATGCACCATCAATACTTCTAAATTGACAACCACACATAAACACACCATATAATCAAATATGCAAACACATAAACTTATAGATAAATACATGTATAAAGTAAATATGTACACACACATGTTATTGTTTTTGTTCGGTGTTATGGAGTGAGTTCTGACTCAGAGCAAGCCTCTGTATAGCAAAACTAAACATTCCTGGTATGGCGCCATCTTCACAATTGTTCGGTTTGAGCTAATCACTGCAGCCACTGGGTCCATGCTTCTTGTTGAGGGTGCTTCTCCTTTTACCTGTCTCTCTAGCACGCAGGATGTCCTTTTTCTGGGACTGGTTTCTCCTGGGCACATATCCAAGCTCTGTAAGACAAAGTCATTCTCCCTTCTAAGGATCATTCTGGCTGTACTTTCCTCCAAGAAAGTTTTATTATTTCTTCTGGCAAGTCATGGAATTTTCAATATGATTCAAGTGCATTAATTCTTCTGAAGTCTTCCTTATTCATTTTCCAACTTTCACATGCATACAAAATTATTGAAAATACTATGGGTTGGGGCAGGCTCAGCTTAGTCCTCAAAGTCACATCATTAAATAAATATTGCATCTACCCAATGCAAGAATTCTTTTGATTTATTAACTACTGTTTCAATGAATGTTGATTGTGGATCCAAGTAAAATAAAATTCTAAAAATCTTGACTCTTTTCTCTGTTTATCATGACGCTGTCTATTAATCCACTAGTGAGAATTTTCATTCTGTTTACATTGGATTGTAATCCATGCTAAAGGCTGCAATTCTTGATCTTCATCAGTATGTGATTAAAGTCTTCTTCACTTTCAGCAATAATTTCTCCACTCTGTTGGGTCACCTTTCTTTGGGATAGACACAATTAGATCTCTTCCAATTGGTTGGCCAGGAAGCTGTATTCCAAATTCATTGGCATAAATGAGTGACTGCTTCTAGGGCTTCAGCAGTTTGAGGAAACATTTCAATTGGAATACCTTTTTTGGCTTCTTTTTGGTTAATGCCTTCAGTGAACTTTGAGTTTCTTCTTTCAATACCATTGGTTAGTAATCATATGCTACCTCTTGAATTGAGTGAAAATCAAGCAATTCTTTTTGGTATAGTGACTCTGTATTGTTTCCATATTCTTTTGATGCTCCTGCCATTGTTCAATATTTTGCTCATTAATTGCTGTTGCTAGGTACTGCTGAGTTGGTTTCAACACACAGTAACCCGATGATGTACAACAATACCGCCAAGTCCTAAACCATCTTCAAAATTGTGGCTACATTTTGCCAGATAGTCCTTCAATATAGCAACTCAAGGCTTGCTTTTTTTCTTCTTCACTTCTTTCCCTTTCAGAAAGGTAGAGCTCGTTCTTCCTTTTTGACTTTCTAACTCCGTGTTTGTATAGTTCATTCTACTACTTTGCCATCTTAAACAACACTTTGAAATGTTCACTTTGAGCTCCTTTGCCTCTTCGTTTCTCTTATTCGTTATTCTCTTAGTCGTTAAGCTACTCTACCTTGAAAAGCAAGTTTCATAATCTTTTCTGACATCCACAGTGGTCTTTTCTTTCTTTTCAATGATCTTTTGCATCATCATGGATGATTTTCTTTTTTGTATTAATCATTTTGTTGAGAGGCTCTTACAAATCTTATAACAATCCATCATTCAATTGTATTAAGCACACTTGCACATATGTCAGATAGTGTTCATTACATAAAATTTGTTCTTGAGATGTTCTCTAAATTCAGGTTGGATATATTCAATATCACATTTTGGCTCTATTTGACTTGTTTTAATTGTTTCCCCAGCTGCACAAAATCAATTGAAATGGTTGTAATAAGTTGGTGAAGGACTGGAAACATCCACTAATCTATGCTAAGAAATGTGGAAGACAGCTGCCTGGCCAACAGACAGGAAGAGATCAATATTTGTACCCATCCAAAGAAAGGTGACCCAATAGTTTACAAAAATTATACAACAATGTCATTAATAAAATATTCAAGTACTTTTTTTCAAGATCATTCAATAAGGATTTCAGAATTGGCAGGGAACTGATGGAAATTCAATCCTGATTTGGAAGAGGACATGGCAAGAGGGAGATCATTGCTGACATCATATGGATCTTGACTGAAAACAGAGACTACGAGAAATATGTTTACTTGTGTGTTATTAACTACGCAAAGGCATTCAATTGTGTGAATCATAACTATTGGTAATAAGAATAGGAATTCTAGAGCACTTAACAGTACTCCTGCAGAACCTATACATGGACTAAGAGGCAGTCATAGGAACAGAACAAGTGAATATCGCATCTTTTAAAATCAGGAAATGTGTTAGTTTGCGTGGTTTTTCTTTACCATACTTAATTAATCTATATGCTCAACAAATAATATAAGATGTTAGAAGAAGAACATAATATCAGGGTGCAAGGAAGACCCAATAACAACCTGAGATATGCAAGCAAGGTGAATTTGAGGAACTTGCTGAAGAATATCAAAGTCTTGAGTATGTAAGGAAATGTAACGGGAAAAAAACCCTCACAAATGGACCAATAGGCAAAATCAGGATAATTGGAAAAATGATTGACATCGCTAAGGGTTTCATTTTACTTGGTTTCACAAAAAAACGTGGATGGAAACAACCATCAGAAAATCACACGACATGCTGCATTGGTCCAATATGCTGCACAAAACCTCCTTAAAATTGTATCTTGAGACACACAGACATCTTGCATGATAAGGTAGAGGTTTGCTGGAAAAGAAGAAGGCCCACTATAAGATGGATTGACACAGTGGCTACAACAATGGGCTCAAATATAACAATGGTGAGGATGGCACAGGCCCTAGCTGTGGTTCATTCTGTTCTACCAAACTCGATGGCACCTGCCAACACTACTGGGAAGAGACGTTGAACCACACTACTCGCTGGAGTAGTTATTCTGAAGATTTTGCTTGTGTGCATTTAATAGATTAAAATTAAAATGGACAATCATATCCAGTGCTTGTGGCCATACAGAGAAAGAAATCCCCTGACAATGTCAATGTTAACTGTGCTCCACCACCCCCACCCCCATCCTTGAATTTGACAATGTCTATTAAAATGAAAAATAAGAATAACTTGACAGTAATTCTGCTTTGGGCAGTTTTGTCTAAAAGCATGGGTATATACACAAGGCACATTGCACTGGGTCATATGCTGCCCAAAACCCCTATAAAATGTGTTACAGAGATGTCACTTTGAGGACTAAGGTGCTCCTGACCCAAGCCATGGTATTTTCAATTGCCACATATGCATATCAAAGTTGGTGAGTAGATAAGGAAGATCAAATAAGAAGTGATGCATTTGAATTGCAGTGCTGATGAAGAAACTGAAAGTACAAAAGATTGGCAAAAGAACAAACAAACCTGTCTTGGAAGAAGTACACCCTAATGCTCTTTAGAAACAAGGATAGTGACACTTCGTCTCACATATTTTGGATATGGTAACAGAAAAGGTACATCATACCTAGTCACGTAGAAGGATAATGGAAAAGAGGCAGACTCTGGGGAGATGGACGGACACAGTGGCTGCAACAATGGGTTCAAGCATCAGAACAATTGTGAGGATGGTGCAGGACCAGGAAGTGCTGAGTTTGGTTGTACTTGTCACTATGAACTAGAATCCACTCAAAGGGACCTAAAAATATATTGTTGAGAATGAAGAGGGTGAAGCAGAGACTCTAAACCCATCTGTGGACAATAGCATGCCCCCACACAGAAGGGTCACAAGGGGCACAGTATAGCACCAATGTAACACAAAATAATTCCTCTGGTTCTTTGAGGCTTCCTCTCTCCCCACCCTCATAACCTCAGTCCTGACTTTCAGTTCTAACTAGACCAAAGCATGTACACTGGTACCTATAACAGTTCACAACACACAGAACCCAGGTCAGATAAACCCCTTAGCAGCAGTAATAGAAGTAGCCATACCATGAGGTAGGGGAAAGGTGGGGGGAGGAAGAGGGAGCCAATCCAAATGATCAACATATAACTCCCCCACCCAGAGTGACAAACAATAGAAACATGGGTGAAGGGAGACAGCAAATGATCTAAGATATAAAAATAATAATAATTTATCAAGGGGCCATGAGATTGTGGGGGGGTGGGCAGGGAGGAAGGGAAAAAGAGGAGCTAATACTAAGAGGTCAAATAGAGAGTAAATGTTTAGAAAATGATGATGCCCCCCTCCCCCAGAAGAACTTATTTCAGAGGACAGCACTGAAGCTGCAGCTCAGGGAGAGGGCCATGTCTGATCAGAGCACACAGGAGCAAATGAAGGGGGAGGAAGAGAGAGTAGAGCACATCCTGGCCCACCAAGCCTTGAGGACGATATTCCTGCTCAGAGCAGCCAATCCACAGAAAAAACCATATGGCCGGCCCCATTGTGAGTAACGACATCCCTCACTGACCCATAGCCCTACAGGGAACAACACTGGAGACAGTGTGGGAATTGTGCCCAATCTGATCCTACCACACCAAGACAAAACACTAAGGGTGTGCAACAGAACAGCAAGGGGAACAGAGCAACACAGTCCCCAGGGAATACCAAAAATAGACTTTGGGGCCAGGACTTGGCACCCCATCAGACTCAACCGGAAAACATTCCTAAAGGCCAACAAACTGTCCTTGAACTAACTATAAGTTTTTCCTTTTTTTGTTGTTGTTGTGTTGTGTTTTTGTTATGTTTGGCATTGGCTTTTTGTTGCTGTTGTTTTGTTTTCTTTTGTTGCTTGGTTTTGCTCTGTCTTGTTTTTGTGCATGTTATTATTTCCGCAGGTCTGTCTAAATAAGATAGGCTGGATGAACAATCTGTAGGAGAAAACAATGGGACAGTTCTGGGGGACATGGGAGAGGGGCACGTGGGGGGAAAGGAAGTGGTGTTAACAAACCCAGGGACAAGGGAACAACAAGTGATCCAAATTGGTGGTGAGGAGGGTGTAGGATGCCTGGTAGGGCGTGATCAAGGGTAATGTAACCGAGAGGAATCACTGTAACCCAAATGAAGGCAGAGCATAAGAGTGGGACAGGAGGAAAGTAAAAGGAAATAGTGGAAAGAGCTATGAGGCAAAGGACATTTATAGAGGTCTAAATAAAGGCATGTACATATGTAAATATATTATATATGAGAATGAGAAAATAGATTTATGTGCATATATGTATAGGTTTAGTATTAAGGTAGCAGATGGACATTGGGCCTCCACTCAAGTACTCCTTCAATGCAATAATACTCTGTTCTATTAAACTGGCATTCCATGATGCTCACCTTCCTGACACAATTGAAGACAAAGCGGGTGAACAAGCAAATGTGGTGAAGAAAACTGATGGAGCCTGGCTACCTAGGGTCTTAAAGACTTGAAGGTAAACAAGGGGCCATCTAGCTCAGAACACAACAAAGCCCACATGGAAGAAGCACACCAGCCTGTGTGATCACAAGGTGCTGAAGGGATCAATTACCAGGCATCAAAGGACAAAAAATCATATTACTGTGTGCTCACCTCCCAGATACGATCACTGAAGACAAATGGGTGCACAGGCCGGTGTGGTGAAGAAAGCTGATGGTGCCCGGCTATAAAAAGATATAGCATCTAGGATCTTAAAGGCTTGAAGGTTAACAAGTGGCTATCTAGCTCAGAAGCAACAAAGCCCACATGGAAGAAGCACACCATCCTGTGTGATCATGAGGTGTCGAAGGGATGAGGTATCAGGCATCAAAGTACAAACAATCATATCATTGTGAATGAGGGGGAGTGCGGAGTGGGGATCCAAAGCCCATCTCTAGGCAACTGGACATCCCCTTACAGAAAGGTCTCGGGGAGGAGATGAGCCAGTCAGGGTGCAGTGTAGCAATGATGAAACATACAACTTTCCTCTAGTTCCTAAATGCTTCCTCCTCCCCCACTATCATGATCCCAATTCTACCTTACAAATCTGGCTAGACCAGAGGATGTACACTGGTACAGATAAGAACTGGAAACACAGGGAATCCAGGATGGAATGATCCCTTCAGGAACAATAGTGAAAGTGGCGATATCAGGAGGGTGGAGGTGGGGTGGGGGGCAGAGAGGGGGAACAGATTACAAGGATCTACATATAACCTCTTCCCTGGCAAACGGACAACAGAAAAGTGGGTGAAGGGAGACATCAGACAGTGTAAGATATGACAAAATAATAATTTATAAATTATCAAGGGTTCATGAGGTAAGGGGGAATGGTGAGGGAGGGGGAAAAATGAGGAGCTTATGCCAGGGGCTTACGTGGAGAGCAAATGTTTTGAGAATGATGGGGGTAATGAATGTACAAATGTGCTTTATATAATTGATGTATGTATGGATTGTGATAAGAGTTGTATGAGCCCCCAATGAAATGATTTTAAAAAAAAGAAAATGGTAATGGCAACATATGTACTAATATGCTTTATACAATTGATGTGTGGAATGTTCTAAGACTGTAAGAGCCCCAATAAAATGATTTTTTAAAGAATGAGTTTCGATCCAAACTGGTTTTAATGAAAAAATTCACTGTGACTGGATAGAATCTTCCCAGGTGACGCCACTGGGTGCATTAATTCAGAGGAAGTTGTTCCATGCTCTAGTGGGAAAATGCCTACTGTAAAAGCTGTTCCGCCCAGTGCAATTCTAGTTTTGGGGTACCCCTCATACAAGAATATATAGTGCAATTCTTTTCTTTCTGTTTGTAGTAACAACAACCAAACCAAGAAAACACTATTGTGTTTCAAAAGTCCTTCAATAGGAGAAAAGTTTATTATACTGCAACATATCCAAATTAGGGGATATAATGCATCTATTAAAACTACTTACATTTTTATAATAGTGGCTACTGTATATTGCAAGTACAAAATATAAATGACAGAGGGGTGTAAACAGAGCGAGCTAACATTTTAAAAATGTATGAGCGCTGATCACATAGACTGATGTGGGCTTAAAGTTGATATTAACAACTTGGTCACTGTTTTAAGACTGCTTCCTCTTTAGTTTATTACAGAGCCAGCAAATACACAGACACACAAAGTACACAGACACACAAAAGGGACACAGTTCTCCATCATCAGCCCTAATACCTCCATGGAGATGCCGTCTTTTAGCAGCTTGGTATCTGTGAGGAATGAGGGGAGCTCTCCAGGTCAGAGCGCATCCCCCAACCAAGCTCACAGCCATCAAATCGATCCTACTCACAGGTATACTATGTAGGATTTTGAAGACTGAAAATCTTTGTGGGAGCACACAGCCTTATCTTTCTCCTATTGAGTGGCTGGTTGTTTTGAACTTCCAACCTTGTAGCCAAATCCTAATCCACGATGCCACCAGGTCTGAGAAGAGTCTTCAAACTCAAGTCTTTTCAAATCTGTATGCTCCAAGGGAAGCCTCTAGCACAGAGTCTACCTATTACCAATCAAGGAATTTCTTAGTGTACAGAGTCATATAGCTCTAGGCACTCTTTCTGACTGTATCACTGGCCGACTCTTGGCCTGCTTCAGCAACACTTACCAACACAAACTGCCTGGAAGTGTGTGTGTTTTCATACATACTCCATAGGAGCATGAAGAAAGATGTGGAGTAAGTCACACTGATTATGAAATTGGCTACCTTAAAGTGGGAATAAAAAGGAAACAGAAGCAGATTGTTTATATTTTCCTTCATTTTACTAGTTTCAATAAATGTATATTGACTTATAGCTTAAAAAATAATTCAGTGTTTTTGAAGGAAGGTGTTATGAATTAATAGCTATGGAATATTTTCATGCTACCCTAATGCTGAATATTTGTTTCCCCAACTAATATTCCATTTATTGCCTACATAAGCTGATAAAATCATAATTAAAGTTCTAAAATCTGCAATCTATCAATTTTAGAATTAAAGAAATTTAAGCCAATGACTGCCTGATACAAACCTGCTAATATTTTTATAAAGATGGTTATTTACATAAGAGTTTTCACAGATTATCATTGAAATTAGTCTTCACAACATGGCATGAAATTTCCTTTCCTTTTCTGAAGAAGCAGCAAAATATGAAAGAGGTTTTATAACTTTCTCCACGCAAATAACTTTTGCTCCCAAACTAATGCTTTTTCAATAGATAATACTATTTATAAATAAACAATTTTATAGATTAATGATAATTGTAGTATATTATTTCTAGAAGATATTAAAAGGTAAAACATTCAAGGTGCATGATACACCTGAAATGTAATATATCATCCTAGGTTCTATGTTTTACACAAATGCTCTTGAAAGCAGAGTTATTTTCAAAAACCAGCATCCCTTAATAAGCGATTCACAAAAAGTTTATAGCAGGGAAGACTGTCAATGGTAAATAGAGGATAATGAATTCCCTTTGGCCTAGTTAGTACTTAAAATTTTCTGAAGTCATCCCCAGACAACAAACAACTTGAACTAGACACATGAGCTCACTTGTCTAAAAGAGAAAAAACATTCTCATATACAGTTATTTCAATCTGTTCTATACTTGTAGCAATGAAACTTCAACATGCATGGGAATCACTTGACCCTCCCTCCCTCCCTGTCCTTCCCAACTCTGATTCAACCGGTGTCAGATAGGGTTTGACACTATGCATGTCTAATATGTTTCTGGGCGCTACTGATGTTGCTAAACTCAGGGCCATGTTTTGCAAACTATGCTTTGACCTCGGTGAGCATGCCCAAACAACGCACTGCCATTGACTCAATTCCGACACACAGCAGCCCTTCAAGAGAGAGTAGAAGTAGCCCTGTGGGTTTCTGAGACTAAATCTTTACTGGCGCACAAGCCTCATCTCTCGCCCGTGGAGTCGTTGGTGGTTTTGAAATGCTGACCTTGAGGTTAGCAGCCCAACACATAACCCAGTAAAGAACTAGGGCTCCTAGCTATTCCAGAATAATGTGGTACCTGAGAGTAGGCTAGCACATTTTTGAAATTTGGTTATTGGCCTCTAACACGATATTATTAATGCCATAAACCTACGATCACAGCAGCACCTACTAATTTTGAAAGATGTGTCAATCTCTGTTGGGAACAGATATTCATTAGCTATAATCCTTACAATGAAATACATATTATTATCCCTACTTAATGATGAGGAAACTTAGGCTCAGAGCATTTGAAAAATCCAGCCAGGTGACACAGCTTGGTAAGTGTGTCTTATTCAAATATGTCAAATGAAGTGAGAGCTTTTGAAGCTACTGCGAGGCTCTGTGATGGGCGGGAACACTGGAGAAATAACCTGGCAGAGGCACATGAACCTAACCTTTAGTATATTTGATCCACAAGGAAAAAAAAATACTAAAGGCATACTTCATAAGAAACGAGAATGTTAACAAATAAAGCCAAATATTTGTAGTAACTTCATTTACATGCATTTATTACATGTGTTCGACACAAAACTCTTTATATGTATTTGAAATATGATTCCATATATTAAAAAAGATTTACTTTCAGATAAGCACTTGACTTATAACCTGACTCAACTGTTATTTAGCTCTAGCGGGTTTTAGAAACATCGGCCCTGCCGCCTTTCATTGTCCCTCAATCCTGCAATTGTATGGTCAACACTGTAATCGCTCTCTTGTATATATTCTCCCACTTCTATCTTGGCAAAACCTTTATTTCAGCGGTTATGCTTAAATCCCTGTGTGTTCCTCCAATTGCTGCAGCTTGAACTTGGCAGGAGAGAAGCACACAGGATCACTGATGATCGCCACTTGCAATTCTTGATCATGAGCCACACTTGGCCATGAGCTGACCATGCACATCAATTGTCCATACACTCCCACCTTCCTATAACAGTGTTTTGTACCTTTCCCTCTCCTCTCATTGACGAAATCTCCTTACATCCTTTCTTTCAGCTAATGACCTTGTGTCTATTTTATGGGAAATGCAAAACCATAAGAACTTCCACAAGTTCCCTCCACATCATTCTCTCTTTTTAAAACAACAGACTTGTACCTCCGACTGCCAATGTGATAGTCCATCTACAAATAGGCACCTCCAATGTAACATTTACAAAACAAAGCTCCTTATATGATCATTTCTAAGGCTGCTTCCCCCTCTCAGATAGTGGTAATTCCATTCCTTCAAGATAATTGGGCCCAAAACCTGGGGGTTGCCTTGTCTTTCCTCAAAAACCCACCTCCAATAGGTCAGAAAATCTTCAGAAAATCTTGCTGCCTGTACCCTTATAACCAGAATCTCCCCACCTCCATCAGCACCACCGTTATCACTCTAGCGCAGGTAAAACAGCAGATAGACAATGACATTTTCTCAACTTCTGATCCTACGGCTGCCATAATAATTACAGCAACAGCTTTCAGCTCTCACATGATCTGCTTTCCCAGGCCCTCTCTGACCTCCTGTGACTTCTCCCTCCTACACGGGCTTGTTCCAGCAATGTCTACTGTCCTTCCCTACCTATTTTTCTTAGAACTCTTCTGTAACTTTTCAACAATATATCATTTACTCTTGTTATTTCATCGGTCATTCTTGTTGCTCCATTAGGATAGGCATTTCTCTCTTTTTCGTTCACCGATACATAGTAGACCCAACACAGTATTGGGAACAGAGGGGACATTCAAGGACTATTTGTGGAATCAGTGTGTGAATTAATGAATAAAACAGCACCCCTCTTACAGACAGTAAAAATTGAAATACCAATAACACGTGCTCGCTCTAGAAGTGATATGATTAGCTTAGGTATTTTGTGATATCTCTCTATAGCTTGTCTTTTGCATGCTAACGTCATGTTAGTTCACATCAAATCTGCAGTGCATCAACCAAAAATAGGATACCAAGGAAACTGCAAGGAAAACATTTTCTTTAAAAAGGAAATAAAAGTACAATCTATTTTTAAAATAGCTGACGCCTTTGAATGTTTGTTCCAAGCTCTAATAAAGGACATTCTTCGGAGTAACCTATGTTGTTTAGACAACTTAAAAGTGTATCCCTTGAAATACCTAAATAATTTCATCCAGGATGAAAATCGTTACATAATGTGTGCTCATTTTCTCTGCATCTGACAAGGCATTTTAAATAAATGGTCCTCAATTCAGCACTAATGCTCTCAGCACAAATAACTGCAAAGTACTGTATAAACTCATGCCTTTAGGGCTTTTTAATGCATATTCATAAGATTTCCTTCCAGTAATGAGGTCTTTAAGAGATCTCATTTTAAATGCATTTGGCAAGTTTTAGAATTCTCTCTTCATATGAAAGCCAAATATCTGCTCTTATCACGGTTTTAAGATAGTTAATAAAGATAAACAAAGCCCACTCATTCCCTGGAGGACCAACCAGGAGAATACCAAATGCAACCCCACTTCTTTGGTGAAATGTATTTCCAGAGATCTCGTTGCCTTCTTTTTGTTGTTGCTCTTCGGCAGTGTCAAGTGGGTCCCAACCCACAGTGACCTGATAAAGACCAAATCCAGGACTGCCCAGTGCTGTGAAATCTTCATAATCATTCCGATGTCTGAGCCCACTGCTGCGGTCACTGTGGCCGGCCATCTCATTAAAGCCTTCCTGTTTTTCACGGGTCCCTCTCCTCTGACAAGGAACACTGGCGGGGCCATGGGAAAAAGGCTGGCTGCTAACAGAAGGTCAGCACTTCAAACTCACCAGCGGCTCCAAAGAAGAATCGTGTGACAGATTGTTTTCTTAAAGATTTATGCAGAAGCTCCTAAACTGACTTGCTCTACTCGCCTCTGTTCAGAAAAAATCAAATATATATACTCAGCACCCACCTGGCAATCAAAAATGTTTATACTATAGCCTATAAGTGGCCATCCTGCTTCATCCCAGCATCATCACCACCTCCTCCACCCCCGACTCCTTGCAGGGACCAGTATCAGCCGCTTTGATACACGCTGGTTTTTAGGCTTAGAAACACTATTGGGCAACTCAACTCTGTCCTACAAGGTCACAATGAGTCAGAATTGACCCAACCACAGCGTACTTCCTACTTTACTAAGCATGATAACCTTCTTCAGGGACTGGTCCCAAAGTAAGTGAGATGAGTCTCATCCTCTTGAGAAGCATTCTGGCTAGACTTCCTCCAAAACAGCTTTATTCGTGCTGTGGGCATGGCCTATTCAATATTCATCACCCATACCATTATTCAAAGGCATCAATTCATCTTGTGTCTTCCTGATCCACTGTCCAGTTTTCAGATGCAAAAGAAACTATTGGAAATACCATGGGTTAGGTCAGATGCACCTTATTTTCTTCCTCCAACATGTTCAATAAAATAGGTACTGAAAGGCTGCCATGTGGGATCCAGGCTCTTTACCAGGCGCTGCAACAAAATGGTGAAAAGTCCTGTTGAAATCCCATGGTTCCTCTAGGAGTACACAGTCCAGTCGAATCTCAGGAGATTCCTGATTAGATGAAAGACTTCAGAGATGAATATCCCGGAGAGAAAGTTTGACATTAATGTGGCGAGACTTCAGAGCAGCGAACGCTGGTTGTTGCTGAGTTGGTTCCGACTCATTCGAACCTTATTTAAAACAGAATAAAACACTGCACGGTTCTACACCATCCAACCATTGTCGTGTTTGAGTCCGCCGTTGCAGGCACTGTGTCAGTTCGTCTTGTTGAAGCTCTTCCTCTTTGGGGCTGCCTTCTACTTTACCACGCATGGTGTCTTTTTCCAGGGACTGGTCTCTCCTGATAACATGTCCACAGTTGGTGAGACAGTCTCACCATCCTGGCCTCTAAGGAGCATTCTGGCTGTGCTTCTTTGAAGACATTTGTTTGTTCTCTTGGTAGTCTATGGTACTTTCGATCTTCTTCACCAGCACCACGATTCAAATGCATGAATCCTTTTCCAGTCTTCCTTCTTCAATGTCCAACTTTCACTTGCAAGGAAATGACCAGGGGTTGTGTCAGGTGCACCTTCGTCCTCAAAGGAACGCACTCGCTTTTCAATTCCTTGAGGAGGTCTGTGCAGCAGACTGACCCAATGCGATGTAGCCTTTGATCTCCTGACTGCTGCCTCCAGGAGCACTGGGGAGATCCAAGGAGGGCGAAGGCCTTGATAACTTTGACCTTTTCCCCATTTGTCGTCCGGTTGTGGAGATTCTGGCTTCCTTTCCATTAAGTCGTAACTCACCCGGAAGACTGCAATCCTTGGTCTTCATCAGCAAATGTTTCGAGTCCTCTTCACTTTCAGCAAGCCAGGTTGTGTCAGCTGCATATCGCAGGTTGTTAATAAACCTTTCTCTAGTTCTGAGACTGCATTCTTCTTCATACAATCCAAATACTAGAATCACTCATGGTAACCAAGCACTGGAAGCATGAAAACACGAATCAACGAAGAATACTTGAAATCCTGAAATAATACTAACATTTTGGTAAGTGCTCATTTTGGAAATCAGAGCCAAAGTATGTTAAAATGTCAGAGGAATGCAAACTTCCTGGTGTGACATCTTTATTCCTTCCTTCTGCTGATGTTGTGAGGTGCCAGTGAACTGACTCTGACTCATAGCTACCTACATACAACAAATCAAAGCACAGCCTGGTCCTGTATCATTTTCACTTTAAAGAGAACTTTGACATCAGACATCAGACCTTTCACTTTGACATCAGAGACCTTTCATCATTTGCCAAATGAAGACATCATTTGATTTCTTGTCTCTTCTTTCATGTGCACTGATTGTGGATCCAGGTAAACAGAATCCTTGAAAACTGTGATCCTCCCTGCCATCGAGGCAATTCCAACTCATCGTGATCTTATGGGGCAGGGTAGAACTACCCCCAGTGAGTTTCTAAGATTGTCACTCTTTACAGGTATAAAAAGTCTCTTTCTCCTGGGAGTTAAGGTTTTGTGTCAACTTGGTTGGACCTAAATACTTAGTGGTTTTACAGTTAAGAAGTAGCAATCCTCCTTGATATCTGATATAATGTGCTCACCTTCATGATGAGATCAGTGAGAATTGCTATAAAGTCACTAAACAATTTTAAGAAAATTTCCTTGGGATGTGGTTTTCTTCAATGTGTGTCGATGCTATGGAAAAGCTTGCTTGCTTTTTGCTGGGTCTGGAGACTGCATCAGGCCTAAAATTTGACTCTGGTTCTTTGGACTTGAACCACAAGTCTGCCATATTGCCTGCTGATCTTGGGAGTCAACAGCAGCCTTCCATTTGATCTGAGAATCTTGGGCTCATCGTCCCTGCAGCTGTCAGGAGAAGTCATGAGTCATGAGAAGCCTTCAGCTTGACATTTGATCCATGGACTTGGAATTTATGTATCTCTACAACTATCTGAGCCACTTCTTTGATATAAACCACCCCCATCTCTTTTTTATATATATATATAAAACTTTCATTAATTTGCTTCTCTAGAGAATCTAGCCTAAGACAATAACTTCAATCTTTTCTGTATTTATCATGATGTGCTTACTGGACTGTTTATCTGCATTTATCATGATCTGCTTACTGGACTGGTTATGGAGGGTTTTTTTCTCTTTGTGTTGAAAGTTGTAGTCTTAGATCTTCATAAGTAAAAGTTTCAAATCCTTTCCACATTCAGTAAAGCAAGGTTGTATCATCTGCATATCATAGCTTATTAATTATTCTTTCTCCAATCCAGATATCCCATTGTTATTCATAGAATCAAGCTTCTTGGATTATTTGTTCTGCATACAAATTTCATAAAGCAGATTGAAGGATACCAGTCATACCTTTCATGATTTTTAACCCCTGCAGGTTCACCTTGTTTTCCTGATTCTAAGTTATGCTGCATACTCACTTTGTTCTATTTGACAAATACTTTGGTCTATGGATAACTTCTGCATGAGCACAAATAAGTGTACTGAAGTTCTCATTCTTTGCAATGTTATCCATAATTTGCTATATACCACACAGTTGAACGCCTTTACATAGTTAGTGAAACACAGGGAAACATCTTTTGACAATTTCTGCTTTCAGCTGAGATCCAACCAACATCGGCAATGATATCCTTTGTTCCACAACCTCCTCTGAATCCAACTTGAACTTCTAGTAGTTCCCTGTGGATGTACTATTACAACCGTGTGTGTGTGTGTGTGTGTGTGTGTGTGTGTGTGTGGAAAAAAACATTTTATTCTTTGCGCTTCCTTTTTTCTTTGACTACAATCCCCTCTCCGTTCCTCCCTAGTTTAATCACTGCCAAGTGAAAGAATTCCCACCCCCCTCCCATGTATTGTCACAGTGGCATGGACATCCTTCCTCAAGACTACAAGTAGGAGCCAGTGAGGACAACTGCATGGAAAGCAACAGCAGCTTTTATCCGGATACACAGTGGCAGGGGGCAGTGTTGACAATGGCTGTACTTTTCAGCTTGTTTCTTTCCTCACCCTACCACCTCTGTTTCTCAAGCGTCCATCAAGATCACATGTTTGGCCAAGTAGCGGTCTTTGGCATAGAAAACACTTCCTGCATTACATCCATTTGTTGATAAAAAACTGAAATGCATTTTGTAGTTCCTAGAATCTAGTTTTTGCCCCATGCTTTCAGTGAAGCCTGGACTTCTTCCTTCAGCACCACCAGCTACTTTCTGAAATGGTTTAACATCGACTATTTCTGCTGGCACATGCTGCTGTGTCTTTTTCCTTGTCTTTTGATGCTTGCTGCACCACTCAATAGATTCTCCTCAGAATTCTTCAGTCTTACAACTTGACCTTTGAATTTTTTCTTCAATTATTGAGATAGGCTCAGTGTGCCTTTTCCTGTTGGCTTTCTAACTCTAGTTTTTGCACATTTCATTATTATACCTTCATTCTTCTCAAGCTACCCTTTTACATTTTCTCTTACCTCCTGTTTTCTTCCATTCACTTTAGCTACTCTATGTTCAAGAGCAAGTTTCGATGTTTCTTCTGACAGTAGTAAACCAGTAATTCTCCTCCCACCTATTCACAGACCTGTAGGCACTCTGAGAAGAAAAGTCTAAGTTCCCTTCTGACCTTCCCAGGAATGCACATTTGCTTCTTTAGCACAGCCTCCAAAAACTCAAAGGAGGGGGTGGGTAGGGGACTTGTCCCCCTCTCTTTCCTTTATGATAACACTTGGAGTCTAATTTGATTTTTAAGGTGAATCTGTTATCAGGAGTCAAATAATAACATAAGGCCAGACAATTCTGACAGCATTGAGTGTTGTCATTTTGGACCATTTTGTGCCATGAATTAATGGTTTTTACAATTAGCCGAGTAAACAGAGATATTTGGAATGTCATGCAAGAAAATAAATACCTGTATCTTTTAAAGTAGGTCAGGCACCATTCTGCCAAATTCAATGAGTCCATAAGGCCAATCATCTGAGGATCTTATTCTGTGTTCTCAAACCTTATCGCATATCTGAATCACCCGGAGAACAGGTTCAAAGGCAGACAGGTACTCCAGTTTCTAGTCCATTATGTCTGTAATGGGCCAAGCTTTTGTCTTTCTAACAAGTTCACAGGTGATGCATTTTGAGAATCAATGAACTACCCAATTCCAATTTTTCTAGAAATATTATTTTAACTTTACCTATGAAATTCATTGACAATAAGTATTGCTTTTATGCAACCAATCATTTCCCATTTAAATGATTGGTCTATTATTATTTAAACAGCAAAAGTGAAATTACTTTTACATTTACAAAAAGGCAACTTCTTTGGGTTATGAGTATGCCTAGAATAAAAAAAGAAGAAGAAAATAACTAGACGAAAACAATGAAAAATAATGAAAGAAAAATATA
>NW_022111369.1:61890349-61891574 GCF_000313985.2 Echinops telfairi | reverse complement strand
TACACAATTGATCTATGTATTGTGATGAATTTTATGAATCCCAATAAATTGATTTAAAAAAAGAAAAGAAAATTACTGCTGGTTGGAATGCAAAAGTTGAAAACAAGGAAAAAACATGTTATAAAGATAACTATGCATATGAACTTCACTGGCTGGGACAAACAGGAATTTCCAAATGACTACATTTTGGAAAGAAGCATCGGAGAAGTTGAAGGCCAGGGAGAGATCTATTGCTGAAATTTTCAATTGTTCATGTAAAAATTCAAGTTAAAGTTGACGCAAACTAAAACAAACTGACTGGAGCCAAAGTACAACATTGAAAATATGCCTGCCACCAGACTCTAGAAACCATATCAAGAATAGTTTTGACATAAAGAAAATTAATGAATGGCAACCAAACAATTGTGGAAGGGCATCATATATGAAGAAAAAGATCATTAAAAAGACAGAACAGGGGGAAAAGAGACTATAATGGATTTCTGAAACTTGTTCTTACACATAGAGCAGCTAAAGCGGAAAGGAGGAATGAAGAAGGAATGGAGCTAAAAAGAAGATTTGAAAGGGTGGTTTGAGAAGACAAGGTGAAGTATAATAGGGAAATGTGCAGCAAGCATCCTCAGCATTTCCCAAGTTAACGAGCCACAGTGTCTCTCCATTTCCTTCATGGCCTTCTTCTCCTTCGCTGGCCCTCTAGTTTACCAAGTGTGATATCCTTCTCCAGGAACTGGTCAAAGGATGTAAGACTACGTCTCCCCATCCTCACCTTTAAGGAGCACTCTGACCTTACTTCTTCCAATACAGATCAGTTTGTCCTTTTAGTACTGCGCTGTGCTTTCAAAATTCTTCTCCAGCACCACAATTCAAATGCATCTATTCATCTGTGGTCTTCTGTATTCAGTGTCCAACTGTCACATGCAGATGAGGTAACGGAGAATACCATGGCTTGGGTCAGGCACATCCGTGCTCTTCAATACCATAAAGAGGTCTTGTGCAGCAGATTTACCCAGTGCAATACATCCTTTGATTTCTTGACTGCTGCTTCCATACCATTGATTGGGATCCAAACAAGACAAAAACCTTGACAACTTCAACCTTTTTAACATTTATCATGATGTTACCTACTAGTTTAGTTGTGAAGATTTGGACCTTCCTTCCAGTGAGTTGTTATCCATGCTGAAAGCCACAATCCTTGACCTTGATCAGAAAGTGCTTCAATTCTTCTTCA
>NW_022111369.1:61886989-61888329 GCF_000313985.2 Echinops telfairi | reverse complement strand
TATGAAGGATGAAGAATGGCTATATCATTACTTATCTGCCCAGTTATATCATGATGTAACTTCCAGACCACTGAGAAGCATGATCCAGCCAAGTTGACACATAACCATTACCATCAGAGCCAGCACTGTCTGCACCTCACATCTTGATTTGTTAGTGCCAGACATATAGTGTTAATGCACAAAATAGATGAGCAGCAGATTTTTTAATTATTGTTGGAAATAGGAAATGTCAGTCAATCCGATAGTAGATAAAGTGAGCAGTACATTTATTTAAATTGTTCTGCATCCTGTAAGTTACTTATGATGGATATTGCCTATAAAAACAAATGAGAGACAGGGCAGAACTGCAAACATTAAAAAGAAGGTGATGCTGTTCACTGGCGTTATACAATTGATGCATGAGAAATTTTCAATCTTGATACTTTTTAATGTTACCCACTAAACAAAACACATGCATTTTATAACTATCATGGCCACCCTATAGGACAGAGTTGAACTGCCCCTATGTGTTTCCAAGACTGTAAATCTTTAAGAGAGTACACAGCCTCATCTTTCTCCCACAGAGTGGCTGATGGTTTCGAACTGCTGACCTTGTGGTCAACAGCCCAATGAGTAAGGGACTCTGCCACTGGTGGCTATGAGTCAGAACTGACTCATTGGCAGTGAGTTTGGGGTTTTTGTATTAGTAATATAGCAACGACTCACAAAGTTGCAACAAATGCACCTGCAATTAGTGGGAAGGATCTAAGCTCTACAGAGAGAATTTTGATTGGCAGCATTAATCACCACAAATGTATGGTCCCTCTGTGTGGCTAGCATATTTGGGAAATAAAATAATACCACCATCCTCATGCAGCTTTGTAAAGTTTATCAAGTGATGTGCTACGCCTAAGACAGTGCTCCATTATTTTACTCTTTCAACTAATATTTATTGATTCCCCCTACTGTATGCCAAGCATTGTTTTAAATATTGGGTATAAACCAGGGGACAAAACAGACAAACATTCTGACTTCCCTTGAGCTTACAACAAGTGTCCACTTATTTTACCTTGTCCTATGCACAGTGGTGCATACTTTGACAGTATTGGAGGCATCGTGGGTTTTCCAACTGAGCTGATAACTTCAAGGTCAGTGGTTCAAACCCATCAGTCTCTTTGAAGGAGAAAGATGAGACTTTCTGCTCTCATAAAAATTTGAAGTCTTAGAAAATCAAAGGTGAAATTCTACTCTGGTTTGATAGAATAGATTAGAATGCTCACAATCCAATAGAGAAGACTGTGCATTAGGGAAATCGAATGTTCTATTACTTTGTTCTATTAAATTGGCATTCCATGATGCAT
>NW_022111369.1:61884245-61886034 GCF_000313985.2 Echinops telfairi | reverse complement strand
CAAAGAAGGAGGGAAAGGAGCAGCCTTTATGGAGATAAAGCTAGTTGCCACATCTTAAAGTGGCAACCCCATGTCTGTCAGAATAGCACTCTCATATTTTGCATAAAGGCAAGGAGTATGGAAAACCTTGTGTCCATTTGAATAGCAAAAAGGGCTTCATTTGACTGGAGTTTCACTTTCAATTTAAGGCGGAAGGTGAAATTTAGAAGGGAACTAGGTTGAGACCATATTGTAGTCTTTAGCTGGTAACATAAAGAATTGATACTGAGTTGGAAGGAGATGAGGAATAATCAAAAAATAGTTGAGACAACTGCTGTGACATTTACAGGGGCATCCATTCAAGGTTGTCCCAGGGAGGCACACATGGCTAAGCAAATGTCTACAGAAGAAAAGACTGGCAGTTCAATTCCATCTTCCACCCAGAGGCACCCAGGACAAAAGGCCTGTGATGTATTTATGAAATATCACAGCCACTGTGAGCCCTATGGAGCTCTGCTCTGCTCTGACATATATGGGGTGGTCGTAAATTGGGACTCTCCAGCAACTGTATTTTCTTGGGATGTTTAAAGGATTTCTTTGGGACGGGAGGAAGAGGAAGAACAGAGGCAGGGAGAGTAGCGAGGGAAAAACTGAGCCACATGTTTGAGAACACAGTTTATCGACGACCTCCTGACTTGGGCTTCCTGGAGAGTGCCAAAGGTGTTTCTGAGGGCTGCTCTTGCACAACAACAGCACCAGTGATAGGCAAGGGCAAACCCACAACCCAGTGTGTGAACTACACACTCTCAAGTTCTCCACTTGGCCCTTGCTCTGGCTCCACTCCTGCCCCTCTGCCTGCTTCACAATACTACCTCCTTTACATCACATACATGATCCACACGTTCACATCATCATCTATTAAACTTTGCGGCAAGGTGGGCATGTAAGACCACCATCTCCTCTCTTGTGCTGGTGGTGTTGCTCAGATAAAATGGGAGAGCTTGTGGGGCAGGGGGACCAGTCTGGAATCAGGGAAAGGATTATGTTTCAAAGGCCCTTTGTCCCCATTGAAAGCCTTTCTATGCTCTCCTATCTTGGGTTTTGGATGCCACAATATAATAAAGATAGAAATGTAAGACTAGTTGGGCATTTTGCTGCCCTAGCAATGTAAAAATATTGTCTCACAGTTGAAGACATCACAGATGAGTAGAGAGAATCTCTGTGATGAAAATATCTGAAAACATCTCTAACAAAGGCCTAGTGAAAAGGAAATATAATTATAATTAAGATTATTAACTACAGCAGTTGCCATTGGATTGACAGAATATAATTGAGCTCCATTGGGGGTTTCCAATAGCTGATTTGTATCATAAATAGATTTCCTTTTTTTCTTCTCTGGTGGAGTCAAACATCTAACCTTTCAGTTAGTGGGAAAGTATGTTCACAGTTTACACTCCCGGGGACTTCCTGATTACTTACATAGCCTTCTCTGTGTTCTATTTAAAGAGAATTAGAATGTTTAAAGATAAACCCAAAAGCCAAGCCCACTGCAATCAAGCAGTAAAATTGTGCTGCAGATCATTTAAAAATGGTTACAGCAGGACATCAGACAGGGAGCTGCAAGAAATGCGAGCTGGACATAGAAGAGGACATGGAACTAGGGACATCATTGCTAATGTCAGAGTGGTCCCGGCTGAAAGGAGAGAGGACTAGCATAGGTTTACTTATGTTTTATTAACTGTGCAAAGGCCTTCAACTGGATCATAACAAAGGCTGGATGGTATTGTGAAGAATGGTAATTGCAGAAGGC
>NW_022111369.1:61871603-61883737 GCF_000313985.2 Echinops telfairi | reverse complement strand
TGTAATAGACAATTTTGTTGCATGAAACCACTTTACGGATTAAAGAACCAAGCTGTCACTTTGAGGACTAAAGGGAACCTAAGCCAAACCATAGGATTTTCATGGCAGCTCCCCAAACGCAGGCGAAAGCTGGGCAACGACTAAGGAAGTCCAGAGAAGGTGTCGTGCATTTGAATTACGCTGTTGGCACAGAATAGCGAAAGTATTGTGGACTGCTAGAAAAACAAACACATCGGATTTGGAGGAAGTAGAGCTAGACTGGTTCTTAGGAGCAAGGATAGTGAAACTGAGTCTCATGTACTTTGAACATGTTATCAGCAGACACCAGTGCCTGGAAAAGGTCATCATGTTGGTCAACTAGCAGGGCAGGAAAACCTTCACACAATGAAAGGACACAGGGGCTCCAACCATGGGCTCAAACATCATAATGTTGAGGCCTAGTTTTCTTCTGTCGGGCACAAGGGTCCAGATGAGTCGGAGTCTACTCAGTAACATCTAGCAACACCAACTCTAAAAGGGCATCAGCTACACGAAAGCCAAGCACAGATGGGGAAGTCCCTGGGACTAGCAACAGCTGGGGTTGCAGTCAGTTACCAATCACACCTGTGCCTGAAGGTACAAAGAGAGGAAACGGATTACCTGTACTCTGTTACGGGGGGAGTGGCTACAGATTAGGCCATCAGTTGGGCTGTGGCCTCGCACAGAGGAAGTCCCCTGAAGCAGCTGCTAGAATCAGCATCTTCTTAAAACAATTTTTATTTATTTTTTTAATTAAAAGATCATTATATTGGGGGTTCTTAGAGCTCTTATAAACTGATACCAAGGGCTCAATAGAACGTAAATGTCTAGAAAATAATGATGGCAACATATGTACAAATATGCTTGATACAACTGATGTATGGATTGCTACAAGCATCTTTAAATATGCATCATTTGATAGTTCAATCACATTAAGCAGTATTGTACTGAGCAAAAGATAAGAGAAAAACAGAATTAAGGTTTTCAACTCTACGTTATCCCAGTCCACTGCCATGGAGTCAGTTCCGACTCATAGCAACCCTCGGAAGGGTTACCGCGGCTGCCGATCTTCACAGGAGTGGACAGCCTCAACTTTCTCCCACAGAGGGGCTGCTGTGTTTGAACTATCAACTGGGATTGGTGGGTCAGATGCACTGGGACCATGTACATATTTTGAGAGTGAGATTTCTCAGGCACGTCTACCTCACTCCTCCTTTGCCCATTGTTTGTGTTTCCTTATTACAGCAAGAACAATGTCTGTGGTTCAAATTTGCCTCCTGAGAGTATTGTAGAATTCCTCGTTGCCATGGTATGTATATGCCTGCTATTGAATCCCCTCCCCCATCCCCCATTTCTATTTTAGTCTGTTTTACTTTTCTTCCTTATCATCTGTCTTTGGCCTTATCTTTATTTTCTACCTAAAAAATTTTTCCAGTCCATTTAAAAGAACAGAATGAGATTTCAAATGGTCATTACAAGTACTTTACGTGCAACAACCAAGTATTCCATTTACCTTGTGTTTTCGTTTTAGCTGTTATTTGTCATCCTGGTAACTGCCACATGTTTTACATCTCACTGCCTCCCATCCTTCCATGTTTTTTATTTATAAGCTTTATCATGACTTTTCAAAATCACTTTTACTTTCATCTCTTTGGGTATTTGAAAACCTCATTGTGCTTAGTTATTTTTCTCCTTCTGTTTCTAAGTATAATCTTTACCGAACTTCATATAGCTTCAGCTTACAGCTTTTTGTTTTATGTCCTTATCTTGTTATTTTCCTTTTTCTTAATTTAAATTTTGATTTTTTTTTAACTTAGCTTTCTGTTCTGCCTTTATCATTTTACTGTAATTTTCTTCTTTCTTCCAAGACCTCCTCCTCCTCGGCTCCACACCTTCTTTTCTCTTCTTCATCACCTCTTTTTACCAGTTCCTACTTTATTTTTTAATTTACATTTGCCACGGCAAGAAGGCAAGAAGTTTGGCAAAATGAAGAAAACCCATAAAATACCACGTGGATGGCTTGGAGCCCTTTTTCCTCCCAACTGAACCTGAAATAACTTTCCGTTATCTACCTAGAGATCTCGCAATTCATTTAAAGATCATCTCAGCCAAATCTCAACTGCAAAGTCTCAGAACATCCACAGCAGTATCCTTCTCTCCTACTCTCTGCCCTGTTGGCTGAATCCTAAAGACAGGGTATCCGTTGGGCTGCGTTTCTGATGCACACAGTTTGTGCTGTGGAATTATAGAGCATCTCTCTCTACAGGGGACAGAGGAAAGGGTGTCTTTGGGTGAGGGATTATAGGAACCCTCTGTCCTCTCTCGATTCCAGGACTGTTATTGATGATTCTGGCTCATAAGATAAGTTTTTTTTCTTCTGTCCTGGTTCAGTTTCTGGGAAGCTGGCCATATCCACCTGCCCCTGGCTAGGCAAACACTGTTTTCCTTTCACAATCTTCTGATTTTCTTGATTCTTTATAACTCACGTTGCTTTTAGTTACTTCCGGGTCCTACGTGCCACGACTGGCAGGGGAATCTCGTGGTATCGCAAGTAGAATTAATGAAGAAGGAGCTGCGTTTCTCGGGATGGGACTAGGAACTGAGATAGAGAACTGATCCTCAGTCCATCCTGATCAAACCTGACTTCAAAATTAGCAGGATCTGTTCATTCTACTTCTATTCCATAGTTCTAATCTAGGGCCGTATCATAAATTGCATCTTACTAAAACACTTTCCTCGAAATATTTTGGACTTCAGAGAAAGTCACCACGTCTCCTTCTCTTTTACCCTATGATAGCTGTTTCTGAATCCTGACATCAGAGTACAATTCGAAAATCAAGAAGAGAAGGGCAGGCCAATCTCTACCCATTGTTACAGTGCATTCTGATACGCATGGATGAGGATAAAATACTCCAGCACTGTGATACAGAATGGCATGTTATAAATCCTATAACATACTACAGCATGATCGTACAGAAGACAGATTCTGGAAGAAGATTGGGTTTAAATCCAACTCTGGCACTGATTAGCTGGGGCCACCATGAGTACTTTCTACCTTAGTCTTTAACTCTAAATGGTGAATGGCTGTCCCCGGTGGATGTAATAGCATGCATATCTGGAAGGTTGGAGGTTTGAGTTCACCTACAGGCATCTAAAAATGGATTGCTACGGGGAAATGAGCTATTGTGAACCCTATGGTGCACAGTTCTACTCTGATAGCATGGGGCACCCATAAGCTAGAGCCACCTCCATGGTGACTGGAAGGGGGAAAAGGTCAAGCATAAATTGCTTAAGATGAAAATGCTTTCTACTCTATCTCATAAAATATAAACTATTCCTATGACTTAAGGTTCCATTCAGAGTCTTCAGTAACCATGAACTACTCCCTAATTAAGCTCCATGCACTCACTCACACAACTGACACAACCCATCCCCTTGTGGTTTCTGGCAGTGTTTCTATGTGCGCCATTTTACAGATCTTTGCAGGGAGTTTTCAAAGAGCACTGTTTTCTTGAAGTTGTCTAGGAGTTCAATTTATTTGGACACGCAGTCAACACCCCTGAAAGCAGAAGTCAGGAAATCAAAACAGCAGATTGCATTGGGCAGATAGGTTCCACAGACATGTCCCCTTAAGTAGTAAGGCATCTCTGACCTAAGGAATGATATTTTTAATCATCTCATACACGAGGGAGTGCCTCCGCCCAAAACGGAAATTCTTTTCAAAGCTATGTATTTAATTTTTTTTTAACAAAACAGCTTTATCACCTTCAAAGTACTCTCCATTCCACTTAATACATTTGTCAAACCTGCTATTTTGGAAACAGTTTTCTTTTCTTTTGGCAACATTTTTCAAACTCATCTGTTTGTATGGCTGATAGCACCTCCCTCATTTTTTAATTCACCTCATCGACATGGTCAAATTGCTGTCCTTTCATGTCCCTCTTCATTCACAGAAACAAAAAGAAGTCACATAGAGCCAGGTCAGGTGAGTAAGGTGCTTGGGGCAAGAGAAGCATGATGTTTTTTGGCAAAAACTGACGCACTGAGATGGCTGAGCAGCAGATGCGTTGTTGTGGTGGCAAAATCAGTCCCTGCCCGCCCACCCACCGCCTCCCTCCTCTGCCACAAAGGAGGCCTTTTTAGTTGCACACCGTTATGCAATCTTTTCAGAACCTCTCAATAGAAAGCTTGGTTTAAACAGGTAACCTGGAGAAACAAACTCCAAATTCACTACAAGCCAACACTTCCGTCCCTTCGGGAAGTTGACAAACGTCCAGAACAAAGTTTGTCATCAATAGACATTTCACCTCTTTGGAAATGAGAAAAGCACTCGTACACTTGAGGTCTTAGTTTTTCCCATAGCGCTATCCGTATAAGCTGTGTTCAATATTACAACAGTTTCTGCGAGTCGGAAACAAAATTCCACAGCTGCACGCTGTTCTCTGAAATCCGCCATCACAAAAACCGAGGGTGGAGCAAAACTGCTTTTACGAAAAAATTCACTGTAACCAGAGAGAACCTTCACAGGTGATGCCACTCTGCACTAACTCAGAGTGAGTTGCTCAATGCTTGCTTAGCAGGAAAAATGTACACTACAAAAGCTCCGCTCTGCCCAGCGCAATTCCACTTGTGGGGCTTGGGGTACCCCTCATATATGTAAAATCTGGACAATGAATAATAAAGAAGAACTGACATATTTGAACAACTTTGTTGACCAAGAAGATTGAATACACCACAGACTACCAAGAAGCCCTGGTGGCCCAGTGGTTATGGGCTGCTAACCACAATGAGGCTATCTATTCCCATAAAAGAGTCGCAGTCTCAGAAACCCACAGAGGTAGTTCTACCTCATCTTATAGAGTCCAGATGAGTTGGAATAGACTCGACGACAGTGAAGTTATTATTATCATTTTTTAATAGGATGCTAGACCCACAAACAAATCTGTGTCGTAAGTACAAAAAGAAGGCTCCTGAGAAGCAAGGTTGGTGAAACTTTGTCTCACACTTTTGTCAGAATACGAGGATAGGCAGTCTCTGAGGATATCGTGCATGATACAGTAGCAGATTACTGAAAAAAAGGAGGAAGGCCCTCTATAAGATGGATTGACACCGTGGCTAGAACAAGGAGCTCAAACATGTCAACACTGTGAGGACGGTCCAAACCAGGCAACGGTTCACTGTGTTGTAGATGGGGCCACTGGGATCTGAAACCCAAGGGCAAGTAACAACAACACTTTGAAGAGAAAGAAAGTAGGGAAGTGCCGGGTACATAGGAAGAGTATGCTACGTATGCACTTTACATGTGAATATATTTATGTCAATTTCAAATACATTTTATAATTTGGCATGAAATCTTGCTTCCCCCCCCCCTACTCAACATATTGTATGAATCTTCCACACCAATGTACTAAAAAAATATATATTTTAGTAACTGAATTTTACCAATGCAGAATTGTGTTGTTGTTAGGTGCCATCAAGTTGGTTCTGAACCATATCAACTAGGATAATTAGATAATTTTTATGTCTTTTATGATATTTTTATGACAATTATGTCACTTACAGATGTATGAAACTGTAGGAGTGGAATCCAACTTGTGAATCAGGTCACAGCCTGATGCTGTCACTTGGGGGGAGTGGCCTTCTCTTAAGGAGGACCCTGAGACTCTCCCCCTCTCTGCCTTCATCTTCCTGCTTGCCTGGGCCTCTTCCACTTGACCTGAGAGCTGCTAGTGTCCTGCTTTTCCCCACTGACCTTGGATCCACACAACTCTCACCCACCAGTCTGCGATCTTCCTGTATGTGGCTGCAGGAGTCTTCAAAGGGATGCTTTCTTGATATCTAATTATTTCTGGATATAAAGCCCTTTTATATATTTATATATACATACACACACACACACACACACATATATATATACATATATATGTCATTGGATTTGTTTCTCTAGTCAACCCAGCCTAACCAGAGACATATGTACAACAGAACAAAGCACTGCGCAGTCGTGCAACAGCCTCACAGTATTCCCTATGCCCGAATCCTTTGTTGGTTGCAGCCACTGTGTCAATCCATCACGTTGAGGGCCCTCCTCTTTCTCAATATCCCTCCATTTTACCAAGCATGATGTCCTTCTCCAAGGTCTGATCTCTCCTGACAATATGTCTAAAGTATGTAAGATGAGGTATGCAAGTCTCCCCTGTTCCTGAGAAGCATTCTAGCCATACTTCTTCCAAGGCGGATTTGTTTATCTTTTTCATCATGGTACTTTCAACATTCTTCACCACCACCACAATCCAAATGCATTGATTCTTCTTTGATCTTTCTTATGCAAGGGCCAACTTTCATATGCATATGAGGAAATTGAAAATACCATGGCTTTGGTCAGACACATCTTAGTCTTCAAAGTAATAGTCTTGCTTTTCCAGAACAGCTGGATCAAATGACTAAGAACATGGTATCAGGATTGGAGGAAGGCTTATACCAACTACCATACGCAGATGGCGCAACCTTGCTTGCTGAAAGTGAGGAGGACATCAAGCACCTGCTGGTGAAGATCAAAGATTGCACCATTCAGTGTGATTACCACCCAATGTAAAGATAAACCACACCACAACTGAACCACAGCTAAGTAACATCATGATAAATGTTAACAAGGTTGAAGTTGTCAAGGATTTTGTATGGCTATATCCACAATCAATATTGATGGCAGCAGCAGTCAAGAGATCAAATAACACATTGTATTAATATATCTGCTGCACGCAAACATAGCAAACCAAACAAATCTCGGAAGAAGTATGGCCAGAATGCTCCTTAGAGGCAAGGATGGCACCATTTCATTTTACAGCCTTTGAACATGTTGTCAGGAGAGACCAGTCCCTGGAGGAGGAGATCATGTTTCATAAAGTGGAGGGGCAGCCCAAAAGAGGAAGGTCCTCACCAAGTGGCTCGACACGGGGGTTGCCACAGAAACAATTGTGAGGATGGTGTAGGACCAGTGCTTTGTTCTGTTGTACACAGGGTCGCTAAGGGTCAGAACAGACTCAATGGCACCCAGCAATAACAGCTACCAAAAAAGCCCTCAACCATGCTATGGTCAAGTGCATTTCTTCTCACAGTAACCAAAAAGAATATAGCAGGACTGCTCCCTGGAGTTTCCAAATGTCCTTTATGGAAGCACCAGCCTGCCTCATCTTTCCACCTTGGAGAGGCTAGTGGGTTCAAATCTCCAAGGTTTTGTTAACAACCTGTGTGCTACCTGAGCTTATGTTAAATTAATCTATTTTAACATTTGGGGCAGATCAAATGTGATTTCACCTTCTTTCTTCTAACCAGGAGTTCCTGGGTGATGGAAATGGTTAATCCACTTGGTTTCTAAAATAAAGACTAGAGGTTGTTATAGTTTGTTCAGAGCCTCCTTGGAAGAAAGAATGACAATATACTTCAGAAAAAAGCAATTCATTTAAAAAGCTAATAAAAACTACCCCTATAGATTAAAGTTTTTCTCTGGCATATGTGGGGCTATTAGGATTTGAAATTGACCTGAGAGCAACTGGTTGGGTTTGTTTCTTAAAACCAAGAAAAATGTCCCCTCACGTGGAGCAAACCACGAAGGGAACACAACAAAGCAGCAAAGGAGCAAAGCAACTAGGCCCCTGAGTAATCCTGAAAATAGACTTTGGAATCGGTTGGCAGGGCTTGACACTTCACCAGGCCTGATTAGAAAACATTCCTAAGGGTCACCTAACAGACATGGGACAATTTATAGGCTTTTTTTTCTCTCTTCTCATGTCTATACATACAAAATAGGCAGGATAAACTATCCCGAGGAGCAAACAACAGGCCGGCAACTCCAGGGGGACATGGAAGAGGAGGAGGTGGGGGAAAGGGAGGGAAGAGCCAACACACCCAGGGACAAGGGAGCACCTAGAGATCTAAAATCAAAAGCCAGGTGGGCATAGAATGCCTGGTGGGGCATGATCAGGTGCAATGTAGCCGAGAGAAACTACTGAGAGATGAAAGGAGGTCAAACATGATAGTGGGACAGGAGGAAATTAAAAAGAAATAGAGGAAAAAGCTAGGAGGCAAAAGATATTTATAGAGGTATAAACATAGCATGTACATATGTAAATATATTAATATATAATGATAGGGATATAGGTCTATGTACATATATTTAAGTGTTTAGTATTGAGGAGGCAGACAGACATTGGGTGTCTACTCAAGTATTCCCTCAACACAAGAACACTTTGTTGTAATAATCTGGCATTCAGTGATGCTCACCTTCCCCACATGATTGCTGCAGTCAAAATGCATAAGCAAATGTGGTGAAGAAAGCTGATGGTGCCCAGCTATTACAACATATAGCGTCTGGGATCTTAAAAGCTTGAGGTTAAAAAAGTGCCCATTGAGCAGGGAAGCAACAAAGCCCACATGGAAAAAGCACACTAGCCTGTATCATAAGACTGAAAACAAACAATCATATTGATGTGAACAAGGGGTGGGTGGGTGGAGTGGAGACCCAAAGCCCCCTCTGTAGACAATTGGACATTCCTTCACAGAAGGGTCACAAGGAAAGAACGAGTCAGCCAAGGTGCAGCATAGCACCAACAAAACACACATTTCTCTAGTTCTTTAATGTTTCCTCCCCCTCACTTTCATGACTCTAGTTCTACCTTACCAATCTGCTGGACCGGGCATGTACACTGGTACAGATAAGAGCTCTCGACACACAGGATACAGGACAGATAAATCCCTCAAGAACAGTAATGGGAGTAGTGATGCCATGAGGGTAGGGGGATGGTGGGGAGAGAAGGGGGAGAAATGGGGAACCGATTGTGATGACTGACATATAACCTCCACCCTAGGGGGACAAACAACAGAAACATGGATGAATGGAGACAGCGGCTGGTGTAAAATATGAAAATAATAATTTATGATTTATCAGGGGTTCACAAGGTTAAGAGGGTGGGGGAGGGAAGAAAAAAAGAGGAGCTGATACCAAGGGTTCAACTAGAAACAAAGATGTTTTGAGAATGATGATGTCAACAAATGTACAAATGTGCTTGACACAATGAATGTATGTGTGGATTGTGATAAGAGTTGTATGAGTCCCCAATAAAATGATCTATTAAAAAAGAAAGACAGAAAAAGAAAATGTTTTGAAAATGATGATGGCAACATATGTATAACTTTGATACAATCGATGAATGGATTGTTATAAGAGCTGTAAGACCGCCCAGTAAAGTGATTTTTTTTTATTATTCTTTCTTGTTACTTAACCTAAGTTAAATTTGAAATCTAGTAAGTTTCTTTCACAACAGAAATGTGGTTGTATTCATCTTCCTGATTCAAAAATTCCTTAAAAGGAATAAGAACATTCTTAAAAAGTCAATTAAGGTGTATTAACTAAGGCCTATCAGCTCGAAACCCTAGTAGTTGTGGTCCACAGAAAAGGTCAGGTTAGTCAAACTCACATGAGTCTGGGGGTGGGGAAAGTGAGCTGGGTGGGCGCAAACAATGAATGCTGGAGGGGTAAAGGAGCACTAGAACTGAATGTAAATACGTATACACAACTCTTTTTAAATGTAACTTAATGATGGGAGTGTATGATAAGTGAATTTTATATCAAAAAAGCTACAAAAAAAAAAAAAAAAAGGAAACCAATGTTGACCAGAGGCTACCATGGATGGAGGAGGATGAGTTTTTGCTTAGGGGCCATTGAGTTTATGTTAATGGTGGTAGAATAATTTGGAAAATTCTATCAATGATGGTTGCATAACAGAGTATAATCAACCATAGTGAAATATACATGCAGAAGATGTTGAATTGGAGAATGTTCTTTTGTGTATACTTTTCCCAAAGGTAAAAAAATAACAATTGTTCTAATCATGAGTACAAGGAAGAAAACGTACTAAAATTGAATGTGGTACTGACTGCATAGCTTTTCTTGATGCGATTGAACTATTGACTTGTGTGACATGTGGAAGAAGTGTCAAGGAAACTGTAAAAAGAAAATAATTAAGGATGTTTCTAAGGTGATCCAAAGGCAGACAAGAAGCATAGATTCGGGAATGGATTTTAGACCCCAACTTAATCTTAGCTCCAATCAAGAAAAATTAGTTCTTATGACATGGCCTTGCTCAACACTCACCCTCACGGAAGAAACACGGAAGATGTGGGTGCTACAGCAAAGTGTGGTGAAGAAATTAGATGCTGCCCAGCTCTCAGATAGAAGAGTGGGTGGGGTCTTAAGGCTTGCTTCCAAACAAGCAGCCATCTAAGTGAAACATCAACTAAGTCCACATGGAAGAAGCACACCAACATCCGTGATGCAAAGATTATAAATTATATAATCCAAATCCGAAGATGCGAATAATATCAGAGCTTAAATTATGAGATTCTGGTGTGCAGAAGGCTATGGATGACAGTGAAAGCCCAAAATACATTTTGCAAGATCTACACAGCCTCCTGTGATCCCCCTCTGACCTAACAGGGGAATGGGAATAAGCTGGTTATCAGACAGAGTGTATTGGAGGAATGATTATAATGGATTAGATTACAATGATACATCTAACTTGAATTTGTCACTTCATCTCCCCTCTGATACACTTTGGGCTTGATCTGGTTTTTAATATTTTCAGTGTGTGTTGATATTTGGGTTTATCTCTGTTGTATTTTGTCATTGTGGGTAGCCTTCTTGCATCTGCATTATGTATTTTCCTATTTTGGTATATGCAACCCAGGTTGGATGAACCTATACAAACAACAAATAAAATAAAGATCCCTGGGGACATGGTGGGAAAGGTGGAGGGGTAAAGGGAGCTGATAACAAGGAGTTCAAAAGGAAAAACATGTTTTGAACTGATTTGGGTAGCAATTGTATAATACTGCTTGATGTGGATGAACTATATAAGAGTATGATGTCTGGATTAGCTCCTCATAAAAAGTTTTTTGGTGGAAAAAACTCCAATAAAATTATTTGGGGAACAAAAATATTCTTCCAAGAGTCCAATGCCATTTAGTATTTCAGAAAACAGCAGGGGACAGGAGAGTGATCGTCTCTACAATAAGGCCGACCTGCGAGTTCCCTTTCGATCTAAATGTCCTGTTCACTAGATATAATCCAGAAACAATGATACATGAGCTAGAATTACACGTAATACTGGAAACTTCTGCGACTTTGCCAAAGAAAGGAAAGATCTTATTATATATGCTCATCATGCATTGCTGTGTAAGCATGGAGACTTTTTTCCTGACTACTAAAATATATTCACTGTAGAAAACCTAGACAATACATATTTGCATCAAGAGAATATGAAAAATCATCTATACTTCTATTTCCCAAAGATAATGGTATTATTGACATTTGATTTATTCCCCACTAGTAAGATACTTCCTTTTCATAGTTTGAATTTTATAAAAAATAGAATATCACTTTGTAGTTTGTTTTTTCAATGCTTCATACCAAGTGCATATGGAAATTTCATTTGAATGTGATTTGTTTTACATGCTTGTTCATTTGATGAGTAAAAATGTGGTACTTTATTATTATGCTAGCTGGTCTCTATTTACTGAGCACATTAACACATCCTTCCATCCTTGTGTTGTTTATAAATTTTTTTGTGATTTGAATTTCCCCTGTCATCTTCTTTTTTAGTGGAGATCATGTTCCATTAGTATGTTCATCTATCTCTTATGGCTTTAATCTACAGAAAAAGGCAAACTCTCATATAAAATATCTCCCCCAAAACAACAAAAATAAACTCACTGCCAGCAAGTCAATGCCGACTCATGGCAACTGTGGCAAGTTACATAATTTTACATCAACTTGAAGTGCAGGGGTGGAGTCTAGCTTGTCAATCAGGTCACAGCCTGATGGTGCCTCCTGGATGGCATGACCTCCTCATAAGAAGGGTCCTGGAAACCGCTGGCCTTCACCTTCCTGTTGAGGAACCACACTGCCCTGCACAAGCCCTGGAGATGCATCCATCACCATTGGATCCACAAGACTGCACCCATCAGTTGGTGATGCCCCTGCATTCTGCATCATTGCATGTGGCTTTGTGAGACTGAAGAGGAACTTATGGGCTAGTATCAGACTTGGAGTCAGTATGGACTAG
>NW_022111369.1:61869352-61871085 GCF_000313985.2 Echinops telfairi | reverse complement strand
TCAGTTCCAGTGCTCACTCCCCCTCCCACCTTTACTGTTTACTTCTGAATAAAGTTCAAATTTTTGCCATTTCACTTTTACAAAAGACCCGCGTTAGTATCTGTTTTGCTAATGGGGAAAAAATCCTAAAAGGACAGTCATTTTTACAAAAAAAAGGCAAAAAACCAACTAGACATTTAGTAATTGTTATTCAAAATGTCCTTAAAGAAGCACCACCCCTCAAAAAAAAAGCAGCAGCAGCACCCATGCTGGCAGGAAGGGTTATGGTCAAGCTCTCCAGGAACTATGCTAAACATCCCAAAAAACCAAGCTGCCTTGCTTTGAATTGTAGAGCTGTCAGATAAGCTTTGGACTGCAAACTGCAAGTTCAGTGGTTCAAACCCACCAGCTGCTCCTTGAGAGAAGAGGAGACTATCTAGCCTCACAAAGATTTACAGTCTTGGAGACCCTGTGTAAGACCATTATATGCTGGGATGAACTAACTGCTAGGCTCCCAAACTGATTGATTACTGCCTTCTTTCCAGGACAAAAAAACTACTCAGCACCCCAAGGCAATTAAAAAGCTTGTATGGCAGTCCATAATCCAGGACAATGTGTAGGTATCTGCTTTTGCAGCCCCTTGGCTTGTTCCATTGCCCCTCAGAGGGCGGTGTCTCCCACTTTGAGAAATACTGGATTAGACGGAAGTGGGCTATATTTTAATATGATTGTAGATTTAATGTGTTGTTTATTGTGATGTGGTAGGTTCTCTTTTAGGTATGGGCTGCACAATTAGGTCTCAGAATGTACAATATTTTTTCCTATATAAATTAATGACAATCGTTTGTCTCTTCATGCGATTTCAGATTATGAAATATTTCGGAGGGATGCTGTGGTGAGGGAATCCATTGATGTGGTTTAGAACAGTGCTGGGTACATAATAAGGGCCAAATAAGTATTTATTTAATGAATTAGTGCTTTCTATATGTTTGTTTCAAAATATATTTTATACATTTAAAATAATAAAGCATTAAATCTTGCTCTTTTCTCAATAGACTGTATGTATCTTTGGTTATCACTAAATTTTTTTTAAAAAGGTAACTCAATTTTACAAATTTTTCCTCCTGAGTTTTACTAATAAAGATGTATACGATACTAATTCATTCAATTATTGTGCTTCCAACTTCTTTATTATATAACACATTGCAGTATAATGAACATATTCATTTATGAGGCTTCATATGGAGTGAACATAATTTCCTTGGAATATATTTCTAGGCTCAGGACTATTGGGTCAAAGGGTATAAATAGTTCCATGATTTACTACTTAGTATTGTTTAGAATAGTGGTATTAATGAACCTCTTATCGAACAGCATAAAAGAAGATGCCTTCAAGGCCAGGATTTTCTAGGAAATTAGTATCACCATTCCTTCTTACTCTGAAAATAAGCAAACCTTATTAGCGGTGCAAACAGGTAAGCACTCTACTAAGTCCCACACGGTGAAGGTAGTAACTCAAACCTACCCAGGGGCACTTTGAAGGACAGGCCTACTGACTTGAGAAGCCCATGGAGACTAGTCCTATTCTGAAACTTACGACGTCTCCCTGCGTCAGAATGAACTTGATGGCAGACCAGCAACAGCACTCTGCTAAGATGGCTTGTGGTGGCACCAGGGGCTTGCGCAGAGCTAGTAGCACCACGAAAGAAAATCCAGGAGATCTGCTTCTGTACAGATTACAGCCAGAACATGCC